>NW_027397084.1:23737696-23814943 GCF_003265705.2 Callorhinus ursinus
ACACACACACACACACACACACACACACACACACACACACACACACACAGTGAGAAAAACATTTCTGAGCACATCAGGAACATCCAGGTTTCCACTGTTTCTGTTTATGATAATCACCCAGCCAAGCATTCCCCATCCTCCATCCTGCATCAGTGGGAACATGTCATCCTTCTAGGCCTGGCATCTTTCTAATGTCACCTCCTCCATGAGCCCTCCCAGTTCCCTGATCAAGAATAGCCAGCACTCCTTCGTCTTCCCTCCCTTACTCTACTTGCCCTCAAATTCGTGTGTCTCTTGCTCCCACGGTAGTTAGCTATCTACTCGTTTGTTTCTCCCAATAAATAACAAATTTGAAGTCCTTATTCCTCTTTGAATCTCCCCATCATCTCACGGTGCCTTGCTATGGAAATGGTAGGAGAATCTGGCTTTTGAGACGGGGCTAAGGACAGGTTGGAAACTCTGGCCACAAGTGTATGATCCTCGCTGAGGACAGAGCTCAGCAGCCAGGCTGGAGGGAGGTCCATGGGTGGCCCTAGTGTCCCTGGGGAGATCCTGCCTTCTCTTGCCTCTCCATTTCCAACCTCCCCTGTATTTGCTTTGATTTCCAGGTATTGTGTCAGTGCTCTCAGTATCAACTATGGGTAATGATAAAGAAATACAAATGTAACATCCCTGTCTATTCCTATCTACCCAAGATAATTTAAAATATATAATACATAAGTATCATACATACCTACTCATTTCTATCATCTATGTTTATAACAGAAATGTGAAAACCTAACCAAACACCTACAAAGCAAATAAGAAATTAAAAAATGATGTTGCTGAAAATAAGATATTTTTAAATGGGCAAACATTTAAATATTTTTACATTTTGATATCATATCATCATCATCATCTTACTTTTTCCCCTTTGGCCCCAATTATGCCTGTGATGCCTCGTAATCCTTGAGCTCCCTGGAAACATAAAAAAGAACGGTGAATTTTTTTCAGTTGAAGCACACACTTGTTTATCTCATCACAAAAGTTGCTCCAGAAGGATGTTAACATAACTCAAGGTAACAATAAGAAATAGTGACATTATGTACACAAATGTTTCTAGTTTAGAAAGAAAAATCCAAGGAGAATTCTTCTGATGGTAAACACTCTTCTAAAACCCTGAAGACGTACAGAAACCTGGAGTTGGAGCAATTAACTGATGACAAAATAGTAAACATCATTAGCTTAAGAGAAGTTACAATCATGTATTTTGACTTACTTTTTAACTCAGGTACAGAATACACTGCCATCTCTCCCTCCTTCATAATTTGTAGCTTGGTTACACATAAGATGGTTGTGATTTTAAACTTTGGAATGATTTTTCCCCACCAATGTATGCCATCAAAGGCCATTCAGTTTCCAGGCTAGTCCACAAAAGCTTAGGACCTGCAAAAGGAGCTGAAGTCTCTACTAACCACTAGGAGTCACTACTCATTACACCATCTCTATGATAGAGGCATTCTGCATTCCCCCCTGGGGCACAAGGAATCCATCTCACCCCATCTCAGGCATAGGAGTGGGTAAGCCTAAAAATAAGGATGTGAGTCTGATTTCTAGAATCTTTTTAAATACTGAAATGTCACCATTCTCCATTCTCTGGCCCCACAGGAGCAGGGCTCCAGGAGTGGATCCTGTAAAGGCGGAACCTAGGTGCTCTCTTGGCAGGAGCAGCAAGGGGATGCTCCTTCAGGAAGGGGGAGTGGCCACTTCTGAGCAATTTGTTAACTGGCTTAAGATCAAGTAGCTCTAGGCCAGTCATTCTCTTGTGTTCTCCCTTGGAGAAAATGGGGAAATTCTCTGGCCAGCCCTGGCTGCATCTAGATAAGTCACAAATTCTGTGTAGATCAGTTAGGAATGACCAGAATGTGTAAGATGATCCAGCTCAGGATAACCACTTGGGATATAAAATGAGAGATGGCCATTTCAGATTAAAACTGCTCTTTCTGAAGATAATTCTACAAAAAAGAATTCCAAAAATATCTGAGCCAATACTAGTGACATGAGCATGCCATGTATTATCTCTTCAGGTGACCACTTTGAAGGACAGAGCTTATGTATAAATGTTCCCCAAAGCATTTTTTTTTTAAATCTGTGCATTACTTTATAGATGCACATTTCAAAAGTGAACATTTGTGAAGTTTATAGAAACATTTTGGCAAGCCTGCTGCCAAACACCAGAAGGTCAGCAAGCACTAACGATAGCCCCCAGTGGGCCACTGGAGCCATGCAGAACCCAACAGACATCCTTAATCCATGGAAACATTTTTAAATGCTGCTTGCAAAATCCTGTTCTCAGGATTTGGAAGGATAGCTTTAAAAATAACTTTAAGTCCCCACTAAATTTTCATCAGATCAACAACAAAAAAAAAAGCATACGTCTCTTACACTGTTGCTATCTCCTTCCTACAAAATAGAGTCCATCTCCTTATTTTCTTCTTTCAAAGGCTTAGGGAAGACAAGCTTCTGAAATAAACACCTCGTATTCCTCCAGGTTTCCTTAAAGTTCTCGTGTGGCTTAAAAACAGGAGGCCATTCTTAGAAATGCTCGGACTCATTTCCTTTAGCTGGAATTTCCTTAAACTCTGGGGTAAGTACTAATCTACACAGCTCCCTGAACTCTTTCATAAAAAAAGCCAGTCGTTTGGGGAGGAGCAGAGCAGGACAAGGAGGGGTGGCCTCATATTTGTCCTCCCTAACTCTTCAGTTCCCGAGAGCAGGACCTGAGCCTGTCCCTTACGTAGTGAAGGCCTCGGCTAGCTGCAACGTTCGAGGAATATCCAGAAATTATTATTTCCATAATTGCGAACTACTCATCTTGACAAGAAAAAAAGTGTGACAATTCTACTTTTGTATACAAAAGTAGCATAAGTTTTGATGTAGCAAACACTTTAAATTGAAGTATGCCAATGCCCCAAATTACCTCATTGTGCATATAATTGCAGCAATCTGCCAAAGCACAAGGGACTAACTTTTTATTAAAAGACATGATTACAAGCAATTAAGAATGTTCTAATTATAATGATTACATGCTGGCAGAAGATACTTAAATCCAGTGGATGATGTACCTGCTGTATATTCAGGGTACATGAAATTTTCTATATCAGGTGAAAGTACCATAGAATATAAAATATATATATCAACCTCTTGTGTTCAATATTTACTTTCAGCTAGTAAATGAATGTATGTAATTATAAGTAAATTTTTTTCTGTTAAAATGGTGCTTGAATATACAATGGGGATCCTTTCCTATTTTGAAAAATTGGAAATCTCCCAATGCTGGCTTGGTGGGAAAATATGTTAATGTAATACTATTAATCCAAATGCTAAAAAGGAAATATTCCAAAAGTCATGAAAAAGAATATTTGCATATCCTAGTTAAATATTTTTTAAAAATACTTTACTGGAGGTCCTTGAGCTCCAACTTCTCCTTGTTCCCCCTGGTCACCTTCTTCACCCTAATAAACAACAGAAAAGCATACCAAATGTTATCCCAGCAAATGAGCATAGATAGATGACTCAGCACATCCGAAATTCACTTGGCATCCCCTGAGTTATGTTACTATACCTTCTTAAATTAGTTTATATGAGTAATACATATTAATTGTAGGACATTCAGAAAATACAGAGAAATATACGAATAAAGTCACCCAAAGCCCACCTTTCAACTATAAATATCAGTAACATCTTAGGTGCTTCTCTATAATGGGGTCATGGGGAAGGGAAGGACAGAGACAGAACATATATACATTCATGTTCCCAGTGTGTGTGTGTGGGGGGTGTTATTAGGAAAATATGATCATGCTATGCAAACTTTTCCAGCAACTACAAGATCATTTATTTGTGATTTTCACTTTTAACTTTTCTTATTACAATTTTTCTACCAAAACAATTTTGAAAAAGTATTTAAATCAGTCCTTCTTTTCTTGGCTTGTACATTTGATGTCACCCACAGAAAAGCTTTCTCCATACCCAAAATATAGAAATATTCATATGTATTTTTCTTCTATAACTTCATAGTTTAATTTTTTACATAGAAATCTTTAATTGATTTTAATGTAAAATATAAAGTAGAAATCTATCACTTTTGGAGGTGGGTGGGGGGATGGGATAACTGGGTGATGGGCATAAAGAAGGCCATGTGATGTGATAAGCACTGGGTATTATATGCAACTGATTAATTACTGAACTCTACATCTGAAATAAATGATGTACTATATGTTGGCTAACTGAATTTAAATTTAAAAAAAGAAATCACCTGGCAATTGGCCACTTTCTATAATATCATTTATTGAATACTAGATTCTCTCCACATAGGCTGGAAAATTCTTCTTTAACATATAGTAAATTGTGAAATATACTTGTTTCTAGATTTCCTACTCTGCTCTTCTCATCTGTTGTATGAATTTGCCAATACCACATTTTAATTATTGAAATTTTATAATATATCTTAGTCTTAGAGCGAATTCCTTTAGCTTTATTTTTCATTTATGGTTACTCTTATTTTTCAGTTTTTCCTAAATGTTTACTCTTCCAGATGCACTTTAGAATTATTTGGAAAATCCTCACAAAAATACTACTTGTTTTATATTAGGACTACACTAAATTAAAAGATTAATATGGAGAGAATTAGATTCTTTACAATACTGAGTCTGTCTTGGAACTCAGTGTATCTCCCTAGTGAATCAAATCTTTTTCTTTCCTTCAATAAAGCTTTGCTCTTTCCCTCATATTAGTCTTGAATATTTAAGTTTGTTCTAAGGTATATTGACTATTTGGTAGCTATTGCCAATGGAATCTTCTTCCATTTTGTTTTCTAACTAATTATTGTTTGACTTTTTGATATTAATTTTATAACCTCTGATATACTTTAAAATGTTAGTATATATAATTTAGTATATTTAAAATGTTAGAAAAGAAATACAACTGCTGTTTCTTACAGAAAGATTACTTGACTGACTCTGAAAAAATGTTACTTTTCCCTCTGACAAGGTTTTCTTTTTAAAGAAATATACTGCCCTACATTTCCTGTGGTAATGGATATCTTAAATTGTAAAATTAATCATGAGAAAAATTCATTTTTAATATTATGTGCATAATATTAGATAAAAATCTATTTCTGTTGCTTATTACATATTTCAATTCATCCATGTTCTTTCTCTACAAACTATACCTTATAGAGACTGTCACACACACACACACACACACACACACACACACACACACAGAAATACAGAAAATTGAACAGCAATATTAATATAGAACCTTTGGGCATAACTGCAAAGAACTAGGTTATGCCTAAATCATTTATACTTGACTTTTGAATCAAGTATTGAGAGTATTACATAGTGGTTTCACTCTCATAATTTTATTCAGATTATATTCCATAAGAATATATGACTGACAGCGAGGAGAGGCAGTCCCAATGGGAAAGCCAGTGAATTAGCTATTTCAAGGAATGGATAATCAACACATGTGTGTAATTAACTGCTATATCTATGTCCCTGCCTAACTATCAAAACAACAATGATTGATATATGTGCACAGTAAGTTTTCATTAGCAAGGTTTGTGGTATAGTAAGTTTTCATTAGCAAGGTTTGGGGTATTTTCCTACAGATTCCAGGATAAACCTTGGAGTAATATAGTTGATTTAAATATTTTACCAGCAGATGAATAGCACACAACTAATCAATAACCACAACATAATGACAAATTTAGGAATAGAAATTTATTATCATTTTACTGAAAGACTTTTGACTATTCATTCCTATATCCATAAACAAAATTTAAAATCTTCATTAACTAATTTGTAGAATAAATTCAAGGCAGAATTGTGAATCCACTTTCAGTTTACAGTTCAGTGCATCTATTACACTTTTAAGGTTCATTCTTCAATGAACTATTGTCATCCTATCTTCCCATGTAAATTTTCAAAGACACCACTGAAAGGTGTAAGTGACACAACATGTGAAATAAATTAAAGGACCAATAAAATTTTGGCCAATTATCTCACACACCCAAACAATTTTCAGGTTCTTCACTGAAAATCAAACCAAATTTGAGAGTCTGGATAACTAACTTGTATAGGTATCAATAATATTAGTTTCTTGGGGAGAGGGGGAAAATACTCATTGACAGCTCCATCCCCAAATGGGGTTGTAAAAGTTCCCCCAAAGAAAAGGGGTCACTAAAAGAAGAAGGAAGAGAGCATGGCACCAAAAATAACAGAAGTCTACCATATCTGTTTGACTATATGCATTAACTCATGAATATCTTTTGGTATAATGTGATATCCTTACATACCTTTTTCTGTGGTTAGATAATATTCTATTATACGGATATGTCATACTTAATTTAGCCAGTCTCCTGTGGTGGGACATATTTTTTTCACTTCTGTGCCCCTGGCACTTAGAATAAACCCTGGCACACAGCAGGTACTTAATAAATATTTGTTGAATTTTTTTCAACTATGAATTTCAAGATTTAATGGGGGAATGAGCATGCAGAAAAATTTCTAAAGTACTCAACTTTTTTCTACTTTCTCCAATTTGACATTAAGAACCCAGCTGTTACATTCCAGATAGATAAAATGCCTTAATTACTCAGGGCCCAAGTAATTAAAGACTAGAAATAAATGTCCAAACTGTAATAGGGTCGAGAAAATTGGCTTACTTATTCTGATTATCTCAGGTTGTTCAACAGACTGATTTTAGCTAGAGTTCAAGGATATTAATGCCTGACGATATAATAAATTGCCTCTCCAGTTCTTAACTTCCAAAGAAAAAAACCAAGTTTCTGCCTCCGCCCAATAAAGGTATAGAAGCGCACAGTCAACAAAGTCTAGAAAATCCACATTAATAAGAACAGTTTGACTTTGTAAAATATCACAGAATTAACAGGGACAAAACTTCTGTTATGCAGGAAGTAAAATTCTTAGACAATTTACACCAGTGGATTTTAAAAAAAGCAAATAAGTCATCTTACTTCACATTTTTGCCTTGGTTTTTCTGCAAGGCACGCCAGCCCCAAGGCAAGTGGTGCTGTGGATTCCATGTTTCTATCCAGATAATAACGTAAGTCTATCACTCACTTTTAAATTACTCAAAATCTAAATTCTATTGAAATGGAGTCAGAAACAGACAAATTATTTCAGAACTTAAGATGAGAAGCTATCAGCTCTCAACCTCCTGTTTGCTAGTGTCAGCACCACTTGTCATAAAATTTTACACATGTCATAAAATTTTGTTTAGTGCAGTGGAAAAACTAGCTGAATAATGTTTGACTACCAAAAGCATCAAGGAAAAAAAGCTGAGTGTGATTGATTTCAAAAGAAAGCAAGGAGCAGCAACACAGGAAAGAATGAAATGTATGGTGTACTATTGTTTCTTGTAATTGAACAACATGAGAATATTATGCTTAGTCAGAATATCTATGCAGCTACTGAAAACCTGTCAATTATCATTTGAAAAGGAAGGATAAAATAGCATGCTTTCTTATTCCTTAAAATTCCTTGTAATAAAAGTAATCACTACCTCCTAATCACAGTTTACCCACTATATACTCATTTTTCTTACCTTGTGACCTTGTCTTCCAGGTTCACCAGTTTCTCCTTTAGCCCCTTTATGACCCTAAAAATGCATAATTAACAAGTAAATAAATTAACAAATTAAAAAATAATTCTATTGGGTTTGTCACAGAAAGTGGTCAGAAGGTTCATAAAGTGATCTTGCTTCCCTAAATCTGTGTCAGTGTGCTACCCAGAAAAAGGTTATGTCACAAAGAAAATGACTGCCTTCAATAACCTTAATACCACCACGTGTATTACATGACTAGTGTATATGATAAATATTAGCTCTAGTTAATAGAAAAACACTGTTCTAGAATAACAAAGCTTCATTACCCAGTTCGGCAACATGATGTATTACCGGCTGATCCCTAGATCCCTCTGTCGCAAACTTCCTCTCACAGCTGGGTTAACAGCTTTAAGCCTTCTCCAGCATCAGGAATTTTTCCTCAAAGATGACAGTCCTGACCGAGCTCAGCTGGCTATCCCCTGCTCTCTCCATGCTGCTCCGAAAACCCTTCCACCTCCTCTATACCCACTTACTTCTTGGAGGTGGAAAAAGAGCTGATATAAGAAAGGGAGCTCCCCAGATGCACGACTTCCACCTCTTCTTGTACACAATTACAAATGCAAAGGGAAAGCCATAAAGGGCAGTCCATGAAAGCTGCATAGCATGAGAAGAAAATGCCTCTCTATTCTTGTCGGGCCACTAGTTCTAAGCATGTGTGTGCTTTGGGTGGTAACATGAGGCAGATGGGAAATGAACATTCCAAAATTAAGTCTATCAGAGCTTTCACCCTTGGAGACTTTCTTGTTCTGACAGTGTAGGTCTTGGTGAAAAATAAGACACCAATCCAGGACCAGGGGCCCCTGGGTGGCTCAGTCGTTAAGCATCTGCCTTCGCCTCAGGTCATGATCCTGGGGTCCTGGGATCGAGCCCCGCATTGGGCTCCCTGCTCCGCGGGAAGCGTGCTTCTCCCTCTCCCACTCCCCCTGCCTATGTTCCGGCTCTTGCTGTGTCTCTGTCAAATAAATAAATAAATACAATCTTTAAAAAAAAAAAAAATCCAGGACCAAATCTTCTGCAGTTGTGAGAACCCACTAAACCAACCTTAGAGAAAACCATAATTGGAAAACCAGTGCCCTGGGGCCTTTCAGATCATAGCAGAACTCCTCTGGTCTGGAATTTTCAAAATCACCTCAGACCCCATAGACTAGAGAGAAAGAGCCACTTAACCCCAACATTTGGTATTTTTTATGAGAAATTTTGAAGCAATTATGATATAGAGTGAGAGAAAAACATTTTGGGGATGTCTCTTTTCTTGCCTACTTTGCATTGTTTTCCCAATTTTTTAACTAAAATAGTTTCAAATACATTATGGGTGCAATTACTCCCCAGTCTTCCTTCATAGGAAGCAAACTTTGGAACCTTAATCTGGTGTTATAGCGTCTCTCGAGCCAGTACATTTTACTGGTATTTCCTCCCTGAACAAGAGAAGCACCATGTAATCAAACATCCATGTCTCCATGTACCTGCCAGGGGAACCAGCTGGAGTTTCTAGGACTGAAGAAGGACCACAGACTAAGCCGAAGAATAAGCAAACACAGACAGGCCTAATCCGTCAAAATGGGGTCTTGCACCATAAAGGACAGTGTTTACAGGAAAGGATCTATTTTTTCTCTATGGATAATACTCTTGAATATAAAATACTGAAATTATTCTCTCACCCTCATGCCTGGTAAGCCTGGATATCCTGAGCGACCTGGTGGACAGGAATTGGGACACTGCCAAAGAGAGAGAGGTAGAGAGAGCATAAATTAGAGCCCCCCCTTTATGACAAAATGGTACTGTTTTAGGGATTGCAGCTTCAGAATCCCAGTATAGTTATATTCATTAAATAAGTCTGAATATCCCTTTTTTTCAATATTTCATTTTTAAACTCAGAAATATTCCTAGCTTACAGAAAAGCACAGAGAATAGAACAAGCATCCCCCACGTGTTCACCATCCAGATTTAATAAATGCTAATATTTTGTCATATTTATTTCAGATTTATTAAAGAAATAAAATGTTTCCAGACCTAGTATACCAAATGCTTCCAACATAGTGTACCACAACCTGATCCTTTCCCTTTCCCACTTCCACCAGAATAGCTCTATCGTGAGGTCCACAAAAACCCTTGTCAAATTGGCCAAAACTGCATTTATAGTACAGTTTCCCAACATCATTTGAATATTAGTCTATAAGTAAAATAAGTTTCAGAGGGAGTTGTTTGACTTCTAGCTTCTGAAATTGGGGTGCTCTGGTGAAAACGATGCCTTAGTCATGAAGTAAAAAGACTAGGGAAAAGCAAAAACAGGGGCGCCTGGGTGGCTCAGTCGTTAAGCGTCTGCCTTCGGCTCGGGTAGTGATCCCAGGGTCCTGGGATGGAGCCCTGCATTGGGCTCTCTGTTCAGTGGGGAGCCTGCTTCTCCTTCCGCCTGATGCTTCCCCTGCTTGTGCTCTCTCTCAATCTCTCTCTGTCAAATAAATAAATAAAATCTTAAAAAAAATTTCCATAATGAAAACCACTTATACAAACCATCAGCCCACTAGCGCAATGGATTACTCTGCTATCCATGTAAAGTAAAACACAGGAATACGACATATTCCAGCAAGATAATTTTAAAGAGAACTCATCTGAAGATTACATTGTCTTTGACTTAAACTGTGTTTCGTTCAAAGGTAAACATCTTACCAATGGATCTCCTTCATGAAAGCCAATTGTTCCCTAAAGTAAAGAAAATATTAAAGTTAAGAATATAGTTAAATACCCTATTCAAACCTACTTATAATAGAAAGTCCATTGGACAAAAATATAATAAAAATATTTGTTCAATAGGATATAAGGAACAAATAGCAACATATAATATGCTAATATTCTTAAACTTTGACTCATGGGCATATTCCTTTTGAAGACCCCTCTTTCAGGGAGCTGAAAGGAACTGAAATGAGAGACAGAAGAGATAATATGGGGAATTCTGGATCATACATCTAAAATATGAATTAGCAGGGCACCCTGTCAGTTGAGCATCTGACTCTTAATTTCAGCTCAGGTTGGGATCTCAGGATCATGAGATGAGCCCGCTTTGGGCTCCACTCAGTGGGTAGTCTACTTGAGGATTTCTCTCCCTCTCCCTCTGCCCCTCCCCCGACTCATGTGCTTTCTCTCTCTTTCTCTCTCTCTCAAATAAATACATCTTTTAAAAAACTGAAAAGAAATAAAATATGGATTATTTCCTACTTAAACTCCTATTTTTTAAATTGCTTACTGTGTAAATCCTTTGTAAACCTTAGTTCATTTGAAAATGTCCCTTTCATACAGCCAAGATTTAAGCATTTGAGAAATCACAAATGTCAAAGGACTTCAAATATATGAGTAAGCCATTCCCTGAGAAAACCACCTTTTAAATTATTGTTATTCCTCTGCTTTTCTGGCCTAAAAAGACTCATGCTCTGAATGGGTGAAAAAATTGATAGCCATTTTGGAATTTTAGAATGATGACTTGATTAACAAGTACTTCCATTTTTTGGTTCTTAGGTTTCTTTAATCCTAACTCTCAGATACAAGAAAATTCAAGCTGCAAATAACTTACACTGGGTCCTGGGGGGCCAGGGGGGCCAGGTGGTCCTCTTCTCCCAGGGTCACCCTAAATTATTTCAAAATCGTGACACAGTGGTTATACACATGTCAAAACACAGTGCATAAAACTGGTGAGGCATGAGAGAATATTACTAGAAACCCCCACAGAGCTCAACCATGCATAGACCTGCCACGAAAATCGATGGGTGGCCCATAATCCAATTAGCTCCACAAAACCAGAAGAATAAAGGAGCTCCAGTCTCACCAAAGTAATAAAACAAGGCAGGAGATTTGGGGGGGGTAAAAACAAAGCCAGTTCTTCTCTATAGAAGGATCACTTTATTCTGAAAACAAACTGGAAACACTACATATTTTTCTAGTTGATTTAAGAGAAACTGGAACAGCCAGTGCTGCTAGTGCCACCCAGATAATGGTAGCAAAAGAAGGCTTGCACCTGGCCTGAAGCTTTGGAAAGGAAGGTTAATCTCTGCAATGCCGACTCTCCCTCGTACTGTTTACCCACAAGCTATTACTTGGCCTGTCACCATACTCTTTTGCAAATGGGACTGAAAATCAAAGATGGCTAAATTCAAATGAAAATGGATTTCAATTTGTCTTAACATCCACAGTTTACTCCTTGCATACCTTTTCCTTCTTAATATTCTACCATAATTAGACAAAAGCATCTTACAATTAATTTAACCTTACAACCATTTCATATTTATTCATCTGTTCAGTGAATAATTTTATCAAATCGTAAGACATATAGAGAAGCAAGAATAAGTACTTAACACATGGCTCCTATTCTCAACGTGTTTACAATCATCTATCCTTCACATAATGTCACTACTTCTCAACATCCTTGAAATATTTATTGGATAGTAACATCAAGAGCTTAACTACGAGCAATTTCTCCATGGAGTTCAGCTCTTTATTGCCTAATGTTAAGTTCTGTTGGTTCAATTATAATTTAATGATCCTAACATAAATATACTTGGCAATAATTTTTGGCTATTCACTTTTCATTTCATGCAGTTAGCCTAATACAAAAGACACTGGACCTTAATTCTGGCTGAGAGTCTATTAGATGGAGGTGACACCCCTTTGATTGATCAGTAATTCTGGAAGTTGGGAAGAAAAGTTTAGCTGATAACTTTGGGAAAAAAATTAAAATCACTCTACAAAAATGAGGTAGCATTATTATCCCCTGGTTCCCATCAATATTATGAACTGGAATGATATTCATCTGCCATTTTTTTGGATTTGCAAGGGAAAGCATAGAGTTAGGGCAATTTGCCTTCCTAAGTAATGTCTTCCACTAAATCAGCAAATGTCTATCAAAATGCACTGCAGTACTCACAACTGGTCCAACACGGCCAAGCTCTCCAGGGAGTCCTGCTGCCCCAGGAGGACCCTGTATGTATATATGCAATGGAATATTACTCAGCCATAAAAAAGAATGAGATCTTGCCATTTGCAACAATAGAGATGGACCTAGAGGGTATGCTGAGTGAAGTAAGTCAGACAGAGAAAAACAAACACCATACGATTTCACTTATTTGTGGAATCTAAAACACAAAACAAGGAAGCAAGCAAACAAACAACAAAAAAAAAACCAAACTCTTAAATACAAACTGGTGGTTATCAGAGGGGAGGTGGGTGGGGGTAAAAGGTACAAACTTCCAGTGATAAAACAAGTAAGTCACGGAGATGAAAAGTATAGCATAGAGAACATAGTCAATAGGATGGTAATAACACTGTTCGGTGACAAATGATGACCACATTTATTGTGGTGAGTACTGAGTAATGTACAGAATTGTTGAATCACTATATTAGACACCTGAAATTAACATAACACTGTATGTTAATTATACTTCAATTTTTTAAAAAACGTAATTATAAATAAATAAAGGGACATGGTGACTTATGGGTGGTTTTATAATCTATCATAAATCATATCAAATATGATAAGTAATTGATTCAGGATTACATGTCTGTGCTAGCTTTGGTTTCCAATGACACAATAACTCATTTGACCAAATTTTAATTACTTAAAATGGAACAGAAATTTCTAAAATGAATAAATTTTTTGTTTAGCCACCTAAGGTCATGTATGTGGGACACTATAAATACCCTGGGTAGTGTCTGCTGGCAAGTAAGCTTGGGAGCTGAGAAACAGGCCACTGTTATAGACTTAGGCAGAAATAAACCAAGAGATGATACTTACAGGGGGCCCAGGAATACCGCGGCCCTAAAAGGTTAAAACAAAAATTGTTATGGTATGTGATTTAAACTTAGTATGAATACAGACAGACATAACTCAGTTCAAAAAAAAAGTATAAAATTTGTCTGGATATAAAGGACTGGGTATAGAAGAGCCATAAAATATAAAGGACTGGATATAGAAGAGCCATAAAATATAAAGGACTGGATATAGAAGAGCCATAAAATATAAAGGACTGGATATAAATGGACTGGATAAAGAAAAGCAAACATGGCTCTACTTCTAAAGGAAGAAGCTTGTTTCAGCACCTCAAATATAACTTGCATATCTAAGCTAACCCATAATACTTCTCCCAAACTTGTTTTTAAGAAAATCAAAGAAGTCATTCATGCTTACTGTCAGAACTTAGCATCACTCACAAAGAAGCACAACACAACCTGACAGTTTAAAGATTTTTTTGCTGTGTTCTATAAGAAATCTACATTAAAAGCAATACAGTGTACTGCTTTATAATTTATAATGTGATGTTTGGAAATCCTCCCAAACAAACATTTAGCACAGAAAGGCAAGGGGGGAAAAGACCAGAAGCTACCCTCTTTTGACAGGTAGGACTACGTTTCCAGACACCAAATCCAGTAGATGAAAATAAAATGGTGTCACTCCAGAAATGACTTACGATGGGATCCTAATTTAATATCCTGAATTTGATCTTAAAGCTAATTATTTTGTCTCCCTCTCCTTTATCCTTTATATCTCCTTAGCAACACCAAACTGCATATAACCAAGGATTGACACCACATCTTATTTATCCTCCTAGCTTCAATTCCTAACACAGGGCCTAATATACGTGAAACCCTAACTATATGCTTGTTGAACTTCATATAACTGAACATCAGCTGCCTAGAATCCCTTTTTCTCTATCTTTGCTTTCCAGGTTCAATATGCCCCTCCCCCCCCACCCCGCACCCCCATCATTTGGGAACCCTCATTACTCCTTTCCCTGATACACTGGCTTGAATAACTTTTATTTACAGCTATCTGTGATACCATATTCATGTTAGCTTTCATTCCAGACTTCATTTTCTAAAATATCCGTATATGGGCGCCTGGGTGGCTCAGTTGGTTAAGCAACCGCCTTTGGCACAGGTCATGATCCCAGGCTCCTGGGATCCAGTCCCGCATCGGGGTCCCTGCTCAGCAGGGAGTCTGCTTCTCTCTCTGACCCTACCCCCTCTCATGCTCTCTCTATCTCATTCTCTCTCTCAAATAAATAAATAAAATCTTTAAAAAGAAAAAAATAAAAAATAAAAATAAAATATCCGTATATGAAGCATTTAGTGGAATCAACATATACCCTGTGATAATGATATTATTATTTCTAATTATTTAGGCAGCCAAAACAAGCACGAATTTCACATGAGCAATATGTTTTAATAATAAGTGGGGCTTTTTCAAGGCATTTCAAGGCATTTGAAAAATCACTCCTATTTGATCATTTTAATATGTAAATCAATTTGGGGAATTAGTATTATGCTTGAAAATACCAAAGTAATCAATGTTATTTCATTACCATAGCTCTAGATGTTTGACAAATTTCAAATTTCACTCAGTTTTTTTAAAAAGGCATCTCTATAAGATGTTGAGCTCTGAGTGGAAAACTTTGGGAGAAAGGCCAGCAAGCTATTCATTTCTGAAAATAGCCTTAAAATGGAAAAGTTGACAGACAGTGAAATATGGCCATGAAAACAGTGCAAATAGAAAACAAAGACGAAAAATACAGATTAATGACAAGAACAAAAGAGGAATAAAGAGCAAAATGGAAAGGAAAACAGCCTGAGAACCTAGTAGCCCCCTTATAAATAGAAATAAGACACAAATCAGCCAGATCGGGCAATGCAGGAAAGGACTAACCGGGGAATCAGGCTAGTAATTATATCTGATGGTTGACATTCCATTAGAGATAAAACCAGTTGTGAAGTGGTGTGATATTATGGTCTAAACATCGAATATTTAGATTTGCTGTTATTATGCAAGAAATGTTTTCTATCAAGGGGAATGAAGGGGGAGTTGTCTATTGGGAGACATATGTATTTTATACTGTGCATTCAAATTTCTCTAAATGTTCAATATTCATACCCAGAATGCTTACCATAGCAGATAAGTCATGAACTCCTTTGTGATGCATATTATGTCAAAAGCTGCATTTAAACACTTCATAATAACAGGAAAAATGGGAGATTTTCAATTCTGTCACTTTACAATTACTTACTGGAAATCCACGAGATCCAGGAACACCAGGTTCTCCCTAAAAATAAAAACAGCTTCATTGTACTTAGCTTTTTGTGGCATGAATACGTAAACATGTAAATTGCATAAATTTTGAAATCATTAAAACACTCCATCTTGATGTTTTTAATTTAATTTAATTCAACTAAAACACGATTTTAGTTGAACAAGTGTATTTCCTCTGTTTCATAACTAATTTTTCAGTTGATTTGCAAACACTATAATGAAATTAAACTTCAGCATCTAATACCAGCAATTAATAGTAGGTGGCTAACTTACTTTGTGCCCTCTTGGTCCAACAGAACCAGGGGATCCATCAGGTCCTGTTAATCCCTAACAAAGCAAGATGATGTTAGAAATATTATAGCATCCTTAGGCAAAGCCCTAAGTGGATAATTACATTTTATTTATCAATTATGTATGGAATGGTTATCTTTGTACAATGCAAATATTTACAAAGAAATACCTTCCTATATTCTTATCAACTGCCTGTTACTTTCTGTTGATAAATTTTATCATAGTCCTAAATTCCTGCTAACAGGGTCCAATAATTTTAGTATTTTTTGTCTCCGCTTTGGAAAAACGCATATAACAATTATAGCATTCTAATAGCCACATCTAATGGGACAACAGATCTGGCTTTGTCAATTACCCATGTTTATGCACCTCCTTTACTTCATTTATAAAATAAAAATACTATATGTCTCTATATCTCTCAAATAGTGTTTTGAGAGTTAATAAAATATTTCTTCCATAGGAATTAAAAATACTCAATCTCATTATTGCTCTATAGCCATCTAAAAGCCCTCTGGCCATCTTCCAGCAATAACAATTGCTTACTGAAGAAACTTAACTTTTAAAATGAAATGTTTGAGAGCATGCATGTTTCTACACTATCTGCCTTAGTAAAAATAACTATAATTAAGTATATATTTTCATGTGTCACCTAGTATGTAGAATTTAAGCCAATTACTATAAAACATGTTTTATATATATTTAATACTAAATATATTATTTAAAGCATATCCTCCAAACATATTCATTTTCCCTACCAGAACTTTTTTTACCATCAACCTCAATATAAAATAGATTTTAAAGCATTAATAACACTACATTATACACCTGAATTTCCATATTTGATGAAGATGCATTTTTATTTAATTTTTTCTTTACTCTTTGACACTTTTAGATATCATTTTTAACGCAATATTGAAATTATGCCTTGTCAAAGATAAATATGTGTATCTGTATGTGTATGTACATATACATATGTGCATGCATATATAAACATCTTACAAAACTATTATCAAGATTTTGAAAAAGACTCAAATGGTATTTAATCAAGGGAGGGATTCCTTGCAAGTATGAAAGCTCTACTTAAAAACGCATCACTAAAATCCACATTTAATCTGTCACAGTCTACATATCACTAAAATGCTGTCATATAATTTATATAGAAAACTAGTTCACTGGCCACCATTCTTACATTTCTCTACATCAATCCATTTCCCTTATAAGTCCAAAGAGTGAATCAAAGGAAGTAGAAAAAAGTAAGTTGAAAATGTTAATTACTGGAAATTTACCAAAGAAAATTATTAAACACACATAAATTTCAATTTTTCAGAGACTGTCCTTGATTTTTAATCACCCTACTTAAATACAACACTTTAATTTGGGAACAAGCCCCAGCATCTTAGGTGCTGAGCACTGGTAGTAATGAAACGTTGGCTTTCGATTTTGGTAAACAAACCATACATCCAGAGCATTCTCTACAGGCACATATGGCACATAGATTGTACAAACCTGAGAACACATCTGACTAATGGAACCCCTAACTCCCACTTCATGTATACACCCTCCAAAATCAATCCTGGCCAATTTCCACACATGTAACCAACTAACAATCTTCAATCTGTGACTGAAGTAACTGACGAGATTGGTGAGCAATAGCTACAATATATGGTAGAATTTCAGCTGCATAATAATAAAGCAGAACCAAGTAAATGGCTGGACAACAAGGAGGCTGCTTCCAGGTCACTTCTTATTTAAAGTACCTTCTATAATACATAATAAATTATGTCTATCACTAGGAAGTTCTTTAAATTAAATTGCTAATACAGGGGCACGGGGTGGCTCAGTCAGTTAAGCGTCTGCCTTCGGCTCAGGTCATGATCCCGCGGTCCTGGGATGGAGTCCCACATCAGGCTCCCTGCTCAGCTGGGAGTCTGCTTCTCTCTTCCCTTCTCCCTCTGTGTGTGTGCTCTCTCTCTCTCTCTAGTTCTCATTCTCTCTCAAGTAAATAAATAAAATATTTTTTAAAAAAATAAAAAATAATTGCTAATACATTTTGGTGTCAGATGTTACAGTGAACTCTGTTATGAAATAGCTATGTAGAAAACCATAAGCTCGGGCGCCTGGGTGGCTCAGTTGGTTAAGCGACTGCCTTCGGCTCAGGTCATGATCCTGGAGTCCCGGGATCGAGTCCCGCATCGGGCTCCCTGCTCAGCAGGGAGTCTGCTTCTCCCTCTGATCCTCTTCCCTCTCGTGCTCTCTATCTCTCATTCTCTCTCTCTCAGATGAATAAATAAAATCTTTAAAAAAAAAAAAAAGGAAAAAAAAAAAAGAAAACCATAAGCTCCATAAGGACAAAGACTGCATGTCCGTTATAATCCAGGCACATTGCCCCTGGCGTCTAACACATACTCAATACATGAATACTGAATATTTAATTTAAGTTAGTCTATTAGATGGAAGGATATGACACTTATCCCTCTACATCATCTTTATTTGGGGTTCTAATCCCAACTTTGCCACTTATTAGCTGTGCAACCATGACAAGCTGCTTAACTGCACAGTACCTCAGCTTCTTAATCTATAAAATAGGTATAATATTAATATCTACCTGATATGGTAATTTTGAAAATTAAGTGCAATATTACACACAAAATGCTTACAACAGTGCCTGATAGAGTGGGCCCTGAATAAATGTTAGCTATTCTTATTATCATCATTATTATATGGTCAGCCCTGCTATAGATGTTGTGAAGAGTTCACCTGAAGTATAAGACATGTTTCCTGCCCTCTGGGAGCTTAAAACCTCATACAGAAGGGGTTCTGCAAACAAACAAATGAACAAACAAATATCTAGATACTAACCATGGGTACTGTATTTTATGGCTCGCTCAGATTTCTTTGATGTGTGACTATTTCCACTTACACTGAGCTTTCGGAATAATTTCTTAATAACTCACTATTCTAATCATATAAGCATCTGCCAGGGATAGTAGTTGTATACATCCTGAGGATGTTCTAATCTCTTTCCTGAAACAAGTGGCATGGTTTAACTGTAATGCTTATATTTAATTCTACTTCTTCTTCTGCCTACCTTAGATGGATGTTATAAGAATGAATAAAATCCTGTTTTCAGAGCTCACTGAGCATGTCACAGCAAATAGTGCCAATAAGAATATCTCTATTGATTATTGATAATAACACAGTTGTCCTTTGCGTGCAAGGTTATAACCAAGCTCTGACTTCTCTAATTTTACATATAAACATATACATACAATCTCCCACATTTATATTTACACACACACAAATTCCATTTTGCAAGGATTCTTATCTGTCAAAGAATTGACAGAGAAAAATATTACCAGTGGCAGAAAGAATTGCTTTCATATGAATGTTTATGAAGATAAAGTTCTGTACAGGGATGATACTGAAGCTGTGTTCTGAACTTTCATGCTGCTGCTTGGCAGAAAACACCAGCCCTCAATAGTAATTTCCTTCCAACATTCCAACTACTCAGCTCGTGAGACTCAAGGCATAATTCTACCAGCATAGCTGCCATGAATCCTTCACATTTTCCGTCAAAAAACCCACTTCACTTAGGATAATTACCCTTTAAATCATGTTCCTTCCATATTCTTCCAAATATCATCTGATTAACCATTTGTTCACATTACCAAAAAGTATAGCCTTGCAATGAACCAAAGAGCAGAAGACAAAGAGGTTGGAGGTTTAAGGTCCCACCACTACACTGAGGTTCACCTAACAAGAAAAGATCACTGGAGCTCTCCTGCTTACTTAGCTTCCCTATGGCCAGGGACAAACAAACAGCAAACTGATCCAGTTACTGATTTTTCATTATTCATTATTCTCAATGCCTAGTCTCAATCTGAGGTAAAAGATTTGTTTATGAGCCAAAGAATACAGTAAGTCAGAATCTTGTAAGCCCCATGTGGCTTCACGTCAATATCTGGTGGAACCATACCAATATTTACAAATAATTAGAAAATACCAATTATAAATTATTCTTACAATCCATTGAATTACCCATATCATTTTTCTTGGCTGGGAATTCGGATAACTAAAAATTCACTATCACTCTTTTTCTCTCTATTTTCTCTGATTATCCATCTATTTAAGATACTCATTTGTAGCCACATGAGGCAAAACTATCTGGAGAGAAAGCGAGTCTAAAAATGAAGAAATCTAGTTTCTTTCACTATCTTAGCCACTTAATAACTCTGGGTCCCTGAGGAAACTACTTGTCCTCAAAATTATTCAGTATTCTTATCTCCGGAGAATAATATTAGCCAAACTTTCCTTCCAGGTTATGTAAGGTTAAAGTGACTGCACTTGAGGAAAAAAGTTCTACACAAATGCATATTAGTATAGTTAACTTTTTGCTTAAGTATAGTTAACTTCTGTTCTAGGAAATGCCTGAAAAACTGGTACATACATGGACGTCTTACTACGATACTGCAACTATAGACCAAGACAAAAACTCCTTTCATTGTTAACTATATTGTACCTCAAAGATTTTTTAAGCACTTTCATTTGTTTATCCAAAATTTCTGTTTAAATGGGGGAATTACTTTATAAAGCAAAACCAGGCATCGTCTTTATGACCTTACAGTAAAAGGTAAAGAAGAATTTGTAGCATGTTGAGCATGCTACACAAGCACCATAAAACTGATGCACAGATAACTCTAGCCCTCTGTATGAAAGTATTTCAACTCAATACCAAGGGAAGACTCCAGGTGATTAGTTTATGCTTCAACCACCACAAAAATTAATAGTAATAATAATGTAATCATAAATTTTCTTTTCACACAAAAGGCAGATCCAAGTTTCATAGAAATGCAGAAATAAATCCAACCCATATTGGGCTACTGTTTTATAGAGTAGCCTTGGATTTATCAGACCTTTTTATTATGATGTGACAGTTTCAAGTAATTCAATGTTTTAAAAAGAACTTGAAAACCAACAAGTTATATAATTTCAGTTCGTATTATACAAATATTAGTTTGATATTCAGTTTGTATTATCCAAATATTAGTTCTTGGGGAATTCTTGCACACTCACTTTACATCACAGAGAAAGTTCAAACTTGGGGCTCTGAACTGTAAAACAAAATCTTTCCTAAAGTACTAAATAGCATAGACAAATACCCTCATAATGGTAATCTTTGTAAAGAAAGCCCATCTTAATAAACACTAAAATCTAGCGGTTTTTTTCTTCAATATGTAAAATCTATAGTCAAAAATTCTTGGGAATTATAATCATAGGTTTTCAGGTGCTTTCTTTGATTTAGAAAAGTCTTTAGGTTTTGGAAACCACACAAAGTGGTAACTTGAAGGATAACTCGATGAATGCACCACTGCATATTTTCTGAGAACAGGTAACTTCATTTTACTTCACTTTGTATCCCAGCTTTAAAGTCAAGGACTGGCCTGTAGTAGGACTTCAGGACGCATTAGTCCAGCACATGGAGACAGGAGAAGCGGAAGTCATTATGCTCTGAGGAAATATTATTTACTGTCAGGTTTATCCTACAATTCAGCATGAGCTTTCTTCAATCGAGGGGAGGGAGAGGTGTAAAGGCGGATAAATTGGAGAAAGGATGATTCCCAATTTTCAAGCAACCCTACTCAGCTTATTTCTGTCCGTGATGCCAGTCAAGAAAACATGGAAAGAGGAAAATTAGTTTTGAATTTCCTATTCTTTGTGCGTTGACCATTTCCCTGCCTCTGCCCACCCCCCCCAACACACACACACACACACACGCACATTCCCACTCACTTCGGGCCCTCCCCTCAAAGGTATCTTTCTTATTTCTCTTCTTCAGGATTTAGGAGTACTCTGCCCCTTCCCCTGCCTGCAGGTCCTTTACTAAATTAATCTAGCAAGTGCCTGTTAAAGGGCAGGACCAGAGGCTACTTGCTGCGAAGCCCCACCAGAGCCCCACCAGCGCCGAGTAAGGTTCCTCTACCTCCAGTTCCCCCTGTGCCGGAAGTGGGGCTGAGCGTTCAGGCGGTGAGCAAGGAGCGGAGGGTTAGGGGTAGGCACCGGGAAGGCCTGGAGATTTTCTGAGAGCAGGGAACGCCCGCGCTGTGTGCTCTCCCCAGGGGGCCGCGAGCTATCTCCGCCCTCGCAGGACCCTTTGCAGAAGCTGCAGCCTCCACGCCGCGCGGGGAGTACAAGGCCCAGTTCAGGGCCAGAGCCCTGTTTCAGCGTGATCCCCGCAGCCTGCACCCATCCCGCAGACCGCCACGTCTCTCCCTCCCTCCTCCGCACCCCCAGCCGACCCCCCCCTCCCCGTGCGCGCGCCCGCGCCTACTCACGTCGGCGCCTGGCGTGCCCGGCTTGCCGGGAGCTCCTGGCTTGCCCGGTTCTCCAGCGGGACCCTGAGCAGGGAGGGGGAGAGGTCGGGAGAGAGAACGATGGAAAGTTGAGATTCTTGGAAGTCACGTGGCTGCAAACCACCTCTAAAAGGAAGAAGTGAAGAGCGAATGCATTGATCAACTTACCGGGGGGCCTGGGGGACCCTTTGGACCTCGGTCACCCTGCAGGGGTAGTAGAAAAAGCAAGAGCAGTCCGTGAGTGGGAGGCGCTGAGGACCCCGCTGGGAGACTCCCACGCGTGTTCACCACACAGCTCGGGGACGGGGACAGGGTAAAGCTAAATGGTGGAGATCCTTGACCAGCGGGGACAACTGAACGTGTCTACCTCATCCCTCCGAAAATCCCCAGGCTTCTACAGAGGCTCCAACCCAGCTCTCACCCATGCCCTAGCCCGCCTTTGGATGGCGGGCATCTGGCCCCGTCAAAAACCCATCCCGCTGGAGAAAGGGTAGGAAACGGTGGGACTGGAGGACCAGAGGACTGGAGATAGAAACTTACGTCGATGCCATCGATGCCTGGAACTCCAGGGGGACCCGGGGGCCCGGGGGGACCCTGCTCGCCCGGGGGACCTCTCTGACAAAAATAGCACACACGGATTAATGGAGCACGTTGGGCAACAACAAGAAACTGGCACGATGTCCTGAGGCCCCCACCTCCACCGGTAAGAACACTTCCCTTTGGGGGACGGAGTCTTGAAATCCAGTAAAACTCCAGTATAAAACTCCCGAGCGACCCCAGGTTTCTTTGGTTCCGCCATATTCTGAATGAGGCTTAATAGTGTGGTTAGAGCAGAATCTAGGCCCCACGGTGGGCACTGGGGTCACACGGCCTCGCCCCTATAGAAACCATTAAACCAAAAGAGGTCTTTGAAGAAGCGAGGGGCTGACGCCTCTTTTTTTTTTTTTTAAGGGACTCAGTAATGAAAATGGTGGTCATTCACTACTTGGATTTGATGAGTAATTGAGAGTCAGTGTTTTGGCTGAAAAGGAACTACTCAGACTGGAGGCGCTCCACCTCAGATCGAGTACAGGATCGTTTTGTAAATCTTTCTACGTGCAGTAGAAATCAGGGAGAAATACGGGAGGAAAACTCGGGAGGATTGGGGCAAAAGAGCCTTGAAACCCAGAGAGGACCTGGCTTCATTTCGGATTTACCTGCACTGACACTCTCTTGCATAAGGTCTTTGCACCTCGCTTTAAAACTACACCAAATTTCAGACTGACCCTAGGGTATTACTGCTTTTATTGCTTGCAAACAGCCAAGCTTTGATGGTGCCAGAGGGAATACTGGCGACTCAAAATGTGTGAGCACGTTGCTTAGGGTATGTGGAATTTTTTTTTTTCTCTTCTAATTTAAAAGAGGAAAAAGAAAGGGGTAAAAAGATTCTTTCATCAAGGAAACTTTGTTTTTCTAAACTCCAATGACCAGACAGGTTACAATGGGGTCTTTGTAAGTGAAACCTCAAACCGCATCTGGGCTCACCCGCCCCCGCCGGGTCCTCTCCCGCGCGGGAGGGAGTAGACGCCGGAGCCTTCGGGAAACTGCTGAAATTTTGACTGATGCCAGCCAAGGCCGCCGGGTTCCAATCCCAGAGCGGCGGGCACCACTAGCAAGGCTCGCGGTTTAATGCTGCTACCGCGGGCTGGTGGAGCTTAGCGGAGGGAGGGAGCTTAGCGCCGCTAGGCTGAATTCCCGCCTTCTGCAAAAGGGCCTGCTCTTGAATGCAACCAGGAGGGGCGGGGTGGGGGAGTTAAGAAGCAACCGGTTAACCGCCCAAGTTTAGTGACCGGTCCCCAGTCACTAATGGTCTTCAGAGCCTCTGCCTGCAGTGTTGGGGCCCAGGTGGGGGAGGAGATGCCTTTCCCCACCTAAGGGTCATCTGGGGTCCCCGACTCCGACGGTACTCGCTGCAGGTGCTCAAGGCTGGAGGAAGAACGCGGCTGCAGAGCCCAGGGAAAGCTCTGCGCCTTCCCCACAGCTCCCGCGACGGCCGTTCCTCCACTTTTCCCTGCCTGCACTTGAAAAATGCAAGCACTTCTCGCCCTCCGCTTACCTGGTCGGTGGTCTCGCCGGGCTGGAGAAGAAAAGACAGGGAGAAAGTGAGAAGGCTCTCCCCACCCCCCACACTCGCGCACAACTTACTTGAGCCACGCACAAGCAGAGCCCAGACAGCAGCAGTGGCAGCCCTAGGGCCCCTCGATCCCGCGCGGTCCAGGCCATGCCCGCCACCCTCTGCTAATCCCCTGGACGGACTCTGCCTCCGGCCGCCCCGCTGGGCTTCCCGGACCCGTCACACGCCTAAAGTGGTACTTCTCCCCCGCAAAAAGCGCCCCCGGGAGTAGTTCTTTACAAAGGTGCCCAGCCAGGGAGGCGTACGTTTCTTCTGTTTATGAATGGCCCTGAGAGGGTCCTGGGGATTGGAGGAGAGCTTGCGGGCTGGGGAACGGATAGAATGACAACAGTCCCCCTTAACCCTTTCCCCGCCGCCACACAGGCAAGGCCTGAAAGGTGCACCTCCGCCTCTGCCCATCTGTCCAAGTGTAGTCTCTCGCTGTCCACTGTGGGCGACGAATGGACTGCCAGTGTTCTTGGAGAGATGCTTGGGGGAGGAGGAGTGAGGGTCATAAGCCACCGAAGGTAGAACCAGACACCCTGAGGTGGTTTCTCCTTGCCAGGCTGTGGGTGGGACCTGTGCTGCCTTAATATCTATCTGGTCCCTACAGTAAAGCCTGAACTCTTTAGAAAAAGAGTGAGGAGGTGGGGAGTTTAAGGAGGTGGTGGGAGGTAGGCTAGGTGGAAGTGTAGGTGGTCAAGGGACTCACAGTTATTCGGACTGGCAGCTCATGGCAAGTTTCTCTACTGGGGCGTAGTGGGTCACAATGGATCAGCATCCACTGAAGTTCAAACTGGAGAAAGACAGCAGACAGTCAATTCAGATTCTAGAGGACAGAAGCAGGTCATTTAAGAGAGAAGTTTGTAAGTGTGGTCCAATTGTTAAGTGACTGGAGACCAATTTGAACTGGTTGACCTCAGTGGACCAGTACTCTTGTTCCTTGAATACAGATTTTCCAATGGAAATGGGCTGGAAGCCCTTCCCAAGTTTCTCTGATGACGGAATGTAGATGTCTGTAGCTCTGCAGTATTCCATCGTAGCCCTTGGCAGGAACAGACCACTGGCACTGACTTTCCATTTCTGTCCTTCCACATCCTTAAGATGTAGATTCTATTCAAATGAGGCCCTGTGCAAACAAGGAACCGGCCAGGTCACAAGCCAGTGTGAGGGTCTAGATTGGAGCCCAGGCCTACTGAACTTCACAGAGAACACATGCACTAAGGGTTTACATGGGGGAAGACTAGAGACAGAGACAGCCAAAGAGGTGGCACCTAGGAGGAAAAGGAGAGGAAAGAAAATCCAGTCCTAGAAGAAATTTGGACGCTAGAGAAGACATTCTCCATGGAGTATTCACAGCTTAAAATGGAAATAGGAAGGACTGGAAATGGAGGGAATGAGAGGGAAATCTAGAACTCAGGGAAAAAACAAGAGAATAGAAAGCATTTAAATTTAGTGTTATCTCATTCATTGGTTGAAGAGATATAAAATTTTCAGACACTTGAAATCCAAATGTGCCCTGACAAGTTCTTACATTTTAGCAGGTGTTAAGAGAGAAAGAAGGGAACAGGAGAGAAACAATACAATGGAAGAGTGACCAGGTCTGAAGCTGAAGGCCTCTGGTGACAAGGTGAGGGGGGAAAAAAAAAAGGTATACACCACCCAGCACCTCCATTCTGGCCCATCTTCTTAAATTGAGGAAATTCCTTGTTAGTCATCTCAAATCAGATCTGTATTTCTTGGTCAGCTGATTCTTCTGGCATTATGCAAATATCTAATTAATATCAAGGTCCCAAATCCAAAACATTATGTCTTTTCTTTCATCCAGTAGTGATTTACACTCCATCCCACCTGCCAAAAGGTCTCTAGATCTGCTGGATCTAGCATTAAATTAGATACATTTTTTTTTCCATTTTTATGGAAACATCCAGAGTTGAGGTTACTGAACAAAAGATCAGACTTGGAGAGGATGAAGGATGAAGTCCTTCCCTTCTACCCATAATGAAGGGAAAGTTAAACAAAAGGAAGTTTTCCATTTTATGAAGGGGTGAAAATAAGACATTAAGCTTTCAGATTCCTGCATTTGTACCTCTTCTTAGATGATTCTAACTCTCCTGGTTGCTCTTAACCCTACCATGGCTCTTCTCCAGAAAATATGGATATCTGGAAAAATGAGGTAAGTGGGGTGAAGAGAAAGTGAACAGCTAACCCAAGATATATTTTAAGATGGAAAGTTCTCTATAAATTGTATGAAAATTGTGTATTCATGGTATGAATTATTTAACAATAGTATACTGACATCCTACAAGAGAACTGCTTATTAAGCCACACAATTATCTTACAGTTAAGCATATCACTTTGTCAAATACTTTATCTTTCTTAGAGTAGTCTCATTTGCTTGGGAAGGATTTTATTTTGGTTTTGTTCTAAACTGCAGTGGAAATTTTAGTAGGAAGACAAAAGAAAGAATGGGACAATCTTCTCCTTAATGACTACTAAATACCTAGCTGTACCTCCAACAACTCTTTGAAGCTCACGAGTAAAGCGGGGCAAAGAGGTTAAACCACTTGCCAGAGGTCACACAGCTAGTAAAAGACAGAGCTAGCGTTCCAAATGTGCCTGATTGTGAAATAAGGTCTTCTCTACTCCTCTACGTATCCTCCCCCTAGAATACATCCCATCTCCAGAAAGAGCCATCATGTCCTAAGCCAGTAACCAAGGAATTTGGTGATTGAACATTCGTATTAAAGATGAAGAGAAAAGAAGAGTGATCTAGAAATTAAAACTTTGTAAGCTTATGTCCAACATCTGCTAGAAAACCTCAAAACAAGACTAAGGAACTTCCCTAAGGATTCAGACCTCTCCCTGCTTTCATGATTGTTATGCAAATACATCCAGAGGCAAATTTCTAATGCTTCTCCGAAAACTAACAACTATTTCTATATGCAGTTACATATACATGTGTATAATAAAATATCAAATAGGAAAGGGGGTTATAATTCTTGTTCTTCAATGATTAGATAAAAATATTACCAGAATAAGAAAAGGTATCTCCCCCTCCCTAATTCTCAAAATAAGAAAGACCGTTCATGTATTGTATTCACTAAATCCTTTGTGAATTGGTAATTCACACTAGGCATGCATTGTATATGTTTGATATTTTGATTTTCAAAAAAAATTCATAGCCTAATCACCTTGAGAAACTTTAATTATATGGCTAACCAGGAAACCTATATCCTTTGTTTAGATACTTCATTAAAGTTACTTATTGTAAATGCAAAGTAATTCATTAAGCTGTTTTCTGAAAAATGTAATTCTCTCTGGATAAATTGGTACACCTGCTTAAATATGCAAGATGCAATTGTGGCACAGAATAATGGGGGAATGAAATGCAATTCATCTGTGAATACAGGCTGGGTTGTTCAGAGTGCCACATAGATCAAAGGTTTCTGCACACATCTGTGCATCCACATAAACACCACCCACGCACTAATAATCATCTATACAACAGCCATTTTTTGGCATGCAATATGAATTCCAATTTGCATGTTAATTATTTTGAAGGAAGATTGGCAGAGTTCCTTACTAAAAGTCACTTTCATTACACATCCAAAATGCTGATTTCCACACGTTTCTCATCTTCATACCTGGAATCACTGTTCTCTTTGAATATCCACTGACAAAATATACGTGACAAATATTTTAATTTAGTCCTTCAGTTAACATTTTTGAAGTCCTAATATAAGCCACACACTAGGATAACATTCTAGGGAAACCAAAGATATTCTCCTCCCCTAATGAGTTTATAGTTTGTAAGACTTGAAATAAATACAAGTAGAGAAATAAAGTTTTTTTTTTTAATCAGTTAAACAGAATGTCCTAGCACAATTCATCCTTCTCAACATAAAATACCTCATCATTGTCTCAGGGAGAACTGAGTTGTGTGATTGTAAGGTGCCTTACGTGACCCTGATTTGGCATTATCCGATTCTTTTCTGTAGAACATGAAGGTATAATTCCTATCTCCTAAGCCAGAGTAGTGTCCAGCAGACAACACATTGAAACAAGGAATTTTGGCACCAACTTCTACTCTTCTAATAGTGCTAGTGATTTCTACTTATTTTGCTGGGTTGTTGAGAAAAATTAATAAGGTATGTAAGCTCTTCTTAAATTTAGGCAAAAACTAATATTAGACAACTATCTTTTCCTCGTGAGAAAATTCTAATGACAAACTATAGAACTTGGTTCAGTATTATTGAGAATAGCACAAGTCTTGATTTTTTTGCATACTGAATTATTAAATTTTACAATTATAAAATATCTAAAAACTAGCTCTTCGAAGACAAGTTTTTTTAACAGGAGAAATGTTTCATTAAGCTTTTGTCTACTCACTCAGTAGCAACAAAGATTTAAAGAAATACTTGAACTCTGAGATCTCATTTTTCTTTTCATTTTATGACCAAGTGTTGGTTTTTACCATCATGAGGGACCTCCTCCAAGTGAAGCTTCCTAGTTGCTAAGCAGGAGGCTCTGAGCTGCCCTGAAATCAGAAATTTCCCCAATTCTCTGTAGACTAGGCCCTGCAGTTTCAGACATAGTGCTAAGAATTGTCATTAAATATGAGTAGGGGACAGTCATCTGAATCATACCAAGGGCAGAGGCAAAACAGTGAAAGGAAAGAGCAGTAGACTTAGAGTTAGCAGACCTGGCATATAGTGCTTTGTTCATCTTTTTATCCAGCATATCTTTATATAACACACTCATGAGCTTTGAGATAGAAACTATGGAAGACACAAAAATGTTTAGTGTTATCTAGGCCACAAACTGCTTTTGACAATATATAGTATTGCCGTTGATATACAACATGGCGAAGGTCATCAGCAAGGGGATCATATAACCTGTAACATGTGAGTGAGGCCCTGAAGAGCAACTGAGATTCTCATAAGCAGAGATGGGGAGGGTAAAGGTTAGAGTTCTAAAGAGGTGATAGTAGCACAGCACAAGAGGAGGAAATGATGTATACAGAAGAGATCCAGTTCACTGTGGCAAACAGTAGACATTAGATGTTTTTTCCTCTGTTGAATTCTAAGCTAAGGAATTTGAGTAGTATTGGATAGCTAATTATTGGACCATCATCAAAGATTTTTCTGCACCAAGGATATGGATGGGGAAAGGTGGCCTAATTTAAAAGGGCACTTCAAGGGGATTCACATGGTAATAAATGCCTGATCCTTGGAGTCAGAAAGGCTACTTTAGTAGAACATAAAGGAATGTTATACTCTCAGCTATGGTAAGGCATCCTCTGTTATCTACTCATTAAAAAAAAAAAAAAATCATCCCCTCCTGCCACATCCCCCTTCAGCTGCCATCTCGTTTTCTGCTCTTCTCCATTAAAAACTCAGAAGAGTTGTCTGTATTTGTTGCCTCCATTTCCTATCCCTTTTATTCTCTCTTGAAGCCTTTCCAACTGGGCTTTCACTCCCAATACTCCAATGGGTCTTTTCTCAAAGTCACTCTCATGGGTTTCTGAATCCAATATCAAGTCTCAGGCCTCATCTAATTTGATCTCTCTACAGCATTTGGGTGAGTTGACCATTCTCTCCTCCTTAAAATTCTATTTCCCCTGACTTTCAGAGTACCACAGTCTCCTGATTCTCTCTGATATCACAGGCTGCTCTTTCTGGTCTCTTTGGCTGAATCTCCCTTATCTCAACAACCTTTAAATGTTGGTTGTTTCACAGTTCAGTTCTAGAACTTCTCTACCACATTCATCGCTCAGCGATTCATCTCACTGCATGGCTTTAAATACCATATATACGCTGACAACTTCTAGAGTTCTATTCCCAGCTGGGCCTGCCTGTTGAACACCAGAATATACCTAACTGCCTGCTCAGCATCTTCTCTTAGATGTCTAATAGTGATCAAAATCCTGATCGAACTTAGATGATCCAAACCAACTCTTGATATTCTCCCTGATAACCAGCTCTTCCCATAGTCTTTCCCAGCTCAATAAATGGCAACTGTATAATTCTGATTAATCATTCCAAAAATATTGGTGTCACTCTTGCTTTTGTTTTCTCTTACACCTCAGATCTGTTTACTTTATCCTCAAAATGGGTCAGGATCTGACCACCTTGCACCACCTCCACCACTACTGCCCTGTTCCAAACCAAGACCAGCCCTGCCTGAGTTACTGCAGTAGTCTCTAAAGGTCTCCTTTTATTGTGGCCCTACGTGTTCTGTCCTTCTCTCTCCCTACATTTTATTGCCAAAGCAGCAGCCAAGGAGATATTTTCAAAAAATGAGAACATGTTACTTGTCTGTCCAGACCTATCAGATAGATTCCCATCTCACCCAGCATGAAAGCCAAAATGCTAACACAATTTCCCCACCCTCACTCCATCATGCTACCTCTTCAGGCTCATTGGCTACTTCTCTCAATCTCACTCCAGCCACACTGGTCTCCATGCCCTCCTCAAACACAGCAGACAACCAACATCAGTCCCTTCTTACTCCATATTCTCTCTTTCTAGAACCCTCCTCCCTCAGAGAGCCACATGCTAATACGCCCAACCCCTTCAGGTTTCTGTTAAAATGTTCTTTTCTCAGGGAAGCCTCCTCTCCAGGGTCCAGTTTCCTGCTTAATTTTTCTCCAGAGTATGCATGAACACCAGGCATACTATACATTTACTCGTTTATCCATTTGTGTCCATCTCTTCTCCCCAGAATGAATGTAAACTCCATTGGAGTTTTAATTTCTGTCTATAACTTAACAGATGTTTAATAAATAGTTGCCAAATGTTAATTAATGAATATATAAAGATGAAATGAAATATAGTGAACTAAGAATTGATAGTATTTATCTTCTGGTTTGATTATGACTTGGGGCAAACCCCTTCCCCTGTCTGGGTTTCAATTTCTTCACATGTAAACTTAGAGGTTTGGGGTAGATAACAATCAAAATTTCCTCCACCTTTGAGAGTCCATGATTCTATTGACACCACATTGTAACCAAAGAAACCAAATGCACAGAGATTAACACAAAGAGGAGGAAAAATAACATGGAATTAATCTCTTGACTTACAACCACCCAGTCTACGTAACAGAGATTTCTTTATGACCTTAGCTCATATATAGTTTAATAGAAATAGAAAAACTAATAGCACTGACTTTTTTTTATTGCAACAATATGGGCACAGCTGAGGCCAATAAAAAATTTTAGTGCTTTTCAATTTTCCATTAAAAGGAAGTTTGACCCTCATTTAGTTTATATTCTAGTAATCCATAGTCCATTCCTCTGATTATGACTCCTCGTATGTTAACAGATTTCTTTCTGTGTGCTTGTCATTTCATTGCCACCTAGTGGAAAATCCAGCTGATATTGTTAATATGGTTTATAATGCAGCAGGCTAATTTTATCTCCAAAAAATTGTCTTCACAGTCAGTATTCAAAAATATTCCATCAAATTACACCAAAGGGTTTTAAAGAGAATTTCCTATGGTTATATATACATGACATAACTATTTCTTTTGTATTTATTTCATACTTACAAGTGAAAGATATTTGTAAAGGGTGTATTTGTCAAAAAAAAACAACTTAATAAGCAAACCTAATAGTTTAGATATTATGCATAGTAGAGTATGCATTTCTTAAATCACTGAAAAATAACTTTCCTACAATATTTCTTAAATACCAAAAAGAATATTAACCACAACCTCCTAGTTGATTTTCCCATATTATCTTTTATGAAACTTTCATTGTTTCTGTATGTGGAGATTAGTATTATTTAATTCTATGGAGTAGAAAAAAGGACAGATAACTTCTCTATCACTAGTTTTGACAGTTCTTTCTATTTGCTCTCACATTTTCTCTGAATTTAACAAAAATAACATAGAGTAGCACTCTTGAAATATACTTTTAAAGGCCACTATATCTTCTGATTATTTTCCACAGTGGTTTATTTTGAATAAGCATAGGTAAAAAGAAAAAGTTTTTGAATCACGTACTTGTAAAGCCACATAAACTTGTATCCTTCTTTAAGCCCAAACCCCTAGTGTACATCCCTGAAAAAGGAGAAGGGCTAACTTTGTTTTCTAATAGAGCTGTACCAAATAACTCTCCTAGGCAATCATGCTGACAACAAACAATAAAGAACCTGTCATAAAATAACATGTTTTTATGGTATGCTGCCAGAAAACTGAGTTTGCAGTGGGATAAATTGCACCATCCTAAAATATGGGCACAAAGGAGAATAGGAAATATGGGATTTATTGCTTTAAAATCAAACTATCAATGTATTACAGCAGTACATTGGGAAAAAATATAAAATGCTCTGAGCCCACTAAATAACCATGAATGATGAGAAGATGTTTGAGTTGTAGATCACGTGAGCAGCTATAATGCAAGCTTTATGAAAAACCTCTTGAAATTAGTTTCCTTTTCCAATTTAGAAAAGAGAAAGGGACACAAGATAGGAGAGATATGAGAAAATCACAAACAAGTACAATATAAATGAGTCTTTTAGCATTAGTGCTCCGTCAGATGTTTCAATTGCATTTTTTATTATGCAGTTCCTAGGGCTACCTTCTGACATTTGTTAATACCTTTAGAAGGGATGTTTGCTTTTGATTTATTTGCTGAAGAAAAGCCAGTGTTGATCCTGAGAAAAATATTCAATTAATCTAGAATGTCAAAGATTAGAATGAATCCAATTTCATGAAGAAAAATTGAAAAATATACTCTTCCTTATTGTTTTTATATTATTGGCACATTTCACTCCAATTTAAAATTTCTCACACATTAATATTGACTATTTGCTGTCTCCAGATGGAGGGAAGGGTGCCCTATCGGTATACTTCTACCTCCCAGAATATATGGATACTATGACTCATCACTCTCTAAGTCTTCTAAGGAACATATGGTCACTGTTGAGCTTCAGTAATTGCCAGCAACTTCAAATTTCAGCCAAATTGGTGAGAAATCAAAACATAAAACAAGAATAGAAACAAGGGCTTAGGGTCAACTCATGGGCACTTGAACTTGGACTTTGGGGACTTGTATGAGTATTTGACTGTTCTTAGTCTAGAAGAGTAAGGAGCAGTGTGGGAAGACTAATAAACTTGAAAGGAAAGAATTGATATATGTGGGAAGTCCCTAACGAGAGCCTTTCTTCCTAGAACACTGGACCCTATTTTCTCCTGGATAATGCTCATTCAGCCCCAGGGTTTCTCTAAACATCATCTTCTACAGTAAACATGATTGACCTCCACTCTCATGCCTCCCTGGCCTGATCTGAGTGGGGAGCCTCTTCCATGTGCTTCCATTCACTATCATGATCCTTATCATGTTGTATTGTCATTGTTTACTTATCTCAACCCCTCACCCTCAAGAGACTGAACTGAGGAAAACAAGATCTGTGATTTATTTAACTTTGTATACCCGGTATATAGGCACATGATGGAAGTTTACTAAATTAATAAACAAGTAGGATTAATGTCTGAGAACATGTTTTATACTGTACAATCCTCTTTCTTTAAAAAAGAAAGCATTTAGTTTGTCCTGCAAAGTATATTCTAAAAAATCTACACAAATCACAAATGCCTTCCAAAATGAAAGTGAGGAAATGCTTCAAAAGGAATGATATGTGGTTATACATATTTCTACTTTTCTCAAAGGAAAGTTAGTTGGCACAGCAGAAAATAGGTAGATTAGAAATTTTATGCCTAACATGGCTTCTTACAAGCCAAGAAATCCTCTTGAAATCACATCTTCAACTGAGAAAGGGAGATAATCCTTTCTATGCTTGCTATTTTATAAAACTGTTGCAAGGATAAAATAAGTTAATGGAATGAAAGCATTTTTTAAACTTTAAATTGGCATATTAAGGGTATTAAGATGCTTAAAAAGCATAAATGGGTTTTCCTTACATAGAATTTTCTATTTATTTGTCTAATACAGGGTAAAAATTGAGGAATACATTTTGATGACAAGTTTGAGTTTGACATTGTCACTGTCAGTACTTGGCTGTCAGTGGGATTTTTTTTGGCCTATAACTTTGAGCTGTTTTATTTATTATTACTACAACCAACACTATATCATCAAATATGAAACTTTAATGAAGCTTTAGGTTCAAGTCTCTTTTGTCTTTCCTTGTGGGAGAGTGAAAATTCAGTATAAAGGAAAAAAATTGTTCATGCCTGTTTCAATTACTTTTAACATTGGCCATAGCGTACTGACTTTGAAAAGCTCCTTGGTGGACCAGAGGCAAAATATAATATCAGCTGCCAGGTTCTTTGTTGCATGCCCACACATGGCAGAATAAAATAGAGGATAACTGGTCCTAACTGGTCTCCACTCTGATATGAGACTAGACTTAGCAGAAAACCTGCCATCAGCTATAACATTAGCTAGATTATAATATATTGGAGTAATACTGAGACTTAACCACTCTGGCAATCAAAAAGTTTAATAACTTCCATCACATCCAGAATTATAATGATTTGAAATGTTTTACAAGGGATGGCTTAAATGGGTGATGGGTATTAAGGAGGGTACTGGTTGTGATAAGCACCAGGTGTTGTATGTAAGGGATGAATCACTAAATTCTACACCTGAAACTAATATTATACTGTATATTAACTAACTGGAATTTAAATAAAAACTTGAAACTACAAAAAAATGAAATGTTTTTCAAGACCAATGAAACAATAAATCAATTTTTAAGTACTTGACTGATGCTCATTATACTAAAGAGGTGCCTTAAGGTCTCTCTGCCCTTACCCATGGCCCAGAAATGACACAGATACTGCAGAAATTTGGTGTTGTCTGCAAACCAGTCCCATGCCATTGCAACAATCTTGCTGCACAAAACTTCAAGATGGCACAATAGTGGTCCCATTGGCTTTTTAACCCAGCCACTTGAGGTGTGATAACTCATTAGTTGAAGAAATACTTTCTCAAGTGTCTACAAGCCAGAGCAGTAATGTGGCAGTTACAAATTGCTTCCTGTCCATCACAGAATATAGAAATTTCACACTACCTTTAACACTAATCACAATTCTTCCCTTGAAAATAAGTTATTTGAACAATTCCATTACTGAGTGCCTGATAACCTTTTTCCTTTGGAGAAGTACACGGAAACAATTCAAAATCATTGTATCACCCCTGCTACATGCCATGATATAAGTTTTGTGACTAGAATTTAACAGTTCTGTATGAGAGAGAGAGAGAGAGTATATGTTGGTATCAGTAGTTTATTGAGCTCTAAATTCTTTAATTTCCCCCCAAAGAACACTTATCCTATAAGATATATTTTTTAAATTCCTGTAATAATATTATAAAATATCCTTTTAAAGGATTGTTCAATGAAAGTTTAACAATTCAAATGATAGAACTATATGGTATTAGTTGGCACAATTATTCTGTTATTATATAATTCCTAACCTTTATATCCATGGAACTCTACAGCAAAATCCTGAACAGACTTCTAAAATCCTTTACCTTTATAATATGTCATGCAAGACCTACTTCTAAATACATATTGTACCATCTATATACTTGTTATTCTTGTTAATCAGACACCATATGGCTTCCTAACCTTCTCTCTCATACCCTGCAATTAGTATCTCCTACCCTTCTTCCCCTCATCACACACACACACACACACACACACATACACACACACACACACACACACACACACACATTTTCACATATACATTTCATCCAAACCAGCTGGTCTCCAGACCTTTGATTGGGCCCACTTATTCTCAACTTCCTTTCCATTTAATGCTCTTTCCCTCAGCTAGATCCTTCTATTTCAAAGTTCATTGCCTTCAAGAAGCACAGAATTCTTGACTTACCAAATCCACCATTCATCTTAACCTTACTTTGAATATTCTCATTAGTTATTTATACACTATGTGTACCACACCAGTATTGGCTTCTTTTACATTGCCTCTGAAGGATTCTGGGAGCTCCAGGTTGGCATGTAACATCTTCCAAGTAGATTTGAAATTCCTCAAGACCAGGAGCCATTTACTTGACTTTCTCTGATTTCCCATTCCATTTGATACATGCTATGCTCAAAACAGGCACTGAATGCTTTTTGAGTAAGTGCTTGAATGAATTTTGAAAATGAATAACTGTGCATTGCTTCAGACTTGTTCAGATGATTATCAAAGATACCTGAAGTATTCATTTTTAAGCAATCCGGTTTTGTTTTAATCAGCCATAGTGTATGGTTTTATACTTACCGGAACAGAAACTTGAGGATTATCTGCAAGTTTTCCCAGCACAGCAAAGCCATCAACATCAATTTTGCCTCTTGGCTTTATAGGTAAGGATTGAATCCTGTTGCAATCAACAAAAAGAGTAGCACTACTCCTTTCCACACCGATCATGATCTTATGCCACTGGGAATCAAACAAGGAAGGCAAATTTGAAAAGGTTGCAGTTTGGAGACTTCCATCCAGTCCCTTGTATGAAAATGCAACAGATTTTGTTTGGCCATTAATCTTCACGCCAACTTGCTCCTTCCCTGAGGAATCCTGAATCTGCCAAATGGTCCAGTTCTTTTCAAGTGTGCTTCCAGTCATCCGAAAAGTAGTTAAAAAGGAGTATTCTTCAGGCAGACCATTGGGATATAAATGCCTGAGTAAAATTTTAAAACATTAAATAACAGTCTTGTTTTCTGTACCCATGCATATTACCATATTCCCTTATTATGCTTTCTTAGATTCTAGACCTACAGAAAGGCTACAGTGTGAAAAACTATGCCCTGTTTGTTCTTTCATGACTGTCCATAAAAACCTTCAGAAAAGTTCAGTCATTCATGTACATTAATGCTGCGTCCTAAAATACACATTAAAAAAAAAAAACCCTTCCTCATAGCTAAGGAGGGTTCCAATGCCACATAACCCCAACAATATTACTATTTATGCTACCTAAAGAACTCCTGTTCAGCAATTCCTTCTCAGCCAAAAAACATATTCTTGCAAGATTTTTGGCAGCATTTCTTCCACAAATTAAAGAAGAGATCATTTGGAATCCAAGTCAGCTCTACTAGTTAATAAAGCCATTTAATTAAAGCAGCTTTTAAATTTTTTATTTTAATATAGTACGTTGTTAGGAGTATTTGTTATTTCCATAATTGCTTGGGTAGTTCCCTCCACAATTATATCCTAGACCCACATATGCATTTTGAGAATCAGTAACTGTATAGACTTGAGAGGCTCCTTCACACTGAGCATGTTAGATGCCATTAATTTTGTTTGGTAAATAATAATATTTGACATTTCTGAAAATAGTTATGGACCAGGACTCAAAGTTCCGAATAACCTTCCTTCAGGTCAGACTCCTATTAAATACCCCCCTCTTGTGAAAGTAAAAAACAGAAAGGCAAGAAGAAATATCTAAGTGGATGCTGATTTGATTGGTTACAAAATGAATAACATATAAATTTATCATATTGGCATATGTGTTACTGCCAGTTGCATTAAAATATATTGTTGGGGGTCAAGAATTTCTAAACCAAAAAATTATTCAGTTCCAAGAATGTTTAGAAATAAGTGAAATTACTCAACTTACTAAGCTTTTCTATCTTTACACTGACTTTAACTATAAAACTTTATCATCTCTCACAATAGCATAAATAAACATATAACTTACTTTACTGCAAATATTTTGTACACCTTCAATAAAATGAGTCAACTATGTCAACAAATTTCATTGCTTTGCTGATTTTATAAAAATAACAAAAATATGAAGCTTTTCACCTGAACACCCTTTTAGCATCCAAGTAGTTCTTTTAACCTTAAGTTCTCAAACAACATTTTTTATTTATAATACTGGGTGAATTCCTTTGTTAGTACACATTCTTAAATGGTCACTGGTGATATGTATTATACTTATTGCAAAGTTTTCAATTCATTAAGTATTTGTCAAGTATACAGGAGGTTTTGGGGTGCCTGGGTGGCTCAGTCAGTTAAGCATCTGCCTTTGGCTCAGGTCGTGATCTCAGGGCCCTGGGATCAAGCCCTACATTGGGCCCCTTGCTCAGTGGGGTCTGCTTCTCCCTCCCTGCCCCCACTCAGGCTTGCTCTCTCGCTCTCTAATAAATAAATAAAATCTTGGGGCGCCTGGGTGGTTCAGATGGTTAAGCATCTGCCTTCGGCTCAGGTCATGATCCCAGAGTCCTGGGATCGAGTCCCGCATCAGGCTCTCTGCTCCTTTGAAGCCTGCTTCTCCCTCTGCCTCTCTCTCTCTATCTCTCATGGATAAATAAATAAAATCTTTAAATAAATAAATAAATAAATAAATAAATAAATAAATAAATAAAATCCTTTTTTGAAAAAGTATACAGGAGGTTTTAACACATACATTTAAAAAGATTCAGTTTGGAGCTAAAGAAGAAAAAAAAATGTGTGTAAGAACTATTTCCCCAGAATAAAGATATCTACATCTATTTGGATATTTACTTTTAATATAGATTTTGTTTGACATATTTCCATTGACTTTAAATTTTTCAGAATATGCATATTCCAGAATAACCTCTAGAGAAGAAGCTAAGGTTCACTGATGACAGTATAATATATTGCCTACTGTATAATTATAAAACCTTATAGAAGTTTATACATTTCATTTAAATGACCTCAATTAACTTGGAGCTGGGAGATAAGTTTTAAAAGTTTTATTCAATGGTGAAATTTGACAAGTATCCATTTAAATTATGAATGTTATTTTGATATTCTTCTCACTTAATGATCTGGATTTAACCAGATGCTTAAAGAATTTTTCTTTTTTGTCCAAATATAGTTATTTTTGGGGTGTGAGCCTTTCATCGAAGAAAGATAAATCTTAATGTTTTGTTCTCTTCCTTAAAGCATTCTTTTTCTAGGTTTTTGTAAACCTATGTTACCAATGTATTTGTTTACAGATGCACTGAGCAAGGCCGTAGAATTTCATCAGCCCCTAGATAAAACAAATCTATTTTGCTCTGATTCCACAAGTCACAGTAACTTGTTTAAGTGACTCTTTTGCAAAGATATCATGAGGTTGACTGAGGGATCTCTCCCAATTTATGCTTCATCTCATCTTCCCTGCTAAATGAGCAAAGAGATTATGTTGAAGGTAGGATAGAACATAATGTCCCCATTTACCTCTGACTTGGTTTTGTAATGCCAAAAACTTTTTTTTAAAAATGAATTGGTGACTGAGGTTGCTAGAAGAACAGTTCATTTATAGACATATTGTTAAATCAAAGGTATCCATCTGCTCTCTTTCTTCATATACACGAAGATAATATATGTTTATGTTTGTGTATATATACAAGTATAATCAAAATTATCATGTTATTAATCTTTTAAACTAGGTAATACAATTTGTCAATATAAGAGAAGAAAGTTCCTTTCAGTGTTCAAATTAATAAAATATATCTGTATTTATACATACTTAAGACCTTTTAGAAGTCCTCACAAGTCTAATAGCAGTTGGTAGCATTGTCTTTTTTGAACACCTGAGAGTCTGTTCTTGCAAAGATGCTATGCACATCGATAAGTAAACTTGACAGCATACATAATGTAAAAGAATCTGGATCTCTAAATGATTTATTTCATTATGTTACAATCTGCACAGGGTACCTTAAAAGAAGAACTGTAAGGGTTTGAATAAAAGATAAGAAGACGTTAGACCTTGAAATGGTTGTTTATGACCTTAACCCAAAAAAGAGCTAAGAATTGTATTTGTTAAGGTAAACAAACAAAAAATGTTTAGAAATTTGAGTTGAGAATATGATACTATTGTCTAAATAAAGAATAAAAAGCAAAAAATTATGTCTCATAATCTTTCAAAAAAATTGAAAATAGGAAGGTAAATTGTGACTCTATCACATCAGCTTTTTACGCCGTATTCTCATTTCCCTACCATGAAAATCCTGTTAAGGTTTTTTTTTTCATTCCCTCAGAACCTATATTCTCCAGTATAAAAATTTCCTTTAAACCAAGACTACTCCCTGCATGGTCTGAGAGCAATTCCAGCCCCTGCTTTTCTTACCACCTGGTTTTTGAATGAGTAGGACTGAGAGTGCAGCTTGAAAAGAAAGAATCCATTAAGGAGAAAAGGCTCCCGTCTGCACACTCTCCTTCTAGTGCTCTTCACTACTTGAATGAATACTTAACTAATACTGCTGTGTGCCAGGCTCTGTCCAAACCCTCTCCAACTTATTAACATTTGCTCCTATGACACAGTTATTATCATTCCTAATTTATGCTGAAGGGACTGAAACAAAGATAGTGTAAGTACTTGTCCAAAAGTACAGTTTATTACCTATTTGAGACTCCATTTATTTCAGTGCTCTGCCTCTCCCCTCCTCTTTTTATTTCTTTCTCCTACTTTTTTCTACTTCTGACCTAATTCTTTTTTCATCTTTTATTAAACTTTGCCAGTAAAGCAGAGATTTTAGTCTTTGGGGGGCAGGGAGTCAAGGAGATAGAGAATATGGGAAACTGGTTATATACTGAGAAAAATATTTAGTGACAGCTCTAAGCACTTGGAGAAGAGCAACAGCAAAGATGAGCAGGAGGTATGGATTTATGTGGCCTCAAGTTGGTCAATATCTGAACTTAGAGTTGGTTAATGACAGTCCAGATTGTACCTCAAATTATAGAAGAGAGAATTAGGTCAGCATTGGAGGATCTTGCATCATGTTTATTTTATTAAAGAAAGAAAAGAAATAGGTGTTTTTAAAGCTTATTTAAGAATACAACTGGGGCTAGACACTGGGCATGGAGACTACTTTTTTTTAAAAAAAGAACACAACTAGCACTTCTGTGCGTGAAAAGAAAATATAAGCAAAAAAAAAAAGTCAGTAGCTGTTATCATGCCTATAATCTTTCCAAATGTGAATAATTTTCCAGGGTCAGTATTAAATAGTGGTTGAAGCACCATTCTGCCTGAATTTCAGTACTTCTAGCACCTCCTAACCCTGGGACCTCATGTAAGTAACTTAAATTTTCTGGCCTCAGTTTACTCTTTCATAAAATATGGATAATAATGTCTCTACCACAGGGTTGTGATGAGGATGAGATTTAATGTTAATTAGTAAATTTATAAAAAGGGCTTATGCAGTACACTATTGTCATTTTATAAAATATAGTACATATTTAGAAAAAATATGGTTCCTATGTTCCAAATATGAATTTCTATCTGCAATCTGGCACTATATCAGAATATTCTAATTTGACCAAAATTTTCATTATTATAAACATTTGGAGCTTTTATAATACTCTTTTACTATTCTAAGTAATCACTATTTACTTTTACACCTTAATTTTTATCAAAGCCTTAATTTTCTTGTTCATCTATCAAAGGAATCTTAATTCAATTTTTTGCAGTGCAATAAAATATACAATAATTATGATAATTACATAGAAGGTATTTAAGTGGATATAAAACTGAAAATCCTGAAGCTCATTCGTAACAATGGCTTGACTCAACACATACACTAAAGCACCACAGTTATAAATAATTTAAAGGATAAAAAACATAGTTCTAGAGAAGGAGGTAAATGAAGTGGAGGATTTTCAAATTATTATCACTACCATTGCTTCAGTTATCATTATTCTAGTTTTGCTTTTGTTTGATTCCTGCCAGAAGCCAAGAAATAGATGTATGGTTCGATTTCAGCACCAGGATGCTTGAACAGCACCATTGTGAGTCTTCTAACCACTCCGCGGTTCCTAGTTAAATTTATGCTTCAACTCTGGCACTTTTCACAGAGGGTCCTTTCAGCCAAAACCAGACAAATTATACAAAAACAGAAAGCAAAGTAATAAGAACATGTCCTGAATCAATGTATAATGGTTTCAGTGATTTTTTTTCTCCCTGGAATGAAAAGTAAATTACATACTGAAAACATGAAGAGTATGCACATATTTAGACGCTGAACACTGAAGTAGATAGGTAAATATATTTCTTCATCTTCAAATAAAATCATGATTTAGGAAACATTGAGCATGAGAAGATTTTCTAACATTGCATAGCTTTTCATTTTTTAAAATGCTTTTGAGGCAGATAATTAGATAAAATATTTTTATATACCTTGTTGGAATCCTGAAGTCTACCTTATTTCCCAATTTGTAAGCCACTTGTAATGCAGTTGATCCTACTACCCTCTGAATAGCTCTTCTAGATGCTGCTTTATCTACCTGGAACTGAGAAATCAAGTCAAAGCCTACAGAAAGGGAACACAAAATAAAAAGTCTAAAATGAGATTGGTTATATTCCTTTCCACAACCTTTCCAAATAAAAGAATATATCAGGTAGGTTTATAGAAAGAATGGATTTTCAATATGATACAAGACTACTTGCCTGGTAAATCATCTTGACCAATCCTGACCTTTGGACAGAGTTCATTTCCACCATTAGAATTTGAATTAACAGGGAACCCTGCAAAAGAGATAGCATATCATCCTACCCCAACCCCTACAAGGGCCATCAAGATGTATCAATAACAATAAGAGCTGAACAACTATTTAAAGGAGAATAATATGCCAAATAGCTTGCTTATAGTGTATTTGGCTTTAACTCAATGACTCTATGATTATAATTAATTCATCTTCAACTCATCCTGGAAGAGAAACAAGGTGTGAAGTTTTAATAATTTGCACTGGGAAAATGTTCCTTTGAGAGAAGTTAGGAATTTGTTCCTTTTGGAACCAGAGCTGTACAATGTTCTGAATGGCAGAGCGTCAGACGCCTGTTTGGAAAACTTCTGGTGGCTTGGACTAGAAAATATTCCTTAAACACCACAAATTTTAGAATTCCTAAGAGAATCCAGAGCCAGCCTTGAGCCAGTTAATGGGACTTCTAGAGAGTGGAGTTCTCAGGGAGTTTGGGGGGAGACTTGGGATTCATTAATACAAAATAAAATTTATAGGGTGCTTTTAATTTTACAAATTCTTTCCAAGAGATCAAAAAATGGTCCCAGCTAGACTATTGCTAGCATCCTAGAATGGGTAAAAGTAATGAGAAAAAGAAAAGAATCATGAAAATGATTAAACCCTTAATTCAATGAGAAATCCTAGAATTAAATTGGGTGCTCCTTACACAGGTGGAAAGTTGCAGGGAGAAAGTTTTTAAGAAGGCTTCTTGTAACTGTCCAACCCCAGCACCCTGCTGAGACTCACCTGACAACAGAGACTTCCAGACTTCAGAAAAAGCATTTTCCAGCTACAAGTTTTGGTTCAGCCATCCCAGTATATCAAAATACTCTTTACATCTCCATTGACCCCAGGTCATTCATCCATCCATTCATCCACCCATCGGTCCACCCACCTAATATTACCAATCATCATTGAACCAAGTAGGCACTGTGCAAGGCACTAGAGTACACAGCTTGGCTTTCCTGTCAATTGTGATCACACCCAGGACTTCTCTTCTATACCCAACACTGCCCACATAAAACCAGCCATGGAGTAATCCCATGGCTAAAGCAGGATTGAAGAGTGAGGCTGTGGAGGCCTATGGATGTTTCACTCAGTTCTCACTCAGCCACAGCCCTGCCTGATCCTTTCTGGGAACAAGTGATATTTCAAAATCCAGAAACTGTGGCCTTACTTGGGCGACGCTTGACAGCAGCAGATGCCCAAGATCCCAGGAAACTGCATACAAAGAAGAAAACTGGAATTTTCCTAAAGAGGAGAAGAGAAAATAACTCAAACAGGAATCCCTCCAGATGGGGACTGCTTAAATATTTTGAGGATATGGTAAACACAATTAATGTAGGTGATCAAATCTCAGTACAGTTTTTTTTCCATTTGACTTTGAAATCTTGAGAGATTTAATGAATTCTCACGTTTCCAACTCCTACACTAAAACAATAATGAGACTGCCATTTGCTCTATCTCACTTTCTCCATATCTACCTATTTCACCATTTCTGCATCCATTTCCTTGTCTATGTTTTCCTTCGTCTTAGTATTTCTCCTTCTTCACTTTAATAGCTCTTTCTCCTTTCTCTGTCTCTCTCCCGTTTCTTACGCTTGTTCTCTTGTCTCACTCTCCTCTGTCTCCCTGTCTTTCTCTTGTCTGGCTCTCTGTCTGGGTCTCTCTCTCTTTCTCCTCTCCCCTCTCCCATCTCCCCTCACCTCCTCTCATCCTACCATCACTGCAGAAACACAGACCCTTTGTTCTTAGGGCCCCCAACCCAGTCTCCCCACCACTCTTTCCAATGTCAAGGACTTACCAGAAGTTCTTCATTTTCCCAACCGGTTTTCTTTTGTACCAACAGTCCTAGTGATGAAGGGGTTGTAGGGGAGGGAGGTCAGTGCTCCCCACAAGATCCCTTCACTGTCACCCCAGAACTAATGGGTTCTGGACTCGGCGTTTGTTCCTCCTGCCCTTGTAAGGGCTTAAAGCAAAGGGAATGAACCAGAGGCATCTGGTGACACTTTAAACCACAGCAGAGGGAAGGGGTGGGGAGAGGCGGCCCTGTGAGACCAGGGCTAGCCAGGGGTGTGTCCTCAAAGCTAACAAGGTTACACTGAAGGAGGGATAAGCAAGGGAAAGTTTGCTGAAAAGAAAAAAAATCAGGATGTGGAGAAATTCACCAGAAAAATTCAAGCAAGCTGCTATAGGAATACAGTGGAAGCTTTTAGAACTGCTATAGGAATACAGTGAATGAATGCTTTTAGAGGACTGAGGTAAAGAGGGGCTCACTGGAAAGCAGAGATGTGGGAACTCATGGGCGCCTTGGTGCACAGCCAACCTAGATTTGTATCTCCATTTGTTCTGATGCATACGAGTTGTATGTTTGGGGGCAAGTTAGTTAATCTGTCTGTAACTCAGTTACCTTAGATGAAAAGTGGGTTTTAAATAGTCACCTAAAACAATTGTTTTGAGAATTAAACAAGATAGCAGAGAATCTAATTCCTGGCTCAGGGGAATAGTCATTGTTCCCCATCATCATCCTCATTATAGCTAATATAACTTCACTCTTTGCCCCTCTCTGTTGAAAATGCTTGAAGCATGATAACATTTGATTCTCAGAATACTATAAAGTAAAACTAAAATTATTCTTATTCTACAGGTGAGACAACTGAGGCACAGAAAATAAAGTAACTTGTAACTTGCTCAAAGTTGCACAGCTAATTAATCACTCAATACATGCCAGTTCTCTGTACTTCATGGCTAGAAATCTTGGTAAAATGTAACATCAAGCCCCCTAGTTTTTATTTTTTCTTAAATTCTATAATTACCAGAGCTAAGCAGAATATCTTGGGAAATAAGCACCATATTATCCTCTATGAACAAGTTGAGAGCATGTTACAAGGAGCACAGACCTGAAGAGAAGGGTTTTTATCAGAACCATGTCCTCTCCAGAACCTGAGTACTTCAAGAGAGAGCCTCCACCCTGTTCACCTGGGATGGTCTGTTTCTTGTCCCATCTTGGGGGACATCAGTGTCCACTCCAGAAACAAAGACTTTCAGGCCCAGATGATCCAATGATCTTAATAAGTTTTGGTGTCTAGTGTGAAATAGTATTGTTTTCTTGAAATTTCTTTAATTCTTAAATCAATTTAATTTTTCAATTGCAAAATAAATGGTATTATTTCTTATTTTTTGTTTGTTTCTTTAAAAAAAAATCCTTTCCTCTTCTGCTTTCCTCAGCTCGAATGAGAATTTGTTTCCCCTGATGAGCTGAGAACCAGGTAAACCTGAACTTCCACACCCTTTGTTCCCCTTTCCCTTTCTACTCATGACCTACCTGTCTCCCCCCTGGCATTAGGACACCCATTTCCTCATGTTGTTTGGGGCTCTCCACGGGGCCTGTCATTCTCCTTCCATCTATCAAAATTAGGATTCCCAAAGGTAGCCATTTTGGCTGAGTCACAGAATTATAAATGGTCCTAGCCTAGCTTTTTCTTGAAAGTTGACTAGGGCTTATGTAAATGGAACAGTTTATTAACCCAAAAAACCCTGAACTTCCAATGGTAGGACTTCAGAAGAGAAACTGTGCAGCTGGGGACCTCCCTGAAATCACACAAGGTAGGACAGCCCTAGATCCACAGGGGAAGGGGCATTTTCCAAAGGAACCCTCTCCACTTAAGTTTTTATTTGTAGTACAGATCCTCCAATACTATTTACTGTGGGAAACAAGAGAGGCAGATTTTCCCATATAATTCAGTGTTTGAGAAATCCTTTTGTTAAGTGTTTTAAATGTCTCACTTCTGCTTTAGTCCCCTCCTCCTCCCGCTTTGAAGAATCCTCTACAGCTAGAATAAGAAGGCAAATGAAGGGGGACTTTTAATAAAAGATTTTTTTAAATGAGAAGAAAATAGGTTTTCTCATAAGCAGTTTGGCTTTATTCCAGCTTGGCAGTTTTATGTAAGATGATGAAGAGCAAGTAACAGCTCTATTAAGAAAGAATGTAAGTCCAGAGTAAACAAGATCTCTCTCTCTCTCTCTCTCTCAAATACACACACGCACACACACACATTTAAGGACACTTTTTGCTCCCTTTTCCACTCCTGTTTTGTATTAATTGTATTTCATAACTTGACATGAGAGTCTCACAGGGAGCAGTGCAAATCCACACTCTCTGGCCTGGGTCAGATTGCACCCTAAAACCAGACACAAGCTTTTTCATCACTAACACTGTTCCCTCACTTTACTTAACAGTTTTGTTCCTGAAAAACTATGTGGAAATGAAAGCTGATCAATTATATAAGATGCACTAAGACAGCATGATATTTTAAAATTATCCATTTTGTAAATAGAAGTATTTTATACAGAATAATTATGCTTTCATCCCTTTTTACTCCCTCCCTTCCCCAACACATTCTGCTCTATACAACACACACACACACACATCTTTCCCTTTCTAGAAATCCAGAATTTTATTTACTTACAGTTTATATCAGGGAATATCATCACAAATAATCAACTTTCTTGATCATCAACTCTCTTTCACTTGTGTACCCAATCATTCAGCAAACACTTATTGAATGACTATATGTACCAAATATATAACCACTCTTACTGAGTGCTAGGAGTTGAGGAGACAAAAAACTTTGCCCTGAGGAAGCTCACAGCCCAGTTGGGAAGTCCAATATGAAAACGACTGCAAAATAGTGAGGGAATGAGGTTGCAGTGTCACTGAGAACCAGTATGAACTCAGTCCAGGAGCATCAGGAAATTTCTCATAAAGAAAGTGCAATCTTAAAGGATGAATAGAAGCCTACCAAGAGAACAAGTGGGAACAGTACATTCTGGGCAGAAGAAAGAGAAGGTACCATGACAAAAAGTAGAAGAGAGTATTTTAGGAACCCCAAGTTTAATTCAGGAACTCTTTCATTTGGTAAATATATGTTGGTGGCTCTTCTACCATGAACCTTGAACTGGTCTCAGCACAGAGGTACAGCAGAGAAAGACCAGTTCCCTGCCCCCACGGACTTTACAGCTGGTGGGGAGAGAGATGCTAAATACATCTACAAGAATAGACATGGTAATTTGAATTGGAACTGTTATAAAAAATATACAGGGGCACGTGGGTGGCTCAGTTGGTTAAGCAACTGCCTTCGGCTCAGGTCATGATCCCAGGGTCCTGGGATCGAGCCCCGCATCGGGCTCCCTGCTCCTGGGGAGCCCACTTCTCCCTCTCCCTCTACCTGCCACTCCCCCTGCTTGTGCTCTCTGTCAAATAAATAAAATCTTGAAAAATATATTCAAAAGTGGGCAATGTGTATTAGAGAAAGGCAGGGGTAGGTTTAGAGGTTGATGAAGAGTGAGGGGGAAGGAAAGGCTCTGAGATGATAAATTTTGAGTCAGACTAGATGAGAATCCAGAGACGAGACTGATGGGGTAGACTGGAAAAGGAGAGGAGGGCAGATGGAACTACTCGGTATTTAAGTTTAGCAACCCAGTATATGGTGATGTCGTTTTCTGAAATGACAAGTAGAAGGACCGTGGGGGAGGTGCTGAGGAAGGGGAAATTGAAAACCTTTGAAAGAGTTTGGACTTTATTCTGGCTATTAAGGGAGCTGGATGAAGAGTTTGAGGCCAAAGATAACTTTTTAGACATGTCTTCAGAAAAATTTTTCTGGCATTGCTGAAGGATGGATTGAATGGATTTGATAAATATACACAACTGAAACAAGTATCAGAAGACAGTACTTTATTTTTTTTAATTTTATTATGTTATGTTAGTCACCATACAATACATCATTAGTTTCTGATGTGGTGATCCACGATCCATTGTTTGCGTATAACACCCAGCGCTCCATGCAGTACGTGTCCTCCTTAATACCCATCACCGGGCTAACCCGTCCCCCCTCCCCCGTCCCCTCTAGAACTCTGTTCGTTTCTCATAGTCCATAGTCTCTCACAGTTCATCTCTCCCTCTGATGTCCCCCCCTTCATTTTTCCCTTCCTTCTCCTAATGTCCTCCATGCTGTTCCTTATGTTCCACGAATAAGTGAAACCATATGATAATTGACTTTCTGTGCTTGACTTATTTCACTCAGCATACTGTACTTTATCTATGTAGAGCACTTTACATAGATATGTAGAGCACTCTATTTTCTGTTTTATTCTATTTCATTTTTTATTGATGGTGACCAACTCATTAAATTGATTTCAGGACCAGCTAATGGGTTGCAACCCATGGTTTTAAAAACATTGTGTTAGGGGCGCCTGGGTGGCTCAGTCGTTTCAGTGTCTGCCTTCAGCTCAGGTCACGATCCCAGGGTCCCGGGATCGAGCCCCGCATCGGTCTCCCTGCTCGGTGGGAAGCCTGCTCTCCCTCCGCTTGCCGCTCCTCCTGCTTGTGCTCTCTCTGTCAAATAAAATCTTCTTAAAAAAATAAAATAAAAAAATAGAAACATTGTGTTAGAATACAGTAGGCACTAGATATGTCAAGATATATCTTTCCCCTTATTTCCTGGCATAGGGCACAATAGTTGGGACATTCCATAAAATTCATAGAATAGTAGAGAAGGCTCCTTAGTTTTAACACAATGATATTTTTTTAAAGTATTCTTTTGAAGTGAAGTTACCAAAAACACAACTTTTCTTAAAGATGCCATGTGTCCCACATTTACTTTATAGATTAAAACTAAGAAGACCCCCTTTTAAAATTAGCTTTCTAACAGTGTCTAGTTGTTAGCTTTCTTCTGTATGTCTTGTCTTTAAAAATAAAAGACTCGAATACCTAGTGACACAGAGCAGTTGTGTGAGGATGCTGCAAATTAGCCTCAGCTAGAGCTTGAAATTTATCAAAGAAATCTAGCTGAGAGGCTGATTAATAATCAGAGAGTTGCTAAAACTAGGACTCCCACAGTTTTGCATTAAGTTTTACTGTAAAGAAATCTCACCACAATCAAAACTCTATTTTTAATCTGCTTATTTTGGTTCTATACTTGTAATTGTAGCCTAATCATATATAGCAAGCAAATAGGGCCTCATGATGATAGCCATTTCTCTCTGAAATTACTCGCAAATAACTGTGTTCTTGCCATGGACCATTAATACAAGAATGTGTTATTTAACATAAACACCACCCCCACCTCCAAGCTTTCTGGTGTATTACTTTTGCTTTCTCTAAAATTGAGCATTTGCTTTACCCCAAGGAAGGGAGAGATCAAGTCTGCTCCACCACACATGTGCTTCCAACACGTGTTTCTATATTTGCTGCCTTGCGGCTCTTCAATGTGTAGCAGGGGGTTCATGTCCTAAGCCTCTTTTGCATCTTCCAAACCTCACATACTTATCATTCAACATATTTTTCTACATGCCGTAAACCTCCTTTTCTAACATTGGTTCCCAAGCCTCAAAATCACCTGAAGAAAAAAACATATCTCTGGGCTTCACCCCCAGAGTTTCTGATTCAGGAGATTTAAGGTGGGTCTGAGAATTTCTTTCTTCTTCTTTTTATTTTTTAGATTTTATTTATTTATTTGACAGAGATATAGCAAGAGAGGGAATACAAACAGGGGGAGTGGGAGAGGGAGAAGCAGGCCTCCCGCTGCGCAGGGAGCCTGACACGGGGCTTGATCCCAGGACCCCGAGATCATGACCTGAGCCAAAGGCAGACGCTTAACGACTGCGCCAGCCAGGCGCCCCGAGAATTTATATTTCTAACAAGCTCCCAGGTTGATGCTGGTACTGCTGGTCCAGTGAGAAATGCTGCTCATAAGATAAAGTTTTCAACTCTATTGAACTACCCCTCCTTTTTATAACTGATATGGACTTGCAGACTGAAATTTTTTTAATAATTGCTTGCAGAATAACTTTTTAAAATAAATATCAGATGCACCCATAAGACAGATCTACTGGGAACTTTCACACTTATGAAAACAAGTTGTACTAATGTCTTTACATTATATGTATCGAGGAAATTTACTTGGCAGAATGATGTACAGAAACCAAGCCTTCCCTTCTGCACTATTCTCATTTATCAAGCAAAATATATAAAATGTATTCCTGAATCCATGTTACCTTTATCAATAAAATGTAGAAAGATCCTTCATTCTGAAATCACTCTTTCTCTTTTACCAAAGAACCCTTAAGTGAACATCATTTTATGTTGCATCCTATGAAATTTTATATGCATTCACTAGCTTTCACACGCTGGGAAAATGTTTGTCTACACTAGGTGGCAGTGTAATCCTGCAATTTGAAACCTGAGCTAAGGGGTCAGACCAGAATTTGATTTCCAGTCTTTAAGTAGATAACTTTGATTTTATGCAGATATTCCATTCTTGGTTGGTTTCCATATGTATACATTGAAGTAATATAATTGATCCCATTTTAGGGTTATTCTCAGAATAAACAATGCAATCTGATTGTTCAGAAAGTCTATTGAAGGAGAAAGACTCTAAATGGACACTTAAATTTTTTAAAAATTTTAATTCCAGTATAGTTAGCATAGAGTGTTATATTAGTTTCAGGTGTACAATACAGTGATTCAACAGCTCTGTATATTACCCAATGCTCATTAGATAACTATACTGTTAATTCCCTTCATCTAGTTCACCCATCCCCCTACCCATCTCTCCTTTGTAAGCACCTGTTTGTTCTCTTTATGTAAGAATCTGTTTTTTGGCTTGTCTCTTTTTTTTCCCCCTTTCCTCATTTGTGTTGTTTCTTAAATTCCACATATGAGAGAAATCATATGGCTTTTGAGTTATTGTTTTAATATATTGTCAGATTCAGTTTGTTAGTATTTTGTTGAGGATTTCTGCATCTGTGTTCATCAGGGATATTGGCCTGTAGTTCTCTTTTTTTGTTGTGTCTATCTGGTTTTGATATTAGGGTAATGCTGGCCTCAAAGAATGAATTTGGAAGTTTTCCTTCCTCTTCTAATTTTTGGAAAAGTTTGAGAAAAATCAGTGTTTCTTTGAATGTTCAGTAGAATTCACTCGGCAAGCTGTCTGGCCCTGGACTTTTGTCTGTTGGGAGTTTTTTTATTTCTGATTCAATTTTATTGCTAGTAACTGGCCTGTTTAAATTTTCTATTTCTTCCTGCTTCAGTTTTGGGAGGTTATATGTTTCTAAGGATTTATCCATTTCTTCTAGGTTGTCCAATTTGTTGGCATATAACTTTTCATAATAGTTTCTTACAATGATTTGTATTTCTTTGGTGTCAGTTGTTATTTCTCTCCTTTCATTTGTGATCTTGTTTGAGTCCTCTTTTTTTTTTTTTCTCAAATGAGTCTGGATAGAGGTTTATCAATTTTGTTGATCTTTTGAAAGAACCAGTTCCTGGATTCATTGCTCTGTTCTGCTCTTTGGGTTTCCATATCATTTATTTCCATTCTAATATTTATTATTTCCTTCCTTTTGCTGGTTTGGGATCTTATTTGTTCTTTTTCTAGCTCCTTTAGGTGTGTAAGGTTAGGTTGTTTGAGATTTTTCTTGCTTCTTGAGAGAGGCCTGTATGGCTATACACTTCCCTCTTACAACCACTTTTGCTGCAGACCAGAGATTTTGGACCATTGTGTTTTCAGTTTCATTTCTCTCCATGTAATTATTGATTTCTTCTTTGATTTCTGGTTGCCCCATTCATTGTTAGTAGCATGTTATTTAACCTCCATGTATTTGTGCTCCTTCCAGATTTTTTCTTGTGGTTGATCTCTAGTTTCATAGCACTGTGGTCAAAAAAGATGTATGGTATGACTTCAATCTTTCTGAATTTGTTGAAACTTGTTTTATAGCCTAATATGTGATCGATTCAGGAGAATGCTCTATGTGCACTGGAAAAAAATGTGTATCCTGCTGTTTTAGGCTGGAAAGCATGCTCTGAATATATCCGTTAAATCCAATTGGTCCAGCATGTCATTCAAAGCCACTGTTTGCTTGTTGATTTTCTGTTTGGATGCTTTGTCCATTGGTATAAGTGAGGTATTAGAGTGCCCTACTATTATTGTGTTACTATTGATTAATTCCTTTATGTTTGTTATTAACTGCTTTATGTTGGGTGCTCCCATGTTGGATGCATAAATATTTACAATTGTTATATCTTCTTGTTGGATTGTCCCCTTTATTATTATATAGTGTCCTTTTTGTCTCTTGTTACAGTCTTTGTTTTAAAGTCTATTTTGTCTGATATAAATATTGCTACCATGGCTTACTTTTGACATCCATTTGCATGACAAGTGTTTCTCCATCCCCTCACTTTTAATCTGCCTGTGTCTTTAGGTTTGAAATGAGAATCTTATAGGCAGCATATAGATGGGGTTTTTTTTCTTTATCCATTCTGTCATTTTGTGTCTTTTGATTGAACATTTAGTTCATTTACATTCAAAGTAATTATTAATAGATATGTATTTATTGCCATATTGTTACTTGTTTTATGGTTGTTTTGTAGTTTTCCTCTGATCTTTTCTTTCCTGCTCTCTTGCATGGTTTGCTGGCCTTCTTTGGTGATATACTTGGATTCCTTTCTCTTTATTTTTTGCATATCTATTACTTATTTTTGATTTATGGTTACTATTAGGTTTGTATATAACATCTTCTGCAAAGAACAGTCTATATTAAGTTGATGGTCACTTAAGTTTGAACCGTTATTTACTCAACACCCCCACCATGTTTTAAGTATAGGATGTCATACTTTACATCCTTTCATTTCATGAATCCCTTAACTAATTTTTACAGTGTACTTATTTTTTACTGCTTTTGTGTTTCCTAATTTCCTTACCCCTATGGTCTTTGCTTTCCACTCAAAGTGTCCTTTTTAACATTTCTTGTAGCGCTGGTTTAGTGGTCATGAACTCCTTTAGCTTTTGTTTGAGAAACTCTTTATCACTCCTTTTAATCTGAAATGATTGCCTTGCTGGGTAAAGTATTCTTGGCTGCAGATTTTTTTCCATTCAGCACTTTGAATATATCATGCCACGTTCTTCTGGCCTACAAAGTTTCTGCTGAAAAAGCTACTGATAGCTTTATGGGATTTCCTTTGTATATAACTGTCTTTTCTCTTGCTGCTTTTAAATTTCTCTTTTTCACTACTTTTTGCCATTTTAATTACTATGTGTCTTGGTGTGGACCTCCTTGGGTTGATTTTTGGGGGGGGAATCTCTGTGCCTCCTGGGTCTGGATTTCTTTTTCCTTCCCCAGATTCAGGAAGTATTAAGCTATTATTTCTTCAAATAAATTTTGTGCCTCCCTTTCTCTTCTTCTTCTAGGGTCCCTATAATGTGAATGTAATTATGTTTGATGGAGTTGCTGAGTTCCCTAGGAATATTCTCATTTTGCATATTTTTTCCTCTTAGCTGCGCAACTTGATTACATTACTCTGTCTTCCAGGTTGCTAATTCATTCCTCTGCTTCCTCTATTTATTCCATCTAGTGTATTTTAAATTTCTCTTATTGTGTTCTTCATCTCCAGGTGGGTCTTCTTTATCTCTTTGTTAAGGGTCTCACTGATGTCCTGCGCTCTTTAGCAAGGCCAGTGAGTATCTTTATGATAATCACTTTAAATGCCCTGCCAGGTATATTACTTATATCCATTTTGCTTGGGTCTCTTGCTGTGGTTTTGTCCTGTTCTTTCATAAGGGACAAATTCCTGTGTCTCCTAATTTTGTCTAACTCTCTGTGTCTGTTTATGTGTGTTAGGTAAGTTAGCTATGTCTCCTGCTCTTGAAAGTCATGGCCTTATGAAGAAGAGTTTCTGTAGTGCCCTGGAGAACAGTGTTCCCTGTTCATCAGAACTTGGTGCTTCAAGGAGTGTCTGCTATGCATGTTGTGTTGTGTGCGCCCTGCTATTTTGTCCTGGCTGCTCTTTTCTTCAGTCCCGTCATTTGCAGAGGCTCTCTTTGCCTATTGTGGGCATTGTTTGGTCCCCAGCCAGGTGGGACATGTGGTTTTACAAAGACACATACCAGTCTGCTTATGAAATGAGACCTGCCACCACCACTTCCAGGACTGGAGTGGTCTGGGCAGATCCACAAAGTGTGCGTGTACAGGGCATGTGATTTTAAGAAGCTGTGCCTCAGGCTTCTGCATGGCCTGCCACTACCGCCACTACCACTGGGACTGAGGCCCCACAAAACACACAGGGTGGGAGACACAGTGTTGACAAGGTTTGCTCCAGTTTTCTGGGAAGGGGACCTGCAGCCCTGGGACTGAGGCAGACATGACTGGGAAGGGCCAATCTACCAAAGCCCAAGAGGTGGGGCTTGGTGTAAGCAAGTTAGGTAATGAATGTTGGCACCTCACTGGTTCCTGCAGGTGGTCATGTGTTTATGTTGGGGGGCAGGGGAGAGAGATGGTGCCTGCCAGCTACCTTGTTCCTGGAGAAGTTCCTCAATGAAGGCTGCCCCTTTAAGACATGCTCTGAGATTAGTAAATAATTCTCCTGTATATCCCAGGAGTTTTTCAAACTGCTGCTCCTACAGGTTGTTTGTTGTCATAACTGTTATAACTAAACAGAGCCATCTCCAAGGTTAAGAGTGTGACCACTTAGGTTCAAATCAGCACCACCACTTTCTAGGTAGGAGGCCCCAGAGAAGTAATTACTCTCCCTGTGACTTGGTTTGCTCATCTGTAAATATGAATAATTAACATACTCACACTTTGGTATATTTTATAAGGACTAAACTGGAGCTTAAAATAGTGCCTGTAACTCAATAAATTTTAGCTGCAATTTTTTTTGTTATTATAACTTGCTCTCCTCTACTTAATTTTCCCATTCAACTCTACTCTGCTACAGTAAATGGTGGCTTATTTAGATCTCCTTAGGAAGGAAGGATGTGACTATTCTAGAGGTTAAAATCTCCTAGACAATATTTAACTACTGGAAAACCCACCTATAGATATCAAAGTAAATCAGTCAAAAAGACTTCTCCTCCCTTCCATACATACATCTTTTGTTCTCTACTACACTTTTATGGTTCTTCTTCTTACAAAGCTTCCCTTAATAAGCCCTTTAAGCTCACCTCAGTATCAATAATGCCTTCTCTCTCATTATATATAACTGAGAATTATATATATATGACTTCTAAAATAAAAAAAACAATTATATGTAACATCATATAATATATATTTAGGGGTTTTTTTTGCTTTAGAAGTAATATGTAAACATTATAGAGAAGCAGAAAACATGTATATAGAAAAAAGAAGAAAAAAACACTCAATGAGACAACCCACTATTAACATTTTAGAATGTTTCTTTTCTTTTCTTTTTTTAATTTATATTCAATTAGCCAACATACAGTACATCATTAGTTTTTGATATAATGTTCAATGATTCATTAGGATGTTCCTTTTCTATGCACAAGTTGTGGTCATACACAGATTTACAACTTTCATCAATGCACATCACTTGAAGTGCTTACACGTTTTTTTTTTCACAAAATTTAATGCAATCACATAGCATATACAAAATAAATAGCAAAGCCCAGGTGTAAGAACTTTGCCTTGAAGCTAATATTATAGCTTTTAATTCTAACTGGTGTAACCTCGAAAGCAAACAATTATAGAGAAAGAAACATTTGAGTAACTGGGAGAGATTCTTCCAGCAGCTCATGGTTTTTGAAAGACGCTATTTTTCTCACCCAAAGCCACTTGAAACTGTAAACTCACAACCAACTGACTAACCACAAAGCAGCACGGGCATGCACAGACATTCCAGAGGCACCAAAGGGCAGCCACAGAGAAGTCCTGCCTCCTGCCATTCCTGCATTTCAAATATCCCTGAAACTATGATTAATGCCAGGAATAGCAATAGCAACTGACACGGGGACAGGTGATAAAGAGGCTTTGTTCTTGAGGACTGAACTTAGAGTCCTTCCAAGCTGAAAGGGCTCTAGCATTAGCACAGTCAGTTTCTAGGCAGTGGTCAGGGTGGACCAGCAGGGATGAAGAAGAGGACAGGGGGTACCAGATGCTGACAGAGGCTCAGGATTAGGACTGCTGATGTTATCCCAGTATGTCTTGGCCAAGGGTTTCCCCAGGGCTCCCAGGACTTTTTCTAGAAGTACAATGTAGGAGAAGTAGGAGAAGGAATACCTCTACTATGCCAGGAACTGTGCTTCATACTTTAAAAAGAAGTTATCCCATTTAATCTACACAACTCATTATAATTACCCTTTTACAGGTGGGGTAAGTGAGGCTCAAAAATGTTAGGTGACCTGCTAAGGGAAATTCCAGATGACAAGCCAAAACTAACCTTGGGTTTATCTGCCACCAAAGCCAATGTTCTTCCTATAATTTGTTGTTTCGGAGTACACACACATGCACACACACACAGCACAATGTGCTTAAGTACATTTTCCATTTCACTGTGCATCTAATACTTCGCAATTATTTTCTTTTCTTCATAAACTTCCAAGCTGAAGTACTTTTCAAAAGTTGATAAAAATTTGCCCATTGTGCTGGTCACCAACTTGGTGCCCTAATTGAGTGAGCTGCATGCAAATGTTTACCTCGCTGGTGCTTTGCTAAAAGTTACAAAAAGTAGTAGTAAACGTCTCTTCTCTATTTTTCTGTGGTTCTATCCATACAAAAGTTTGGCCCAGATTTTAAACTCTCCCAGGTTAGGGACCTTAACTATTAATAATCTCACCCATACTTCCTTTATTACCACTAGTCATCATTTTATATATTCCTCAGCAGTCAAAACTTCAACCAACACCATATTAAAAGCACAATGCTGGATACTAAGGAAACTTTCAGAGCCAAATAATTCCCATCTACCTTTAAGGAAGAAGGACACACACACCTACACACACACACCTACACACACCCCAAAACTGTGAAGCACACTTTGGCCTAAAAGGACCCCCAAAAGAAAATAAATAGAATCATAAAGTATTTTGGAGACGGAAAAGCAAAAGTAACTGACTCTGTTCAGAAGGATTCAAAAGCATTTCACAGAGGAAGTGACATTTTACCTTGACCTTGAGGAGTGAATCATATTTTACAGGCAGAGAAAGGCAGAACAGGTTACAAGGCAGTTGGAATAATGAGAGCAAAACCTCAGAGGCATGATAATGCATGGAGTGTATTTAATTATGTTAAAGGCACAACTTAACTTTTTGAAAATATTATTTATGTGCCATTGTTAACCCAGAGGTTGAAAAAATTAGTATCATTAAACTGCCTTTGTAAATAAAGAAATGAGTCTAACAATGTTTCTAACTATCTTCTATTAAGCTGCCTATCACAATAATAAAGTTTTCATTTCCAGAGGTATTCCTTCTTCCACTGAAAAACAAATGAGCAATCCATTTATATGGGAAACATAGAAATAAGAGTTTCAATTGCAAAGTGGCACAGTTCTAGGAGAACCTTTTTGTTGTCTGCAAAGGATCCTCAGGTTGGGGGTACTGTCAAGACGTAAGGAACACCAGGTAACCTGATGCCAGCCACAAGAGTAAAAGAGGTGAGATGTCTGTACTAAAACACAAATTATTTTCTACCCCATAAATCACAATTCTTTTTTTTTCATTAATACTAGTAATAGGCTACTAAACTTGCTTAAAGTTGGGCGCTAGGAAGGGTTAATGGCATAAGCAGTTAGCAATATTTTCCTTTCCTTAGGGGAAACCTGATGGGTAAGTAAAATGTATATTACTTTTAAAAAACAAAGGTCCAAGAGAATCCTGGGTACATACTAAGTGATGACTTTGGGCTGCAAGAATGAAGGCACACAGCCAAGAATGGGAGATGTGTTGTGTGCAGGGAAAAGATTTGAAATTGAAGTTGCTCTGAACGGTGAAATGAGCTCTCAAGCGGAGCTCAAAAGGGAGAAAAGGAAAATGTAGAGTGTAGCTGGAGCAACTCGAATGGAAATCAGCATGCCCATGGTGTATTTCCTAAAACCTATTCAGTCAAGTAGAACAAAATAGTAAAGAAGCAATAAAAGAATAAACGACCTAGAATTATTGGCCTCACCAAGCATAACTTGCTACACAGGGTTGGTTTTGGAAGCAGATGTAGAGAAATTGCAACCCCACAAGGCTTTCATCACTGTAGATGTTCTTTTAAGCTTTGTTATCTGACAGGACACTGTTGAAAGCCAGAAGAACTTGTAAAATGTTATTACTGGAATCACCGGAGTAACCAGTAGAAATCTGTCTCTTGGTGCAATATTGGGAAATGTCATTTGGCTACAAATTTGTACCATAATAAAGTTGTCCATAAATATACACTATAAACACAGAAGGAAAGAAATGAATAACTTCAATGTTATATCCAAAGGCTAAATGATAGACCCTTGGTGTGTTACTGTAAGCAGTTATTTAAGAAGGAAAAAAAAGCCTACCAAGTTAGTTGACCTACGTTGGACTGTAAATAACCATAAAAAGACTTTTTTAAGAAATTGAAAGATTATGAAAAGCCTCAGGGTTTTACTGTGTTGCCTACAAAGCCCACCACAGTCATTTCTATTGCTGGGTCCAGAATTACAAATTCAACTGTAATTTTAGTTGCAATTCATGCATTTCCTTTAAAAATAAATGCTTTCTGCAACCTAAATTTTTTCAAATATGAAATAGTGAAACCAGTTTTAATACAAAAGTTTTCATGTACTGTAGCTTCCAAAACATCATTCACTTTCTCTCTGCCTATCATACCGCATGTTCTTCCAAGGCACACTTCCAAGCGCTTCTCAAGCAAGCCCTACCTCTTCCACAGAGCTCCCCTGTATCTCCATCCAGATGTTCTCCACTCTGATTACTCAGGAAAAGCTATTTGCATGAAATGATGTTACATCCAGTTTCACAGGCAGGAGAGTATAGCAGAGACATCTAAAATCGGACGACTTTAACTTGAGCCCTTGCTCGTCACCAATGTGTGTCCTTTCATTCATCTTCTGCCAAATGGGGACTTCCCTTGGAGGATCACCAGGAGACTCAATGAGCCAATCCATGTGGAAGAGCTTTGTAAAGTATAAAGTTTCTGCAAAGGTAATTATTGTTTCAGAAATATTTAGGGAGTACCTCTTCTAAGCAGGACACAATTTTGAACACTGTGGAGTAAATACAACTGAAGAAGCCAGATTCCCACCTCACAAGAACCTTAAAATATAGTAAAGAAGTAATGAGATCTACCTTAATAGTTAAAACACAGGATAGTGTATAGTAAATGCCTTAAGCAGTACCCCCCAGGACTTCAACACAATTTGACAAACATCCATGAAACAGGCTCTTGAGATACACAGGTAAACACAGTGGTCACTGTCACCTGTCTAGCCAGAAAAAGACACACAACAACATCAATACAAGGCAGATGATGATAAACACTGAAGAGAAAGTGCTTACTAGGAATGAATTAGGTCTGGGTGGGTAGACAGACTGAAAGGCTTAGGGCTAGACGCTCAAGGGTAAAGTTTGATAGATGTCAGAGCTTAAAATCCATTTTCAAAGACGGGGTTTTCATTTCCAGAAAAGGTGAAAAGGATCAGATCTGGCATCAGATTGACCAGCGCTATAAGGCAGAGGGACACTGGGAAGAAGTGGAGGTGACCATGGAGATTCGCTGAGCTGGAAAAACACTCTGGTAAGAGACTGAGGACAGATTAACATTTCTGCAAGTCCTCAGCAGAAACCTAATCATAATGAGGAGAGAAGAAAATAAGGTCAGCAGAGGTCAGTGAGCCAAGGGATGGGAAAAGCTAAGACAGTGGTGAAAGAACAGGATCTAGCAAAAAGTTTTCTTATTTATTTGTTTTAAAATAATTTAAAAATAATAATTGTATGGTGTTTACTACATGGTGGGTATTCTTGCAAGCATTTACCTATATTGCCTCATTTAATCACACAGCAACAATCAGTGGTAAGTGCAATTATCCCCACTGTAGTGATAGGGATGCTGAGATGGGGGAGAGCTGACCCCATTTCTGGGTTGAGAAAAAGGAGCCAGTGCAGAGAGAGAAGTTGAAAACAAGAGGGAAGAAAAACTATCAAAACTCAGAACAGGAAGAGCTCAGAAATTAGGGTGATCATTATTTTCCTTTCTACACTTTTCTTTAACTCCTAACTTTTCTACAATAGGTACTATCACTTTTATAATCAGAAAACTAAACAATATAAAAATATGCAATCACTTCAGTGATTTTGTCTAAATTATTCTTTATTCCTTCTATGTAAAAAATAAGTTTTCCAATAAGAGAGTTAGCTAGCTCCCTGAGAGTGGGAATGGTGCCTTATTTTCCTTCTCTCCCCATCATCTAGCACTGTGTGTGTGTGTGTGTGTGTGTGTGTGTGTGTGCGTGCGCACGCGCACACACACGTCCATGTGTTTCTTTTATTTTTTTTTAAAGATTTTATTTATTTATTTGAGAGAGAGAGAGAGAGAACATGAGAGGGGAGAGAGTCAGAGAGAGAAGCAGACTCCCCGCTGAGCAGGGAGTCTGATGTGGGACTCGATCCCGGGACTCCAGGATCATGACCTGAGCTGAAGGCAGTTGCTTAACCAACTGAGCCACCCAGGCACCCCATGTGTTTCTTTTAAAGGAAACAAAATTAAACCCAACCAAACCCAGATGCCTGTTAATATTGCCCCCAAATTTAGCTTTCCCTATACTAACCACCCTATATTACTATCCTTAAGTAATTTTAGGATTGGCCTGTAAATTCTTTTTCCTTCCCTTCAGTCCCCTTCCATTATTTCACTTCCTACCACTGCTACTTACAGACCTTAGAAAATAGGGAAATTTCTGGGGCCTGCCAGGTGGCAGATTTATTCTGTTGTTGACTCTCAATTGTCTTGTGTTGGGGATTCACAGCCGTTCCCCTGCAATAAGACCTGGATATCCAAGTAATAATTTGAGCATACTGTCATTAAATTGCAGTCTTTTCACTTAAGATAGCTTTCCTTCAAATTATTGATTTTTAAAGTTGTTGTCACTATTGTTGTTTATTTAGGGGAGGAGAAAGTAAAAATGGCCATTTTCTCTAAATTTTGATATGCATTTCTCCCCCTCCCCTTTCCTCTTAGCAAGCCCATCTCTGAAGTTCATGTTTCTCTTTATTCTTTCGAGAACCATTCCCCTTAGTTTCCTCACTACAATTAAAATTCAAAGAAAGAAGCCTAAATTCCCAGTTTCCATTCGTGAGAAGCATTTCCTCCCAAGTTTCAAATAGGTCCAGCAGGGCTTTCTCCGGGGTCAGGAGGGGGGAAGAAGACAGTTGTTTGGGAAGAAAGATAAGCATCTTGCTTGTTTCTGTACATAGGCTCTTGTGTGGACCTACATTTAGCATGCTCACAAAAGAGGTAGATGTTATAAGTGTGCACCTACTTTACACTTCTCCCTAGACGTGCAGGTGAGAGGAGTCTCAGGAGGGGAGTGAAAAGAGAACCCCTTAAAATAGAATATAGGTTATACTCTCAGTATGATTACATTAAAGCTGTCACACAATGCCTGATATTCTGGAACCTTTTGTCCTCTGAATTTTTTGATCCATAAGAGACGTTATGGTTGTTAGAGCATTTAGAATTGCTTGGGGATCTTTTTAAAAATTCAAATGTTTAGGGACGCCTGGGTGGTTTAGTTGGTTAAGCGTCTGCCTTCAGCTCAGGTCATGATCCCAGGGTCCTGGGATGGAGCCCTGTGTCGGGCTCCCTGCTCAGCCAGGAGTCTTCTTCTCCCTCTCCCTCTGCTCCTCTCCCCCTTCCTCACTTATGCTCTCTGCTCTCTCTTTCTCAAATAAATTATTTAAAAATAAACAAATAATAAATAATAAATTTTAAAAAATAAAAATTCAAATGTTTGGATCTACCCGCAGAGATTTAGATTTAATTGATCTGGGATGGATGCCCACCTAGCCATCGGTATTTCTTAAATCCCACCCTACACCCCCACCTACCCTCTACCCCCACCCCCAGAGATTCTAAAGTGTAGGCAGGTTGAGAATCACTGGTAGAGAGCCAGTCCAAAAACCTAAAAATTTAAAATTTTGAACATATATGTGTGTGTATATATATATACATATATATATTCTCATTGGATCTTAGAATACAGTCTAGATCTAGTTTTTTTATTTATTTTTATTTTTTAAAGATTTTTTATTTATTTATTTGACAGAGAGAGACAGCAAGAGAGGCAACACAAGCAGGGGGAGTGGGAGAGGGAGAGGCAGACTCTCCACTGAGCAGGGAACCCGATGCAGGCCTCGATCCCAGGACCCTGGGATCATGACCTGAGCCGAAGGCAGACGCTTAACGACTGAGCCACCCACGCGCCCATAGTTTCTTTTTAATTAAAATTAAGATTGTGTCTGAGGTTAAAATAGAGCCAAAGCTATTCACCAAATTATCTCTTCTTTTCCTACAAATATGCACACAAATATTAGACTAAAATAGCACTCAAGAGCAACTCAAGGGACTAACCAAGAAACCTGACATAGTTATCTTTATACCAGCTGCATGTGACATCACTTAACTTGTTAGTGAGACAATAAAGTTGTTTGGGAGGAAAAATTATCTTTAGGTGTTAATAAGACTCTGAGCCAAGAAAGCCAAAGAAGCATATCCTGTCAAAAGAATCTAGGATAAGATTTAGTACTTAAAAAAATCATAGAGAGATTGTATAATTCTGGCCTTGAACACCAAGATATATGGGGAGCGTTGAGATATAGAAAGTCATTCTTGGTTTCAATTCCTAGTTTCCAATGATATAACAGATAAATGTTCAGGTGGTCCAAATGTAGTATGTTCATACTTAAAATAACAAAACCATTTTTTTTTCTGCAATAAGCTTTATTGTTTCTATTTGGTCCACAGCTTGGGAGAGGGCTCCAGGGTGGTTAAAAAGCTGCCAGGTGGCTGTGCGGGGAGGTTCAGGCAGAAGCCCTGGCACCAGGGGGATGCCAGAGGGGTCCCTCAAAGGCTTCTGGGCTCCAGAGGTTCCTAGTCATGCTTGAGGGTGAGCCTTTTAGAGAGATATATGCCCAGCCCAGCCTGGGAGCCAGGCAGCCTGTGGAGGTGAGTCAGGTGGTCACTGTCTTCTTGATAAGTTTCACCTCCTCATCCAGGAAGTGGTTCTCCAGGAATCCACAGAGATGTTTGTCTGTGGGGGCAGAACCCAGGGCATGCAGATCCAAAAGGGCCTGGTTCATGTTCTTCTCCAGAGCCATGGCAGTTCCATAGCGTCCAGGATTTTACCCCACCCATTCTGGGATGGCTTCTGCTCATGCTGGAAGAGGGAGTGGTCACTGGGCTGGTTTTGCATCTTCAAGAGACACTCAGCACCCTCATGCTTCTCCGCCCACTCCAGGAAGAAGTGGCCCACACCCTCCAGAGCCACAGGGTTGGTGAGGGGATAGAAACCCAGAGAGAGGTAGGTGTAGAAGGTAGGTGGGCATGCTGACCAAGTGGTAGCCTCCACCTCTGTGGAATAATTCTGACAAATACAGTCAATAATACTGTAATAATGTTGTATGGTGACTACACTTATCATGGTGAGCACTGAATAATGTGTAGAATTGTTGAATCAATATATTGTACACCTGAAACTAATATAATACTGTATGTTAATTATATGTCAATAAAAATTATATGTCAAAATATATGTCAAAAAATAAAATAACAAAGCATTGTATTCTTCAATAACTAGTGAGAACTGAAGAATTGTACCCCAACGTTAGAGGGCATTAATTAACATAAATCATGCTTCAAAGTTTTTAGTTATGAGCTAACTACACCAGTGGTTGCCACTCAATTGCTTGGCCTTGTTTGCAGCTACATTTCATTCTTGGTTGGTTTTGTCCTAAGGTCAGGCTACCAGATGGAGAGCTTTTCCTCAAGGTGCGTGGACTTATTTCCTGCAAAAGACAGAGGGCAGTGAAACACAATTTTCATGGCACTCAGTTTGAGTGGCTCTTTGTCTTAGATAAAAAGCCTTTAGGCTTAGGTTCATGTCATATAAACACACACATACACACACACACACACACAGTCTTTGCAAAGAATTCACATTGCATCTTCACTTATACCTAAATAATTATCGAGGGTGACTAACAGTTCCCAGTTGTCCAGGACTTTCCCAGTTTTAACACTAAAAGTCTAGTGTCCTGGGAACCACCCACCTACCCCCAGTACCAAGCAAATCGGGATGGGTGGTTACTCTAAAAACAACCCAAATCAGAATCCAGTCTGGGGTAGTCTTTGAGCTATTGGACCCATCCTTCAAACCAGGTGTTCTTTACTGATATTGCTAACCAGTGCGTGCCAAAGAGAGCCAGACTGACACCACAGGCCACCGCGTAAGAGCTACCACCATGCTTTATCCATGTTATCTGGAATCCTCCCAACAATTGTGGAAGATAATTATCATTGTCCTAATATTATAATATCAAGATATTGAGGCTCTGATAAATTACAGGGCTCCAGAGGTTCCTAGTCATGCCACACTGACAGTAAGTGGTAGAGCTGAGATTCAGGCCTATTTCTGTCTGACTTAAAAACTTATGCTCAGTCTGTTTCATTCTCTGCCTCTTGCATTCTGAAATCCATCACCCATAATAAATTTTAAGAAGGCCTGCAGAGAGGAGATTTTATAAGAGCTAAAGCAAAACCAAGTAATAAAATATAGAGGAAGAATGGAAATAACAAAGTATCAGAATCTATATGAATACAATAAAATATAGGGCATAAATAAGACAACCAGAAGCTAATTGATGGATTACAAATTGCCCGAAGTCAAATTCATAAGATTCTTTATAACATCCTCCCAAGTATTCAAATAAAATACTTATTGCCTTAGGCAAAAAGAATTTTCTGTTCATATGTATGAAATATTTTTTCCTAATTACCCTCAGAGTGAGGAATAATACATAGTGTAAATATGATTTGTTGCTTAAATTTTTGTATTTTGATTTATCCTATATGCTTACAAAGAAAAATAAGATTATAAAGCTGCTATTTAAGAAATGTCTAAAACAGTCAAATTGTTGATTTATAATTCAATTCTTAACTATGCAGATTTGTTCTCAGCATATATTTAAATCTGAGTTAAATCAGCACATATTCTTGGATGAACATAATTGCAAGGATATTCTTCAAGAAATTCATGTCTGCTACTTTTTACTTGACACTCTTGTATACTCGTAATTTCTCCCTACATGTCAGTCCTGATATCTGCCCCCTTACACTGGATCTTAGGAAAAGTGCATACCAAAGGAGATTTCCTCCTGGTAACTACACATAGAAAAAAAGGAGTTGATGTCCTTCAGTGTTAATCAGAGTGAGCCTTGACAATGTGTGACAGCTAATGACAGGGTCCCCATGTGAATTTCTCAGCAGAATAGCAGAGAAGCAGCTTTTTGATGCTGACCTTTAACTGATTTTTTTTTAATGTGTGCTCTTACTTCACATCGTCTTAAAGTTGTTAGGTAACTTAAAAAAAATGTTTAATATTCTTAGATGTGATGTAGCAACCAGATGTACAAGTGGCAGAATCAACAACCAGCCCTAAAATTGTCAGGGTCTCAATTATATCCAAAGTCTCTAATATTGTGGTTTACCAAACACTATGGAAATCTTCTGGAAAAGTTAACTAAAATGTCTTTAGGACATCATTTCCTACCACCTTAGGGTATCTTTTTCTCAGAAAACATCTGGTCATGGCACATTTCAGAGCTTTCTATAAAGGTCTTTTTCTAAGGAAAACCTGTAAAGTCTTTATGTTGGCATGGAAATGAGAGACCACCAAAATGTTATATTCTATCAAAAATGGACTCAATTATTTCTGGCAGCTTTTACCTACTGGCCATTATAAAGCAAAATGGATGTAATTTAGTCTCTCTGGATTAGATATTTTCTAAGAGATATACAATATTCCCTGGTAGCAAAAATGACTTCCTTTTAACTTTATGTGTAAATTAGACAGACTCTGCTATGGACTGAATGTTTGTGTCCCTCCCAAAATTCGTATGTTGAAATCCTAATCCCCAATGTGATGGTATTAGGAGGTTGGACCTTTCGGGGGTGATTAAATTATAAGGCCACATGGAGCCCATAGCTAGGATTAGTGTCCTTATAAAAGAGGACCCTGGGAGCTGTCTTGTCTCTTCCATCATGTGAGGACACAGCAAACAAATGATCTTCTGTGAACCAGGAATCTAGTCCTCACCAGACACTGAATCTGCCCACTGCTTGATCTTGGACTTCCCAGAGAAATAGATTTCTGTTGTTTATAAGGCACCCAGTCTATGGTAATTTGCTATAGCAGCCCAAACTGACTAAGACAGACTCTTGTGGCATCTTAAACTCATATTTGAAGCATGAAGAATCAGGGCTGGGAACTCTTCCACCAGCTGATGAGAAACATAAGAGAATCAAGAATAAGAGCAAAGTTCCTTTTATTTTAAATTAGTACTATATGGATTTATTAAAATATAATAGTGTTGCCAGATTTTTAGAAATTGTTGTAACTGCTTCATCTGTACTCTCAGAAGAAAAAAGTGGAAAAGAATAACTGAAATAAAAGCAAACCAAATTTTATGAATGTAATACCTGTGAGCTGAAAATCTTAGTGATTATATTGTATTTTTTTATTTAGCTAATAAATATGTAGATGTCTTCTTTCTTTGGTTATATTCTGCTTCATTACCAATGGGGAAAAATAACATCAAGCTTCACCATATTCCCAGAACTCATGAAGAACAGATGGACACTCTGAATAGTGATACAAATTGATCCATAAAAACAGAAAAACCTCTAAAATAATTAAATACGTCTTTTGCACAAAAACTCAGCTCAAAGGGTTAAAAGCTAGGCACTTTTTCTAAATACAAATTCAGTGCAAGCCAACACATATGTGTAATTATAAATTACAGGTCATATTTCCTATTTACCTATGCTCTTTTCTACACCAGTCATTATTAGCAAGCCAAAATTGGACACAAATGGACAAGTTAATTGCCAATGCCATTAGAATTCCCATATTTCTGTAGTGTGAATAAAATTGCGAATTAAAACTACTAATTTGTGTATTTTTAGAAAGGTCACATTGTTACACAGGAACTTGAATGTGAAGAGAACAGAAAATCTCAAGGTAGCTGTTGAGTAGGGAAGTTGGCTTTTACAGTTTCAATTTTGTTAAAACTTTTACACATATCTTGTTGGTATTTTTTTTCCAGAAATTTAGACATTGTGTGAAGCTATAATGGAGTGAGGTAGGGGAGGCGATGATCTGGAAGAATCCTGGATCAAGTGTTTCAGAATTTTTAACCAATGGCAAAACAAGTCAAAACCAAGGTTGAAAGATTCTCAAAAGCATCTTGTATCTGCTAGCAGTAAACTGTGAGTCACATTATTTTTTTTGATCCTCTGCAAGAGTACAAAACAGGAAATAATTTTAGAATCTAATAATGTTTCTTTCCTGTTACCTAGAGAGTTTTGACTTTATAATTAAAATTCTAATCTTTCTCAGTTGTCACACAAATATATTATCCATATCCTGAATATTAGTTGTGTCATGACAGTCTCCTGGGAGGGGCTCATCAAACACAAAGTCACACCAAGGCAAGCCATATAATATGTATTGAATAGCAGTTCACAGCAGCCAAATCCAATGAAGAGTGGAAAAACCCAAACCCAATTCAAAGCAGGTGTTGGTATCCATGTCAGATAATAGAGGTCACTGATGATCAAAATAATACATCTTAACAAAATGACAAAATAATTATATAGTGCTTCTGCATAAATATACGAACATGATAAAAAAAAATCTCAACCTAGGCACTATTACTGAGTTCAAAATCCAGTGCAAGCCAACACATATGTATAATTACAGATTATATCTCTCCACCCTTTATGCCAAAGATATTGGGAAACAGGCAGCAAGAGATACCAGAAACTAGTCAAAAGGTTCAACAGCTCTACTCACCCCAGTTCTTTCCCTACAGTAAAGACAGCATGGGGAAGCTGAAGCCTATGTTTGTTGGCACTTTAGGTGACAATATTATCTTGTATACTACTTCAGGGTTCAGCTAAGAGAGATGAAAATCATTTCCAAACCATACTAACTGTTGAGAACTGTGAAGGTCTCAAATCTTACCCTAATTGTAAGCTACCAAAATAGGCTACCATAGATTCATAGATGCTGACAAAAGACACAAGATTCCTGGGTCAGAAACAAAGGATAGTTTACTATTCATAGCTATACCGACAGTATCAACATTTGTGCTGGTTCTCTGAGGCCCAATTCCTACAGGGTGATGTGAAGAAGGCTGGGTGATTATACACATGTAGCGGGGCATGATGCCAGAAAGCTTTGGAAACCCAAATCTTTTATAAGGGGCAGTAAGCCTAGTCAGATTATACCCTGGAGGGGGACATATTTATTATACTGAAGAATAAACAAACTTGACCTTGTTCCAGATAGAGATATTATCTCAATTATCCAAGGCTGTTCACTATACCAATGTCCTTGAAAAGGTAATCCGGAATAAAGTCAGTCAGTGCCTTCCACTTATAAGATGTACAGAAACTTAAGAGACCCATGGAGAATTATCTCCCAACACTGACCAGGCAGGAAAATTCCATACTGAGACATAGCTCATAGTTCTTTCTTTAAAATCTCCAATTGCAGCTTAGGACAGCACAACACCATCTTCTTCAGAAATTCTATACGCATCACCCCAGTCCCAAATTGTCCCATTTTTTTCCCTTTTCTCCCCAGTGGTTTTTCCATATTGAGTCTACTCTTCCTCAGTCTGTTTTTGCTCTCCTGCCTGAGCTATTCACTCCCAACCCCAGATCCTAGGTTCACCTCTGACACACGTGTTTAGCTCATGCCTTCTGGCAAGATGCTCCCACAGATAACCCACCAGTAGACTTCCTTACCTAGCTTGTACTGGGACTCTGGTACTGGCCTGATAAGGAACCCCTCCCCCCCACACTCAGAGAGTACATTTTAGCTATGAAAATGACTATTTCTAAGGCTGGTGACTGGTAGTAACTAGATAATCATTACAGGCAACTGGGATTAGGTTTGGCCTGCTCTAGCCTTTATTTTTCCTTTAATGAATTTTCTAGGGAAGGAGTGGAGTCATCCTGTGCATATGCAATTTTGGTTAATGCTGTTTACAATAGTCTCAGTCTGTAAACACAATATGTTGCCATAGAAACAGATTTCCATCTGAAATGCATCCAATCAATTCTGAAATTATCATTCAGAACACCTTCATAAATTGGAATGAACCCACAGGTACCCAGAATGTCAGTATGTAGGCAGTAAGTTGCATTTCTCCTTTTATTTAATTATTTTAAAGACAAGAAATGCAGAGAAGAACCCATCTTAGACATACATAAAAATACAGAGATAGTCATTCTAAGTAAGAACATTTCTTCTTGATCATTTTATTCTTGAAATGGCATTTATTCTTGAAATGGCATTTAACTAGAAGAGCAATATATGCCATTCAGAGAAGGCAAGATGTGTTTCAAATGACTAAACAGAATGTGATGGTTCATTTAAACAGCATTATTCTTCTTGGTAAAAAAAAAAAAAAAAAAACCTGTAAATTTATTTTTTGGAAGAATTTCAATTTTTAGAGTGGATTTTTTTAATACTGTCTTGCACCTCTTGTCTCCTTGAAATTATTTTTGCCAACTTAATATTCCCAAAAGGAAAATTATTAGGAGTTATGTAATCCATGAAAGGGGAGTCACAGATCTAAAATAATGATCCAAAATTTCCAAGTTTAGATGGATGATCAGAAACTTTTCTCCCATGGAATTTATGACAAGAAGGATAAAAAAAAAATTAATTAGTAACCATCAGTAAAATTAATCCACCCCAAATGATGATTAGTTTAGCACTGGTAATAAAATTTAAATGTTTCCCACTTCCTGGAGTCCACATTACTTTATTACAACCTCACCAGGAAAACATTAGTACAGAATCTATCAGCAGCACTGTTCAATAGAACTTTCTGCAGTGATGGAAGTATACTGTAATCTGTGCTGTCCAATATGGGTAGTCACTAGCTAGTGAGCACTTGAATGCAGCTAATGTGACTAAAAAGCCAAACTTTTAAAAAAAGGTTAACTAATTTAAATTTGAATTATGACATGGCTAGTGGCTACTGACATCACACCTTTGTAACTTAATACTCATAGTTATACTGAGTTGGAGTCAAACTGACAAGGTTCAAACTCTGGCTTCCCTACTGTTTCTCTGTTACTCTTCTCTTCTGCATTGTTGGGCTGATAATGAAGATTCAATATGTTATACAACTTGCTATATAAATTTTAGCAATTATTATTATACCTCATTTCCATAACTTACTAGCCTTATAGTCAAGTTACCTAATCTCATAGAACCTGAATAGTCTCATCTGCAAAATAGGGTTAATACTACTACTACATGGGATTATTTTGAGGATTAAAAGAAATGATGCATTGGGGTGCCTGGGTGGCTCAGTCCATTAAGCATTCAACTCTTGATTTCGGCTCAGGTCATGATCTCAGTATTGTGAGATCGACAAGCCCCAGGTCAGCCTCCATGCTGGCCATGGAGCCTATTTAAGATTCTCTATCTCTCTCTCTCTCTCTCTCCCCCTCTCCCCCGCCCCCAACCCTGCTCACACATGCACTCTCTCTCTCAAAAAAATGATGCATTAAAGGGTTTAGCACATGCCTATCACGTGGGAGCACTCAACACATATTAGATGCTTTGTTAAATTATCATTGAAGTAATGTTTTAACATGAGAAATTTTTGTAACTCATGAGAAATATTAGAGAAAACAGAGAGAGGTTATAATGATTTATACTGGATGAGCCAACTCAAATTTGTTCACCAGCAAAATTTAAGACTATAAACCCAGTAATTCCACAAAGATTCAAAAAACATGTGAGATTCATCAACACATTCTGCCAAATTTTCCTTTCTCTTAGTTGTAGCCTCATTAGTAAAAAAAAAAACATTTTTTTTTCTTTTTCATATGTATTCACCTTGTCTTTCTTAGTATGTATTGCTCTTTCCTTATTTTCAGTACCTGGTAGCACAGGAAAGTTAGGTAGAATTAATATATCACTGCAGGAAATCCTATTTCAAATTATTCCAAGATGTGCAGAGCCCATCAATGACATACCCAGTTCTAAAAACAACATATTTATAGCCACAACTTTACACATCTCAAAAGATTTCTAAATGTGGTATTCAAATAAACCAATAACTCCCACATATATATTAACTCCCTCTCTATTTATATCTTAAATACAGTACCAAATGATAAAACATCTAAAACTTAAGAGCTTAGAGAAATTTTTAACACATTATAAAAATATTTCTTCAAATATTACATAAAGACATGAAGTCTGGAAAAATCTGAATTGGAATGCTGCTAGTTGTGGCTTAAAACAGTTTTATTTTATAAATGGACCTGGTGTGCTCGTCTCATCATTTTTCTGGCATCTCAACAGCAGACAAGGAAAGCTCTTGTTTGTCCAGCAATGTCTCTTTGGTGGAGTTTAAGTAGGTCAGGGCAAGAAGCAAAAAGGCTTCCTTTCAGTGAGAAATTAAACTCAGAGCCCCCTTTATATTTAAAACTACTTTCACCGTACAGTTGCCCAAAAACAAACATGTAGCAGACCCCTTGCTCCCAGATGTGTACTTACAGATTCTGAAGAGACAACACACCTTCAGTGTTGAGATTGCAGATTTCCTAGAATGTTTGGACTATGTTGACCACAATTTTGGAAATTGCCCATGTGATATCAAAGACACAGCAACGTGTACTTGTATGTACTTGTACTCCACCATGGCTGTCCAACTGGCAGCCTCCTGCTTCGTGTAATTTCGAAGTACAGATTGGACTAAGAGTAGGAAAGAAAGAAATGGCCAGAATTAGATTTAGAGAGAGTGGGAAGATGACCCAAATGTAATTTTTCCAAGTCCTCCCAGACTGGATTTATAGCATCTGGACCTGTCTATCAGGAAGGCAAAGATCACATTTGGAATAATGCTTCTGTTGATCTGAACTTTCAACTAACACCAACATCCATGATAAAGGTTTTGATAATAATACTTAAACACATGCGGTACTGGGTGGCGCAATTGGTTGAGCATCCAACTCTTGGTTTCAGCTCAGGTCATAATCTCCTGGTCCTGGGATCAAGCCCCATATCAGGCTCCATACTTAGCACAGTCTGCTTTAGATTCTTTCTCTCATAAATAAATAAATAAATATCTTTTAAAAAATAAGTAATATTTAAACACCTTGTTGTGTTAACATGCATAATGCAGATGGTAACTGGGGTCTTCCTATTCCTTGAGTTCTAGATAAAACTGCCCTGGTCTGTGCAATTCCAAACCCATTCCTAGGATTTTGCTGATTTGGGGGTGATTACATTCTTGAAGTCTCCTCTACTCTTGGATTTTTGCATCCATGCTTTATTAGGCATCAATTTAGACAGAAAATACAAGCCTCTCATCAATTTCCACCATTCATATGATTAGTAGAACTGACTGGAGATTTGGGTATTGGGATTGGGGACTGGGGACACATATGAAAATAGGTCATTTCTCACATCATTTCACAAATAACTTTAAAAATCTATCATCTTGTTCTCTCTTGTTCTCTCAAGTTGTTTCTGGATCTTACCATCAGGCAACATGAGCTATGAACCTAAGGTAATTAAGGAACAGCTGGAGAGGCATCTGCTACAGGCAGGTGATACCAGGTTTGACTGTTTGACCAACAAAATTGTAAGCAGTGGTTGTGATTCTTAAACCTTTGTGAAGCCTGAGCCTTAATTTCCTTCACTGTGGAGTAAAACTGGATGTGCAGCCCAGATTATTTGTGACATAGAATAGGAAATGTAAATACACCACCCTATGGGAATGATAAGAAGGAATAAAATTAAATGGCGATAAATCTAGGTAAGCCAAAAGACAAACTCTTCATTCCACCCTGCCGCCTGGTAATCATGGCATAATTTAAGAAAAGTCACTTCCACATAGGACTAAGTAGTGTTCTGGGGTGGCGTTCAAATGAAATCCTCCAAGAAGTATCAGCCTATCCAAGCATCAAGTACTACATCTTTAAGGAAGACATAAATGAGAAAAATGGCCAATACACAGAGTGGGGGTGGGTACTTCACTACCAGACCACGGTCTTTATTTCACCACCAAAAACAAACAAGAAAAGAAAAGAAAAGAAATAGAAACCTTTTAATTATTACTGTGGCTTAAGTCCAAATTCTTGATAATTGGAATAAAATTTTAGTTTAAGATTTAGCTTCCCAATGAAACATGTTGTGTGAACTACTTGATACTGGCTTGTGTCAAATTCTAAATTGCTTTTATTTCCCCCATAGAAGGGATTTGGAAAGAATCCCATTTAGAAAGCGAGTCATTAGGGCAGGGAAAGGAGTGTTAACACACTGAAGTCACTACACATACTTAAGAAGGCCTTGTAAACTTGATTTAAGTGCTAGGCTAAATATGGTTTCTCATCATATTTCTGTACTTGTGAGCCAACACCGCAGAAAAGCAAACTGAAATGAATGAGTTTCTTTGATTAATTTTCTAGTACAAGACAGTTTAAACATCACATTGATGATGTAATTTAAATTACAGCAGATGGAAATGGCAGAGTCCTTAAATAGATTCCTGCACATTCTTCCAGGATTCAGAAGTCTCTTATTTAAGTACCATAGCCTATCTTAATGTGATTTACTTGTTGATATTCCTAACAAGCTGCCAGGTTAGAGGGAGTGTGACTCATGTGATCCAGATTAATAACTCCAAAGAAAAAAATAAATATACTATTCCCATACTGTTAAATATTATGACGGCTCTGTGGTCTAACCAGGTAAAGGTCTACCAGACACCCAAACAGGAGTTCTCCAAGTAAATAGTTTCAGGGATTTGATGTTATTATTTGACGTTTGATCCTTACTCTGACGCTCATAATAATATCTGCAATACAAGGCAAGCATGCTAGGACTTTTACCACTGCAGAACTAAATTAAAACACTTACTTAACATAAACTATAGTTCAGTGTTGGTCTATGAAGCCACCATATCCCTCTACTCTCACTCTGTCAAACTTGTTCATGATGATTAAAGCTCAAGGCCATTCTTTTCCTCCTTGAGCTTCCTTGCCTAAGTTTACCTCCCTTGTTCAAGCCAGGGAAGCCCTTCTGGGTCTGTCAGGCTGCTGAGCAGTTGCTCAATACTCCCAGTCACCAGCCTATGTAGTTACTCCAAAACCTAAAGGCCATAAACCATGGAATGCTTTCCAATTTCCTTTAGTTCCCAGAACCTATTTCTCTTCAGTTTATACCCCCTCTCTTGTTCTTACCCATGCATTGCTAGATTTATGGGATTATATTGTATGATAGGCAGATAATGGTTCCCTAAGGATTTCCACATACTAATCCCCAGAACCTATGAATGTGTTATGTTACATGAAAAAAGAGACTGAAAATGTAACTCAGGTTATGAATCTTAAGACGGAGAGATTAACCTGGATTTTGTAGGCACACCCAGTCCAATCAGTGGAGCAACTAAAAGTAGAGAAATTTCTCCAGCTGGAGTCAGAGAGAGGCAGCTAAAGACAAAAGAGGCAGAGGAGAGATGAAGCAGAAGGGAAGATCAGAGAGATTCAACACCTGAGAAGGTTTTGACCCACCATTGCTGGCTTTGAAGAGATCTGCTTGGCAGGAAGTCATGTTATAGAGAAAAGGCCAGGTGTGTCTGTAAAACCTTTTTCTAATACCTTAAGAAGTTCAAAAGGTCAGAATATTCAGTTGCAGAAAGTGCTATTTGAAGAGACTAAAGCTGTGATAGATCCCTTCAGCTATATCATCCCTAGAGATGAGATTATCTGAGAAAGAGCTATGTAGGGGCGCCCAGGTGGCTTAGTTGGTCAAGTGCTGCCTTTGACTCAGGTCATGATCCTGGGGTCCTGGGATCGAGCCACAAGTCCGGCCCCCTGCTCAGTGGGGAGTCTGCTTCTCTGTCTCCCACTGCCCCTCCCCCTGCTTGTGTGCTCTCTCTCTTTCTCAAATAAATAAATAAATAATAAAAATTTAATTTAATTTAATTTAAAAAAAGACCTGTGTAGTGAATCCCCATGACATACATGGGAAACTCATGAAATTCTTGAGAGTATTATGACAGCAGAAACACTGCCATCTAAAATGGAATGAAACAGAGAGAGTACAAAATGAAAAGATGCTGTCAGGACCCTACAATTCCACCTGCAGAAAACGGGGTGTTAAAACTACTCAGTTGCAAACATGTGCCACCTTTTGTGAAAAGGGAAACATGACTCAGAGGAGGCAACCAAGAGCTGAGAACCACAGAGGATTATTTTCTCTGGACTTCAATATCTAATGGAGTTTGTATGGCTGGATTTCAAAATTACTTGGGAGCAGTCACTCCTTTTATCTTTCCATTTTCTCTTTTTTTGAATCAGCATGTCTATAACTGTAATCCAATGTCTGTCACATCATATGTTTGGAATAAATAACTTGTTTCTTTAGTTTCACAAGGCCAAAGATGGAAAGGAATTGTACTCCAAGAAGAATTACACCAAGGGTTTCACTCGTACCTGATTTAGATAGATTGGGTGATTAGATCTGGAATTTTAAAGTTGATGAAATTTTGAACCTAAATTAATACTGTAATGGGATGAGATCTTTGGGCATCTTGGAATGAGCTAAATGTATTTTGTTATGTGAAATGGACATGAATCTTTGGGGGCCAAAAGGTGGACTGTGGTAAGCAAAATAATGAACTCCCAAAGATTTTCATGCCCTAATTTCCAGAGCAGTGTTTCTTTATAGCAAAAGGGAAGGCATAATCATTGCATCAATGTGATAATGGTTATGGACCTTAAAATAATGATATTGTCCTAGATTATTCAAGTGGGCCTAATGTAATCACTTGAGTACTTAAAAGTAAAAGAGGAATGCAGAAGAGTTAATCAGAGAGAGATAGCAGGAAAGAAGCAAGAAAGATGAGACAAGAAGAGAGGTCAGAGAGACAAGTATGAGAGGACTGAACACACTGTTGTTGGCTTTAAAGATGGAGAAAGGAGGCCACAGGCCAAGGAATGCAGCCAGTCTCTAGAAGCAGAGAACAACCCTAGTTAACAAGCAACAAGGAAATAAAGACCTCAGTGCTATAACCACAAGGAACTGAATTTTGCCAACAGCCTGGAAGTGGATTCTGCCTCAGAACCTCCAGGTAAAATCCTTGGTTGGCCAACACCTTGATTTCAGCCTTGTGGCACCCATAGCAGAGAAACCAGCT
>NW_027397084.1:23815043-23831174 GCF_003265705.2 Callorhinus ursinus
TTTGTTTTTCAGAGTCCATCATCTCTCATGGTTCGTCTCCCCCTCCAATTTACTCCCCTTCATTCTTCCCCTCCTGCTATCTTCTTCTTTTTTTTTCTTAACATATATTGCATTATTTGTTTCAGAGGTACAGATCTGTGATTCAACAGTCTTGCACAATTCACAGCTCTCACCATAGCGCATACCCTCCCCAATGTCTATCACCCAGCCACCCCATCCCTCCCACCCCCCACCACTCCAGCAACCCTCAGTTTGTTTCCTGAGATTAAGAATTCCTCATATCAGTGAGGTCATATGATACATGTCTTTCTCTGATTGACTTATTTCACTCAGCATAACATCCTCCAGTTCCATCCACATCGTTGCAAATGGCAAGATCTCATTCCTTTTGATGGCTGCATAATATTCCATTGTGTATATATATCACATCTTCTTTATCCATTCATCTGTCAATGGACATCCTGGCTCTTTCCACAGTTTGGCTATTGTGGACTATTCATGCTGTTTTAAGCTGCTGAGTTAGTGATGGTTTATTGGTAACCATAGGCAACTAATACATATTCCCTTACATGGTTAGATTATTATAAGAATTTGATCCTCTCTGCTTTTCTAGTAGTATACTAATAATGCCTCCATGCCCTTATGTTACTTATAATCAAAAGATTATCTTGAATAATCTTGTCTTTCACAGAAGTAATTTCAAAAATTTGTTTTGTGCCTTGTGCTGAAAGTTAGAATGCTCTTTTGTTTTGCTGTTGCTTTTTAGAAGAATCGGTTTATAGATTTAAGATCTAAAACATACCTGTCCAAAATTAGCCAAATCACAAGACTGCAGTACTCTTATGAATTTTTCCTTTGAGCTGTAAATGGTGAGTTTAAGTTCCATGAAATTAAAGTTGTGTGCTGAAAGAGAGTGGTCAGCTAAATCAGGAAGTAGGAATTCTAGTCCTAGCCTGATACCAAATAGCTAGGCAGCTTCTCAAATCAGTTTACCACTCTGTGTCCATTTTCTTCCTTATTAGAATAAAAGGGGTGAGAAATCAGGGAGGCTTCCATGATTAGGTACCACTTCAATGAAATCTCAAGGACTGGTAGGCATTAACAAGGCAAATAGTTTAGGGTTGGGTGCAGGGAGGAGAACAGTCCAAGAGGTTTAGCATATCTTGTTCTTTATACCACATGCTATAACAACACTCTCCTGATGAATTCAAGGGCCAAAAACCAGAGCCCGAATGGCCTATAAATTGGTTTAGAAGAATTCACACCACTTGCTGGCCATATTATCTCTGAGGAGGGTTCAATGGAAAGAGTGAGGGCTTAGAGAAGCTTTTATAAAGTGGTATTTACAGGCATGGATTTTTGTGCACAGACCTCCTGATTTGAGTCCTGGCTCCACCACTTATTAGCTGTGTGGGTTTTTTAGATCCTTCAGTTTCCTTATGTGTAAAATGTAAATATGTGTGCAAGCATTGCTTAGGAGAGGTCTTGGCACATAATATGCATTATTTAAATTAGCAAGCACTGCACCGACATTCATCAATATCATTGCTGTGGACTGAATTGTGTCCTCGCAAAATTCATATGTTGAAGCCCTGAATCCTAGTGTGGTAGTATTTGGAGATGGGGCATTTGGGGGTAGTTAGGTTTAGGGGAGTTCATGATGGTGGTGCCCTCACGATGGGATTAGTGCTTTCATAAGAAGACACACCAGGAAACTTGCTCTCTCTGTCTACCTTGTCAGCACCCAGTGAGAAGGCTGCCATCTGCAAGCCAGAGAGAAAATTGTCATCAGGAACTGGCCATGCCAGCACAGTGATCTCAGACTTCCAGCTGCTAGAACTGTGAGAAAATAAATTTATCTTGTGGAAGCCCCCCAGTCTGTGGTATTTTGTTATGGCAGCCTGAGCAGACTGACACAATTATTAAGGAAGAATTTTGGTTTCTGTTCTATAACTGCTATTTTATTCAACTTTTATATGATAATACATTCATGTATTATTTTATAATTTAAAATGAATAAAACCAAATCCAGGAAAAAAGGTCTAAATTCCTTTGAATGATACCTTCAGATATCTCTTAAACTTCAGAACTGGACAAGCTGTAGGTTGAATGAGCCATCAGTGAAAGACATCAATGGACAGTTTAATCAATATTCACTCTCAATTTGTAAGATGTCTCATTGATCCACTTGTCAACTTTAAAGTGATACAATTAACAAGTACTGCAATGAAAAGATCCTTTAAGACAATTTCAAAAACTCAAGAGAGTACTAAAATGTGGCTCTTCTGATGACATTTAGAAATACATATAAAATTCAGCAATTACTTCAAAGGATGACTTTCTGAAAAATAAGTGTTCAAAAACTTAACAAAATTCAGAGCTTGGAAGCCATCTGTGGAACTGCTAATATAGTACTGGGTAAAATACTTAAAAGAGAAATTATAAGTTACCAAAATAAATCTCTTTTAAAAAGGACAACTGTATGCCTGTTACCAGAATATAACTTAAAATATAATTACTGCTGTCTTAGAGTTTATAATTAAGTGGGCCAGACAGATATTAATTAAATAATCAAATAAATTAGTGTATAATTGCAAACAATAATTTGGATTTTTTAAGCTTTAATTTTAATTCCAGTTAACATACAGCATAATATTAGTTTCCAGGGCACAATTTAGTGATTCAACACTTACATACAATACCCTGTGCTCATCACGAGTGCACTCCTTAATCCCCATCAACTATTTTAACCCATCCCTCCATCCACATCCCCTCTGGACACCCTCAGTATTGTTCTCTATAGTTAAGGGTCTCTTTCTTGGTTTGCCTTTCTCTCTTTCTCCCTTTTTTTTCCCCCTTTGCTCATTTGTTTCATTTCTTAAATTCCACCTATGAGTGAAATCATATGGTATTTGTCTTTCTCTGACTGACTTATTTCTTTGCATAATACACACTGGCTCCATCCACATCATTGCAAATGGCCAGATTTTATTCTTTTTTATGGCTGAGTAATATCCCATCATATATATATATACTACCTCTTCTTTTTCCATTTATCAGTCTCTGGACACTTGGACTGTTTCCATCGTTTGGCTATTGTAGATAATGCTGCCATAAACATTGGGGTGCATGTATCCTTTTGAATTAGTATTTTTGTATTCTTTGGATAAATACCTAGTAGTGCCATTGCTAGATTGTAGGGTAGTTCTATTTTTAACTTTTTGAGGAACCACCATACTGCTTTCCAGAGTGGCTGGACAGTTTGCATTCCCACCAACAGTGTAGGAGGGTTCCCCTTTCTCCACATCCTTGAGAACACCTATTGTTTCTTGTGTTTTTGGTTTTGGCCATTCTGACAGGTGTGAAGTGATATCTCATTGTAGTTTTGATGTGTATTTCCCTGATGATAAGTATGTTGAGCATCTTTTCATATATCTGTTGGCCATTTGTATGTCTTCTTTGGAAAATGCCTATTCATGTCTTTTGCCCATTTTTTAATCAGATTGTTCATTTTTTGGATGTTGTGTTTTATAAATTCTTTATATATTTTGGATACTAACCCTTTATCAGATATGTCATTTGCAGATATCTTCCCTATTCCATAGGTTGCCTTTTAGTTCTGTTGATTGTTTCCTTCACTGTTCCGAAGTTATTTATCTTGACCAAGTCCCAATACTTTATTTTTTGCTTTTGTTTCCCTGAGGCATATCTAGAAAGAAGTTGCCACAGCCAATGTCAAAGAGGTTCCTGCCTGTGTTCTCCTCTAGGATTTTTATGGGTGCAGGTCCCACATTTAGGTCTTTAGTCCATTTTGAATTTATTTTTGTGTATGGTGTAAGAAAGTGGTCCACTTTCATTCTTCGGCATGTTGCTCTCCAGTTTCCCCAACACCATTTGTTAAAAAGACCATCTTTCTCCCACTGGATATTCTTTCCTGCTTTGTCAAAGATTAATTAACCATATAATTGTGGGTCCATTTCTGGGTTTTCTCTTCTGTTCCATTGATCTATGTGTCTCTTTTGGTGCCATTACTACACTGTTTTGATCACTACAGCTTTATAATATAACTTGAAGTCTGGAGTCGTGATGCTTCCAACTTTGCTTTTCTTTTTCAAGGTTGCTTTGGCTATTTGGGTTTTTTTCTTGTGGTTCCATACAAATTTTAGGATTGCTTTTTTTAGCTCTGTGAAAATGCTGTTGGTATTTTGATAAGGATTACATTAAATCCGTAGATTGCTTTGGGTAGTATAGACATTTTAACAATATTCGTTCTTCCAATCCATGAGCATGGACTGTCCTTCCATTTCTTTGTGTCATCTTCAATTTTTTTTTTTTTTTACAGTTTTCAGAGTACAGGTCTTTCATTTCTTGTGTTAGGTTTATTCCTAGGTATCTTTTTTTTTTTGGTGCAGTTGTAAATGAGATTGGTTCCTTAATGTCTCTTTCTGTTGCTTTATTATTGGTGTATAGAAATGCAACAGATTTCTGTACATTCATTTTGTATACTGCGACTTTGCTGAATTTGTTTATCAGTTCTAGCTGTTTTTTGGTAGAGTCTTCTGGGTTTTCCATATGGAGTATCATGTCATCTGCAAATGGTGATAGTTTGACTTCTTCCTTGCTGATTTGGATGTCTTTTATTTCTTTGTGTTCTCTGATTGCTAAGGCTAGAACTTCCAGTACTGTGTTAAGTAACAGTGGTGAGAGTGGACATCTCTGTCTTGCACCTGACCATAGAGGAAAAGCTCTCAGTTTTTCCTCATTACGGATGATATTAGCTATGGGTTTTTCATATATGATCCTTATTATGTTATGGAATGTTCCCTCTGAACCTACTTTGTTGAGGCTTTTTATCATAAATAGAGGTTGTACTTTGTCAAATGCTTTTTCGGCATCTATGGAAATGATCATATGGTTCTTAGCTTTTCTTTTAATAATGTGAGGTATCACGTTGATTGATTTGCAAGTATTGAACCACACTGGCAACCCAGGAATATATCCCCTTGAACATAGTGAATGATTCTTTTAAAGTATTGTTGTATTTGGTTTGTTAGTATTTTATTGAGAATTTGTGCATCCGTGTTCATCAGGGATATTGGCCTGTAGTTCTCTTTTTTAGTGGAGTCTTTATCTAGTTTTTGTATCAGGGTAATGTTGGTCTCATAGAATGAATTTGGAAGTTTTCTTCCTCTCTATTTTTTGGAATGGTTTGAGAAGAATAGGTATTAACTCTTGGCTAAATGTTTGGTAGAATTTGCCTATGAAGCCATCTGGCCCAGGACTTCTGTTTGTTGGGAGTTTTTTGATTATTGAATCGATTTCTTTGCTGATTATCAGTCTGTTCAAGTTTTCTATCTCTTCGTGTTTCAGTTTTGATAGTTTATAAGTTTCTAGGAATGTATCCATTTCTTCCAGTTTGTCTAATTTGTTGGCGTATAGTATTTCATAATATTCTCTTATAATTTTTTGTATTTCTGTGGTAGTTGGTTGTTATTTCTCCTCTCTCATTTGTTGTTTTATTTTTTGGGATCCTTTCTCTTTTCTTTTTGATAAGTCTGGCTAGAGGTTTATCAATTTTATTAATTTTTTCAAAGAAGCAGCTTCTGGTTTCACTAATCTGTTCTATTGTTTTTTAGTTTCTATATCATTTATTTCTGCTCTAATCTTTATTATTTCCTTCCTTCTTCTGTCTTCAGGCTTAATTTGTTGTTCTTTTTGTATTTCCTTTAGGTATAAGTTTAGGATGTTTATTTGAGATTTTTTTCTTGCTTCTTAGGGTAGACCTGTATTGCTATATACTTTCCCTTAGAACCCCTTTTGCTGCATCCCAAAGTTTCTGGACCATTGTATTTTCATTTTCATTTATTTCCATGTATTTTTTAGTTTCTTCTTTGATTTCCTGGTTGAGCTATTCATTGTTTAGTAGCATGTTGTTTAACCTCCATGTACTTGTGGTCTTTCCAGTTGTTTTCTTGGAGTTGACTTCTAGTATCATAGTGGTCAGAAAAGGTGCATGGTATGATTTCAATCTTTTTGTATTTGTTGAGGCCTGTTTTGTGACTAATATGTGATCTATTCTGGAGAATGTTGCGTGTGCACTTAAAAATAATGTGTATTCTGCTGTTTTAGGATGGAATGCTCCAAAGATATCTGTTAAGTCCACCTGGCCCAGTGTGTCATTCAAAGCCATTGTTTCCTTGTTTATTTTCTGTTTAGATGTGTCCACTGAGATGGACTACTATTATTGTGTTATTATCAGTTAGTTCCTTTATGTCTGTTATTAATTGTTTTATATATTTGGGTACTCAACTTGGATTTTATATTGTCTAGCCCCACTAAGCAATTTGTCCATAGTACTTTTTACATATTGCTATTAATCTTGCTTGCTGAGATCCTAAATCAAACTTTCCATCCACTCTATATAAAAAGTTATACACAATGAAGAAATTGTTATATAAAGCACAAAGCACTGACTTGAAAATCAGTTCAGTCCAGCTCTACCACTAATCAAGTGAATTTGCAGAGTTCTTTGGACTCTGTAAAGTTAAGTGGTACCATAGATGTGCGAGTAGGGCCCTCCAATTTTAAAATCATATGATGGTGGTTCCTGGTTGGCTCAGTTGGTTAAGCGTCTGCCTTAGGCTCAGGTCATGATCCCAGGGTCCTGGGATCGAGCCCCATATCAAGCCCCGAATCAGGCTCCCTGCTCATCAGGGAGCCTGTTTCTCCCTCTCCTGCTTCCCCTGCTTGTGCTCTCTCTCTCTCTCTCTCTCTCTGTCAAATAAATAAATAAAATCTTTAAAAAATAAAAATAAAAAATATAATCATATGATAAATATATTTTCATTCCCAACATTATTTTGGAACCCAACAATTTATTATTTCATAACAAACAAAGGCTGTGTCTCCTGTCAGGGAAAATGGACTTAAAATTATTGATGTATAAATAATTCAATCAAATAAGTAATAAGTAAGAAAAATTGTAAGAATGCAATAGGCTTGGCTTTAAGAAATATATAACAAAGAATGTTCAGTATAATCAGTAATACACAGGTTCAGTTGTGCCTGGCAGGATGGTTTATACTGTGCAATGCTAAAATCTTTTTCCCTACAGGTCTTTAAAAACAAAGCAGATTCCAGATTGCAGTGGGATGGCTTAAGAAATAGGAAAGTTGAGATGACATATCAACCACGTTCCAACCCTCTGAACATTTCTGAGACATTTTCTTCATACCTAAAGTATTTGTTTCCATAAAGGAAGAGTTCTTTTTAATTATCCATGGACATATATTATTAATTAAATTCTTTCTTTGAATCGTAATTCACACTAAAGTCCCCAGGAGTTAAAAACGTGTATGAGAATTTGAAAATTCCACTGAAAAGGTCACTGCAAGGACATTAAAGGGCATTTACTTTGTTTAGATGTGATATACTTTATGATTAGGGCTGATTCACACTTACTCCAATACTCTAGGGGAATTAAACACATTAATCTAATTATGAGAGTTTCACAGCACCCTTAGAAGAAAAGCATTCACCGGGTGCCTGGGTGGCTCAGATGGTTAAGCGTCTGCCTTTGGCTCAGGTCATGATCCCAGGGTCTTGGGATTGAGTCCCACATCGGGCTCCCTGCTCCTTGGGAGCCTGCTTCTCCCTCTGCCTCTCTCTCTCTCTCTCTCTCTGTCTCTCATGAATAAATAAATAAAATCTTTTAAAAAAAAGAAGAAAAGCATTCACCAAATTTCAATTATTTTTAGAAGATCTATCTTTGGATTTAATTTAAAATGTGATTAAGTTCCCTTTTCTGTTATCTAAACTGAGGTAAAAGCATTGTTTAAGTTTATTCAAAGACAAAAGATTAGCATTATTAGTGTTTGGTTTCTTCATGTAGCTTACATTTAACAACAAATTGTCGCATAGTTTTCTTTATATCTAATGATATTATTTTCTCACCTAAATACAGGTTTAATATTGGACAGTCTCAAGCCCAATAAGGTGCAAACATTACACATTTTATTTTTTCCCAATCACTGCTTTCAAATATATTTGGTCAAATCTCCTTTTCCTGACCCTTAACAGCATCTCAGGCAGAGCCTATACCTTTCAGGTCACTCTGAATATTTAAAAAATCTAGTCCAGTCTAGGCTAGTTTAAATTTTCAAATTTTATATTCAATTTAGCATTTATAACCTTGCCTTTCAAAGCACTGGCAAATACAGCCTAAAGGACATGCAGTGTGTCAAGGTCATAATCTGCTTTTACACTCCTTCAGAGAGGTGAGAACAGAAACACGATACTGAAGAGATGGGGATGGGGCCAAAACCATTAGTGCTCGTTGAATATCTTTGTGCTCCTAGACATTTCCCACCCCTCATGCATCAAGTTGGGGTAATACGACCAGTCTCAAAGTGGAACATAAAGGGAAATGAGGTGTCTCTTCTGGTCTGGGCACTTAAAATCAAGGGTATCTTCTATATGTATACTCTCTCCCTTGGCTCTGTGGCTGAAAACAAAGGACTCAAGTCTAACATGGCACTGTTGAACTAGATGTTGCCTGGGTCTCTGAGTTGCCGTGAAGAGAAAAGTAGCCTGCCCAGCCTGTATCAGATTGTGATGTAAAGGAATATACATCTCTGTTTTACTAAGCCACTGAGAGTCCAGGATTTATTTTGTTACAACATCATAATCTATCATGCATCCTATTTAATGCAAAGATAGACTGGAAGGTGAGGCAAAAGGAGTAGGCTGCACTGGCTCTGACCAAAGAAACGAAGGAGAAAGAGAGAACCAGTGCATGAAATGACAGTAAACCCACTAGAGCTTGTTTGTACACTGGTGAGAAGGAGCCAATAAAGTAAGAAATTGACAATGTGAAGAAGAGAGGATATCATAGATGGGCCAGTTTTCATGAAAGACTATGATTAAAAACACAAGTGAAGAAATAAGTCTGGAAAGGAGTGTTTGCTCAAAGAAAAGAGAAAAAGAGAAAACAAAGAAATTAGTTGCAGAAAATCTAATAAGAGCAAAATGGACCACTTTTGCCTATCTTCTGATAGAGGTATAATCAAGGGAATTTCCAAATGACGTGAGCTTGTATTCACCTTCTCTTACATACTTAAATTTATTCAGCTTTATCCCTACAGACCACACTTAATACCTATTCTTAAGGTATACTAAGCCTGATATCTTCTAAATCTTATGTGCTTTTAATGCATTTCTGGGCAGAATTACTTATGCTTCTTGCACACTAGCAATATCATAAATTAGAATTGGGAATTACTGAGGTATGGGTTTACCAACCTGAACTGGATAAAAGTCCAACAGAATTAAGCACGGGTTTTATAGGAAGGTATTTTATTTGAATTGAGTACCAAACAGAATAAAAAGGGTGTATTTCACTTGAGAAAAAAGTTGAAAAAACATAATTTACAGAAAAGCATGATATGCTTTGTATTAAAGAGACTGGAAGGGAGGAATAGAAGGAGGGAGGGAAAGATGCCAGTTCTGAATTTTTGGTAAGTTGTAAAATACCACTTCCTTCTATTTCTGCTCTCTCCCACTAAATTCCTAAACCAATAATGACCAGGTCAGTGGATAATTGGGCATGCAAATTTACTGTTCCCAAAAAATGAGTCAATAGATTTAGAAGTACTGATTTATTTCACATGTGCCAGTATCACTCTCTCAAATCAAGTGCTGATTATCATGTTTTGTCTTCAAGAAATCAGTCTTTAACTTCTTCAAGGCTCCTATTTTAAGAGCACAGAATAATTATTAGTTGGTTCCTTCATAAAACTGGTAATCAAACCCTCTATCTTCCTTTCCAATATCTCTTATATCTGCCCACAGTGTATCATACTCTCTTTCAGCCCTTCATCACCTTATATCCAGGTCCTCTAGGTCTTCAGATTTCCCAGCCTTCCAGTCTATCCTAGATGTCTTCTTAAAGCACTATTTTTATCATGTCATTCTCAGAATTAAAACTTGCAATAGGTCCCCATTGTGTATGGGAGAGAGGTTATTTACCCGGCATTCAGGGATGGGCTTCAAGGGGATTTTTGAGAGCACTGAAATTCTGTGCAAACTTTTTTTTATGCTATATATTATTTTGCTGGTAAAAATATCCAGTTTTCTCATATCCTACGGGAAACCCTAAAAAAGGTTGAGAATCACCAATCTGTAGAGCAAAATCCAAACCCAATGACCAGCATTCAAGAAGTGAGATCAAGTCTGCATTTCACTAGTGGCCCCTAAGTCAGATCTTCTGTTGGGTTAGTTCTCCTCATCCTATTCATTCATTTATTCGTTCACTCAGTGAACATTCCTCGAGCACTTTTATGATCCAGACATGATTATGGACACAGAGGACACATAGGTGAAAGAACAGTTTCATCCTTAAAGTATTTCTAAGCTCTCATCAGAACATACGCAGGTGGAGAATTAGGTCTTGAGCAGGCCAAGTATTTCAGGAATTGAAACAAGGTATGAGAGTGGGTTAAGAGAAATGGCCCTAAGGCATCAAGAACAAGAGGAGAATGAAAGTGATGTTCAAAGAGATCTTCTAACACACCACGTCCAATGGGAGTGGTGGGCAAAGAAGTGAAAAATCAAGCAGTAGCAGATTCCAAGGCTCAACCAAACTATATGGAATAAATGAATTCAAGAAGATCAACAGAAGATGGAACCAGTAAAAAGAGACTCTGGAGTGCCCGTACTTACAGCCAGATTCCGTGTAGCCTCCAGATGTGCCAGCGGGAAAGAGGACACTAAAGGGTACTGAGAGAGTCCTACAAGTTTTACAGTGGTGGTCACACATAAGCTGACCCTTCAAAGACGAGCAGGATTTTGTCAGGTGGACAGAGGGGAAGACAGGATAATCCATAAAAGGGAGAATTAAATGCAAAGGCCCAGAGATTTGACACAGCATGTTTTGAGGAATGAAAAGTGGTTTAATACAAATAGAGGTGTGGGGTAAATTATTTAGAAATGATGCCTAATAACCCTTGTATATAGATACTTGACTTACCAAAAGAAGATTAGATTTGTAATCCAGAATGTTAAAGCAACCAGAGTTTGCTAGACCAAACCCCTTTATTTTACAGACCAAGGAACTCGGGTTTGGGGAGGATATTTGTCTCACCCACGTTAACTGACAACAAAGTCAACACTGCATTTCTCATCTGCTAATGTAAGTTTTGTATGATGTATGCCACACAGTCAGCTCTATAACCTGATCCCAACCATTAGGCCTCATACCAGTATTAGACATTCAGAAGAAAAACCATTCATGACTATAAAGTCAGAGGGTAGGAGGGTAAATAGTAATCTTTCGCTTTAGTAGTTTATAATACTGAACACCTTTGGAGATTCTAATTATAAAAAAAGTAGTAAGACACAAAAAGGGTGAGGTAATTCTATCATCTCTGTCCATACCAGAATTAGGGCCTAGCCTTGTGTCTGGCTCCTAGTCAGTGGTGTGCTGGTAAATGTTTAACAACCAGCATTCAGAGCAGGAAGGGTGGAGACTCATTTACAGGGTTGTCCAATTTCAGTGATGTAAACATTTCCTTCATGGCCAATTTTAAGCTACCAATGTGATGTAACTGAGATGCTAACAATTGACTCTTAGGAGTCAGTACAAGCTGTCTCAAATGTACCACTACTAGAAGATGACAATAAACACCTAATAAATCCATCAACAAGCAACCACCACCTACAGGACCTCCAGCCTCCCTCTGGTTCCAGCCAAAGTTGAGCCAGGCCTGCCCATTTGTGGCAGACAAAATAAAATAGCTAATCTATCTAGCTAACAAGTGGTATACTTAATAAAAAAATATAAAGAGATGAAACCCTGCCTTTCTAGTACAATAGTACTAAACTGCTCCTCCCTACCTCAGCTAACTACCTTGAACTTGACCTTGCTCACCAGCAGTGGTGCTGCCCATCACACTTCCAGGAACAAGTGTGATAAAAACATTGGCCAGAACCAATGGAGAGGTTCTTTTTAAAGTACTTAAATTGTCTAGACTTGATTCTGAAATTATGTTGAGATTAGGCAGATAGAAGTCATGCATAAATCACACATAAGTGTGATACCAGAGATAATACCAAGTGATGAGAGGAGGCTATATGGAAACTTGGTGACATTCACAAAGCAACTGAGAGAGAAGCAGAGGCTCATTCATTACTATTAGCATCACTACTGGTATTGCACCTTTAATGTAGCTAAATGTGAATAATAAGCTCTGGATAAAGTACTACAGAGTGGTGTCTCTCCTAGGAGCTGAGCCATTCATTGCCCAGCCATGCTAAAGTGGGTATTTGAATGGTCCTTTAAGGAAAGGCATTCTAAGGCTAGAGAATCATGCTGGGGTCTCCTCTGCAGGTTTTCACCACTTAATCAGCCTACCTGGCACTTCTGTAACACTCATTGAGAGGCTTTCTGGTTCTCCTAGCTTTTCCCTTGTCCTCTCATCTCCTAAATTGATGTTGAGCCAACCAGGCCACACTGGCAGCTCTCTGCTGCCCTCTTCTGTCACCAAGTGGTAATGACTCTAGTGGCCCCATCCTTTGGACGAGAATCCAAGGTCACTAGGAATCTTTTCCCTCAAAACTGGTTATTCTCTGCTCTTTACCTTCCAGCTTCAGTATGTTTCTGTGAACTGTTGACACCTCTTCCTGCTTTTTACTCTTGCTTCAGAGACAACTACCTCTCCTGGAATTCTTTCATAATTTCTCTGTTGACACTTGTGAGTCCTTTCCTAAATTTCCACATCTTTCTTATTTTTCTTTAAAAGATTTTATTTATTTGACACACAGATAGAGAGAGAGAGAGGGAGAGCACGAGCAGTGGGGCGTGGCAGGCAGAGGGAGAGGGAAAAGCAGACTCCCTGCTGAGCAGGGAGCCCGATGCGGGGCTCAATTGCAGGACCTGAACCGAAGGCAAACGCTTAACCAACTGAGCCACCCAGGTGCCCCTCTGCTTCTTTCTTATTAATAATGTATATCTTCAAAGAGATAATTCAGGATACCTGCTTCTTTTACCCTATATTGATTCCTAAAAGAAAATCATTCCCTTAAACATTTTCAAACAGACTCATCTAAGTCATAGTTTTCTATTACAAGACCTAACATTTCTACATTTCTATTACAAGACCTAACACTCCTATATTGTTCACTCTTTTTCTTTTCACAGTCCTTATTTATACAGATTTCTGGGAGAGAGTTAATAGTTTAGCTAGCTGATCTGGCCCTGGCATTCAAATGACTGGGGTATAAGATCCAGGCCTCTCAGGGGCAAATTGTGTAGAACTTTCCGGAAAAATTAAAATATTACTTACCATGTGGATTTCCAGCAAACTTCTGAAAATTCATCAAAACTAGAAAAATAATGGGTAATCACAACCAAAATCAGGCCAATATTCACACAAACCAAGATGATAGGGAAAGCAGGATTATTGTCTTGGTGTGGGCATTGGCAAAGGGTTTGCTATGGCAACTCCTGCCCTAGTTCATGTAGCTATGAGCTGAAGTTTGCCAACAAGAAAAGATGGTTCTTACCTCCTGGAATGCTGCTGAGCCCAGAAATACTGAGGACAGACTTGATGACTTCTTTAAGTTCCATCTCAGTCCTAAAAAGCTAGTGGTCTACAATTACAGGATTGTGAAAAATATTAGTAATAGTAGAACATGGCAGCATATAATCAATGGCATTTGGGCAGAAAGAGGATGCACTAACCATGTTGTCTTTACTGGCCTCTGCACCCCTTCTGCTGTGCAACCCTCATGTACAACTTTATAAACACAGACACATGCTCATTATTCTATTTTCTAAAGCGATGGGAAGATTCAGTCTGCCAGTATCAGTTCCAAAACGATGATCGATTCAGGATTAAGTTCTAAGCTTATCCTCTCTAAATTCATCCATAGTAATAAGATTTGGGTTCATTTGAACATAAATGCTGCAGCTGAGTATCTGAAAGCAGGATTTATTAAAATCCCTACCCAAGTTATTACTGAATATGTTGCCCACAAGTCTGACATAACTTTTCTAAAAGTAAATTAACATTTACACAGAAGTGAGCTAAAATGAGTCCACAATGTAAATGAATTGCCTCATTTCTATTTTAAACAATTGTACTTTATATTACCTTTTAAACTAACCTCAGGCATTTTCCAGTTTTAATAAAGAAGTGTCTTTCAAATCAACTGATCCAAATCAAATTTTATACTGTCAAATTTTACACTGTCAAATTTTACAAAAGTAGATCACACTGAAGTAAGCATAACTTATTATGCGTAATATAATATACTTACTATAAAACTGCTTTAAAATTGCTTTATCATAATGTTGTCAGTAGATAAAGACATTACCAACACTGGATTTTACGTATTCTAAAGAATGAGACATCCCTATTCTTGATTTTTAACCTGACAAACACGATTTCACCCATCATATAAATAACCCATGAGATAGATATTCATCACTCTGCACATGTGGGAAAGTATATTCAATCAATTAAATCTTAATTTGAAAGAATGAACATAACCAACATTTAACATGTGGTATGTATCAGAACTTAAGCCTGAATGTAGGTAATATTACTGATAGAAATTAACAGATTCTTAATTTGTCTTCTGTTTATACTGTAAACAGATATGTTTGTAAAATCTAGTCTGCCTCAATTATAAGTGGCTAGAAATGAGTAATAAATTTGTATGTCTTGAATTTCCAGGTTTTATATTTCAGGCAGTCAACACCAAGACTATAAAAGAATGATATAGTCATAAAAATTCTATGTAAAGACATAGTTCAGTGCCTTGAATTCAATAGTAAACATAAAAATTAGTCATTAATTTGCTGATGGTTCTTAACATTTCTTGGCTATGTACCAACATTTGTACATTTATTATTTTTTTATTAAAGATTTTATTTATTTATTTGACAGAGACACAGTGAGGGAGGGAACGCAGGCAGGGGGAGTGGGAGAGGGAGAGGCGGGCTTCCCACTGAGCAGGGAGCCTGATGTGGGACTCGATCCCAGGACCCTGGGATCATGACCTGAGCCAAAGGCAGACGCTTAACGACTGAGCCACCCAGGCACCCCCAACATTTGTTTGTTTAAAGCTGTGTAGAAAACCAGTATTTCTTCAATATGGCCACTAGATGGCAGAGCCTTGGAGACTCGGTCTTGGCCTAAAAGTAGTTTTTTGGTTTTTTTTTTTTTTTTTAGGTTGTTATTTATTTATTTGAAAGAGAGAGACAGCGAGAGAGCGAACACAAGCAGGGGGAGTGGGAGAGGGAGAAGCAGGCTTCCTGCTGAGCAGGGAGCCAATGTGGGGCTCGATTCCGGGACACTGGGACCATGACCTGAGCCGAAGGCAGGTGCTTAACGACTGAGCCACCCAGGCGCCCCCTGAAAGTAGTTTAAACAAAACAAAACACGAGGGCTCCTGGGTGGCTCAGTTGGTTGGGCGACTGCCTTCGGCTCAGGTAATGATCCTGGAATCCCGAGATCGAGTCCCACATCGGGCTCCCTGCTCGGCGGGGAGTCTGCTTCTTCCTCTGACCCTCCTCCCTCTCATGCTCTTTGTCTCTCATTCTCTCTCTCGCAAAAAAAAAAAACACGAAACATAAATCTTTATGGGAATGGTGAGCATAGAGAAATATAGTTTATAATACTTCAGGTCAAAAAAGAAAAAAAGAATTAATCATGAGTCTTTCATTATGCCAGATTTAGGTTTCCCATATAAAGATTTTAGGATACTAGAATTTTGCAACTTGGCATACATGGCAGTGGGGAAGAAAATTGGTGGTGAAAGATTAAAAAAAATGTTTTCCCTGAAATTTGTCTATTTTTCACTAAAATGAATATTACAATAGAAGAGCAATAAGGGGAATCTATAGAGGTTAAAAACCATGGTTCTCCTCTCCACTCACCTTGGAATGAACACAGATAAATATATGTATGCAACTATTAGGAATGTACTCTTACAGATTAATAAATTAGTCAAATTGAAATTGAAGCCATCTGGTGGCATATTGAGCTATTTAGATGCCTTTAAATGCAATTTCTTTTTTTTTAAGATTTTATTTATTTATTTGGCAGAGAGATACAGAGAGAGAACAAG
>NW_027397084.1:23831574-24079922 GCF_003265705.2 Callorhinus ursinus
ACGAGGGCTCCTGGGTGGCTCAGTTGGTTGGGCGACTGCCTTCGGCTCAGGTAATGATCCTGGAATCCCGAGATCGAGTCCCACATCGGGCTCCCTGCTCGGCGGGGAGTCTGCTTCTTCCTCTGACCCTCCTCCCTCTCATGCTCTTTGTCTCTCATTCTCTCTCTCGCAAAAAAAAAAAACACGAAACATAAATCTTTATGGGAATGGTGAGCATAGAGAAATATAGTTTATAATACTTCAGGTCAAAAAAGAAAAAAAGAATTAATCATGAGTCTTTCATTATGCCAGATTTAGGTTTCCCATATAAAGATTTTAGGATACTAGAATTTTGCAACTTGGCATACATGGCAGTGGGGAAGAAAATTGGTGGTGAAAGATTAAAAAAAATGTTTTCCCTGAAATTTGTCTATTTTTCACTAAAATGAATATTACAATAGAAGAGCAATAAGGGGAATCTATAGAGGTTAAAAACCATGGTTCTCCTCTCCACTCACCTTGGAATGAACACAGATAAATATATGTATGCAACTATTAGGAATGTACTCTTACAGATTAATAAATTAGTCAAATTGAAATTGAAGCCATCTGGTGGCATATTGAGCTATTTAGATGCCTTTAAATGCAATTTCTTTTTTTTTAAGATTTTATTTATTTATTTGGCAGAGAGATACAGAGAGAGAACAAGTAGGCAGAGAGGCAGGGAGAGGGAGAAGCAGGCTCCCCGCTGAGCAGGGAGCCCGATGCGGGGCTCGATCCCAGGACCCTGGGATGATGACCTGAGCTGAAGGCAGACGCTTAACTGACTGAGCCACCCAGGCGCAATTTCTTATTTATAAATCCCAACAGTAATTTTTACTCCAAACAACATTTTTAACAGCTTTATTGAGATAAAATTCACACACCATACAATTCGACCACTTAAAGTGTACAATTCAGTATTTTTCAGTAACATCACAAGGTTATACAACCATCTTCCCAATCTAATTTTATAACATTCTGTCCCCTTTAAAAGAAACCCTGTAGCAACTGGCTGTCAATACTCACCCCATTTACTTTGTGTGTCTATGGGTTTGCTTATTCTGGGTTTTTCATGTAGATGGAATCACACAATATGTGATCCATTGTGACTGGCTTCATGCCCTTAGCATAATGTTTTCAAGATTTATTCATGTTGTCTCATATATCAGAACTTCATTCCTTTTTATGGCTGAAAATATTCCATCATATGGATATACCACATTTTCTTTATCCCTTCATCAGTTGATGGATAATTGAGGTTGTTTCCATCTTTTGGCTATTATGAATAATGTTACTATGAACACTGCCATACAAGTATCTATTTGAATATCAGTTTTCAAATTTTGGGTTACATACCTAGGAGTGGAATTACTGGGTCATATAATTCTATGTTTAGCTTTTTGAGCAAATGCCAAACTGTTTTCCAGAGTGGCTGCACCATTTTACATTCCCACTAGTGATGCACAAGTGTTCCAAGTGCCATTTTCTGGAGGTTGTTTGTTTGTTTGTTTTTTATAGCCATCCTAGAGTGTATGAAGTGTTATTTCATTGTGGCTTTCATTCATTTTATTTTTTGTTTTCAAAAACCAATTCATCTCCAACTTCCTTTTGACTTTGAACATGTAACTAACAAATTACAAAATTCTCAAATTTTATAAGACATGACACTGTTACATTCACTAAATTCTTATTTATGTCTATTCATTTTGGCTCTTGATAAAAATTACTGTGAAGAAACTTATTTAGAAGACTACCCATATTAAAACATCATGTAATTAACTGGTCAGATTTTCTCACAAGTGCTGTTTTTCAAACTTCACTGCAATCTGCTAGTGGCAATGGCAGATGACACAAAAAATGCTTCATGAATTTATTTAATAAAAGTGATACACAGGGGCACCTGGGTGCCTCAGTCAGTTAAGCATCTGCTTTCAGCTCAGGTCATGATCCCAGAGTCCTGGGAGGGATGGAGCCCCCTGACTGGCTCCCTGCTCACTGGGGGTCGGCTTCTCCCTCTCCCTTTGCATCCCACCCCACCCCACCCCCACTTGTGTGCACGCTCTGTCTCATAAATAAATAAATAAATAAGTAAAATATTTTTTTAAAAAGTGATACACAATGTGGTGAGGACACTTACTACCACCAGTTATTGAGGATTGTACCAGTCACTTACATCTGCTAAGCCACTGGTCTAAGGCAACAAACTTAGTAAACTACTGAACTTGGATTCAAACCGAGGTGTCTGACTTCCAAAGGCAGTTTTGCTGGCCTCTTTATTGTGTCCTGTGGAGATGGTAGGATTGTATTAAATTTCCCAATGGAGATTTAATATATATATATCTGTAGACCTACAGACAGGATTTAGATTTGTAATGGTAACACTGAGGAGGCCCAGGGACAATAAGACCTCCAATCTCAAAATGTGTACCCACCCAATATCTTAATACAAATATACATATGACTGTAAGAAATAGAATGTGAAGCATGATGGTATTCATTCATTTGTCCTTTCCTGTATTCATTCATTCAGCAAGTATTTAGAAAGTGATGATCCTATGTTACAGAAGACCCAAGGCACTGAAGATAAATCGATGAACAACCAAAACTCCTGCACTTGGGGATCTTCCTTGTAGTGGACAGACACAGAGAATAAATGCAGGTACCTAAAAATAAAATAAGCTCATTTTTGATGGTGAACTAAAGCTAGAAGAGAATTCAAAAGAGTGACGAAATAAGGAGTTGTGGCAGCGAGGGACTACGTTGGCTCAGAGAGTCAGACAAGATCTCTCTGCGAAGGTGACATTTACACTTAGGCCAAAAAAGATGAGAAGAAGCCAAATCTGTCACGTTCTGAGAAAAGAGAGTGCCAGGTGGAGGGAACGAACAAAGCTAGTGAAAACGTGTGAGATGAGAACTAGCAGCTGTCGCAGGAGGAGGCGGATGGCTACGGAGGTTGGGCCGTGGCGTCCGGCGGTGAGCGTGGTGGTGATGCACCTGGGGAACAGGTGAGGCCAGGTTGTGCAGGCCTGTTGGCCATGATAAGGAGTTTGGGCATTAGTCTAATTGCAGGGAGTAGACTTTAAAGGATTTTAAGCAAAAGAAAAAAAAAAGATAACATGATCAGTGGATGTGGTAGAAGTGATTAAATTCAGGATATATTTTAGAAGTAGAAGCGGAATATCTTGCTGAAGTATCAGATAGTACACGTAACAGAAAGAAAGGCGTTACATTTATGAAATGGCCTTAAGTTGTAAAATACAATTCATACTTGTTTTTTTGTTTGTTTGTTTTTGTAAAACAGAAAAGAAAATGTAAATCTCCTAACAGGACTGAAATTAAAATAAGAGGAAAAGCTCTGTTTTCTCACTTTTCTCCTCTGGAGGAAATTTCAAATTTTCCATCACTACCTCAGACTGTGCATTCCAACAATTTTAATCACACCGTGCCTCTGCCAGGAATGACATAGTTTATTATATTTATTGTGCTATGTACAGAACATAGTTCTAAGGGGAAAAAAGGATAAACTACATTGCCATAATCACCAAAGGGCTCTTGATTTAAATAGTTGCATGTGCTCCTGGCGGCAGACATATCTAGGGGTAGCTGCCCCACAATCACAGCCTCCGTCTCTGCCAACTACCTTGACCTACAATCCCCCCACCCCACCCCTCCACCAAGGAACCAGCCAGACATCCATGTTTGTACCATGTAATTTCATTCTCTAACCCCAAGACACATGTGATGGGACCAAGATTACCCATGGCTGGCTAATTTATTGGCAGAGGATTGATAGAACAAAGACAAAAAAGCCCACTTGAGGTACAGTTTCTGGAACTGAAAGGCCATAGAGAAAGAACTTGAAGCCAAACCACAGCCAAACAAAGCCAAGTACATGCTGTAGTTATAGGAGAGCAAAAAGTGTGAATGTGTGGGCTGGGGTAGGAGAGAGGGAAGGTGAGGCAGTAGAAAGCCGCAGACCAAACAGCAGAAGCAAGTGCACATGCAGACTCAGAATTCAAGAATCCTGGCTGAGACACTCCCTTACTCCATTTAAAATATGATGCTATTTATAAATACTTGGCTTTCACTTAACTTTTTTTTAAGATTTATTTATTTATTTGAGAGAGACAGAGAGCAAGAGAGTGGGGGTGTGGAGGGGGAGGGAGGTCAGAGGGAGAGGAAGAGAAAAATCTCAAACAGACTCCATGCTGAGTGCAGAGCCCAGCGCAGGGCTTAATCTTACAACGTAAGGTCATGACCTGAGCCAAAACCAAGAGTTGGACATTTAGCCAACGGTGCCACCCAGGTGCCTCTCACTTAACTTGTCTTAAAGAACAAATCTACTGCAAGACCTGGCTGTAGGATGGCCACTGGTGGATGTTTTCACCAACTGATCTATCTTTTCCATTTCAAAGAAACAATGGTTCTATCTCAGAGTATGAGTCTTTCAAGATAGCATCAGACTACTAAGGTCATGAAACCCTCTGTGATTCTAGGAAAGGGAAGAAAGTTAAAAATACAGCTTCTTTTTCCAAAAACCCTTAACTGATGTCATTCCATGCCACTTAAAACTTTCATAATGACCACAAACTAAAAGTGAAAACTATAAGAAAAGACATTTTTTTCTGGCCAATTTTATTTGATCCAGCCCTGGTTTGCTCCCTGAGATTAGAATGTTTGGTGATAAGTATGGTATATGAGAGTTACAGGTGTATTATCACATTGTGCTATATCATGGGGCCAAAATAAAAAGAAAATGTGAAGGGCTATCACTAGAAATATGTGGGAACCTGATAAGAAAAAGGAAGTCTGGAATGGGACAAAGTCCACAGATAAATTTAATCAAGTGTAGCAAAACTCAAATAAGAATTATTCTGGGCACCAAAAGATCTGAAATAGAAACAAGGACAATGTGATATATTTTTAATTGTATATTCCCACCCATACTATCTTCCTGTGTATATCCTATAAACTACTTTGCCATAATCACCAACTGGTAATAGCCATGATTGTCTCTGGAGAAGCCATCAGGGATCAGGAGTGGTCAGAGGGGCCTTTGGCTTTACCCAAAATGTCTGGTTTGTGGGGTTTTGTTTGTTTGTTTGTTTGTTTTACAAGAGAGTATGTTCATGAATTGCTTCTATAGCTAAACGCATTTTCTAATTATATAAGAAAAATATGAAGAAAGGCTTTAAATGAAAAAAGTTCTTAAAATCATAAGAACTATGCTAATGTGAAAACAGTTACAAAAGTCAAGAATGCAATGTTGCCCCATTTGCCAACGTGCGAATCTATGGAAATCATGGCTAGAGGCTTACAAATTCATACTACCAAATTCTGACACAAAACTTTTTTACAAGTCCCTCTAGCCAATTGTTTCATTGAAATGGGAAGGGATAAGATCTACTGTTAAATGAGTAAGCTGCATTAATTAGGAAATGCTAGATTCCATTGGAGTTTCAGTGCTCAACAAAAGATGAACTGTTCTGAGCTCTTTCTCACCCAACCTTGATAAAATCTGAAAAGATGTCCCTGTGAAAAAGCTGGTAAGAGATCAACTAAGGTGGCAGTGCTGATAAAGGACCCTTACTTCAAAGCCTTAATGCTTTATGCTTCTATTGCAATAAGTTAGCAGTGGACAATCAGGAAACAATGAATGACAGGTAAGCTGTTTTAAGAATTGCTGCTAAGAGCACAACCTAAAGTTGAAATACCAATCTTGTCACTTTTTAATCACCCTGTTTAAGCCATCTTGTTGCTCAACACATGACTGAGATTTCTAACATCAAACTAAAAATTTCCCCAACCCTTTATCAGAATACTAGTCACACTTTCAAAACATGATTTAAAAAAAAGGAAAAAAAAGAAGATAAGAAAAAAGAATAGTGAGAAATTTACTTGCTTGTGTGCCAGATATCTCAAAGCTTTCCAAAAGCATGACCTAATCTAAAATGTTCCAGAAGCAAAAGATAAAGTCATATTTATTTCCATTAGCTTTGCAGACATCTTACCTACCTCACTGAAGGTGTTTAGAAGGAAAATCTGGAAGATGAGATCATAATTTTCAGGCAAAAATAAAACACCATCTGAAAAACAACATGAAATATTAGAAAATTTTTCAGAATGTCTAGGACAAGGAATATAAAAGGAAATTTCCCTGGGAATCCTTTCCTTCTGTTTCTGAAGGGGGAAACACAAATAAAAAAAATTTCAAAAGCACCCTTTTTTTTTCAGTGTGCTTTTGTGTACACCACCACATCACAATTAATAGGATAATGGACTTCCAATTAACTTCCCAGTAATAACTGCATCTTTGTACACATCCATCCATTCTCTTAGACAGTGCCCAAGGGCCCCAAACCATGCATTTAAATGATGGCTGGAGACAGCCTAGGAGTGGTGCTACAGGCCCCAAAGCGAGTAATCTCACTGGATTCTGGGAGAATTAAACTCATGATCCTGGCACCTGCTAGGCTATAATCAAAGGAGTTTATAACCAGTAACTACTTGGGTAAAAGCAGTTTTTAAGAATAATAATTGTATGAACAGTATTTCAGAAAACAAAAGTATATTATTGAAGACTTAGTAAATAGTATAGAATAAATTTCTGTTTTTAAATCATGTCCAAAATAATTTCTTGGTGTTGTTTTTAAACCTCAGAGAGCTTTTGGTGAAATAATTTCGAATGTATTTTTTAAACCTAAAGCTTTGTTTTTGTGTATTTTAAAAGTCTATCTTTTCAAAAAATAATCTGTATCAAAAATCAGTTTATAAGACTCTGTGAGTTAAGAATTCATTGCTGTGGGAACCATAATAAGCTGAATGCCGTGGCCAGAAAAACCAGGAGTGAGGAACTGTGATGGTTAATGTTATGTTGCTAACTTGTGTATGCTGTGGCACCCAGATATTTGGTCGAGTGCCAGACTGGATGTTCCTGTAAAGGTATTTTTTAGATGAAATTAACATTTACAGCAGTGGACTTAGAGAAAAGCAGATTATCCTCTATAAGGTGAGTGGGCCTCATCCAATCACTTGAAGGCCTTAAGAGAAAACAGACTGAGGTCCCTCAGAGGAAGAGGTAAATCTGTCTGCAGTCTGCCTTTGAACTCTAGTTGCAACATTAACTCTTACATGGGTTTCCAGCCTGCTGGTCTACCCTGCAGATTTGGACTTGCCAGCCCCTTTAATCATGTGAGCCAATTCCTTCAGAGGGACACACACACACACACACACACACACACACACACACACACACACACATCCTATTGGTTCTGTTCTTCTGGAGAACTCTAATAAAGGAACCAAAACCAAACGCTTCCTCTCTTGCCTTAGCACGTTTTTCCTCCTAGGGAAAAAAAGGGGGGGGAGAGGGACAAAAAGACAAAAACCTGTTCTATGATTACTTTTAAATATCTGCATCTCCGGGTACCCGGATGGCTCGGTTGTTAAGCGTCTGCCTTCGGCTCAGGTCATGATCCCAGGGTCCTGGGATCAAGCCCCACATCGGGCTCCCTGCTCAGCAGGAGGCCTGCTTCTCCCTCTCCCACTCCCCCTGCTTGTGTTCCTTCTCTCACTGTGTCTCTCTCTGTCAAATAAATAAATAAAATCTTTAAAAAAAATACCTGCATCTCCATAAAAAAGTGAAGGCAAAGATTTTGGATTCATTTATTCCACAAATGCTTTTGGGGCACCCACTCCACAGCAGGTCCTGCACTGCCCCATTCTCCTAGGGAAAGCATCAGAGAATGAAAGGACAAAACCTCAGCCCTTGTGGAGTCTACCATCTAGTAGCACAATGCAGATGATAGACAAATAAATACACAATGGATTAAATGGTGTAAGTGCTAGGAATAAAAGTAAAGCAGAAAAGGGAAATAAAGAAGAGGGTTGCTGTTTTAAATATACTGAGTAGGGACGGCCAAAAGAATATCAGCAGAAGAGAGTACCAGGCTCAGGAAAGAGCAAGTACAAAGGTGCAAGGAGGGCACGTGCCTGGTGTATTCACAGAACAGCAGGAAGGCTGGTGTGGCCGGAACAGAGTCATCTAGGGAGAGAATAGTGGAAGACAAAATCTTTCCCTGAGTGAGGTGAGAAGCTATTAGAAGGTTTTAGACAAAAGAGTGACATGATCTGACATGATTTTGAACAATACTCTGGCTGCTATATGGAGAATAGATTATAGGAGAGCAAGAGTGGACTAAGGGAGACTTTTAAGATGCTATTCTACAAGCAAGAAATGATGATGACTCTAGTCATTAGGTGGTAGATATGCAATTCCATCCATACATGGACAGCAGAATTCCAAATTAGAGGTGGCTCTTTTGGAAATACCGAGGTTTGAAGGCTACAGTTGATTATGGCATGGAGGGATGATCAAGGCTTATGCGTAAACCCAAGTAAGCAATCTTGGAAGTTCCTTGGCAGGGGACAGGGAGGAGGATCCATCAGAGACATTGCAATTACAAGGACTACATTTATAATCACAGTTAAAAATGCTTGAGATGTTCAAGATTCACAGCTATAAAGAAAGGGTGTGGGACCAAAGGGGACAAAGTGTGCTCTGCAGTCTAAAAAAAGGGAGCAATGGCTTTCCTACTCTGTTTCTAGGATTATCCCAGATAGGCAAAATGTTGGCCATGTTTTCATGTTCAGTCTGGCTTCCTGGCATATATATCCTTATAACACAGACAAAGGAACCAGACTCTCTTGGCAATAGCCATTATGATCACCCACCTTAGTCTTCTTGCACTGATTCAATGCTCAATAACAACCTGATTATAATGTAGCTTCCCATGGAGATTTTCCTATGAGAAGTGTTCCTACACTAGTGATTATGAACTTTAAATTGAGGAAAGCTTGTCATGCTTTTCAGTGTAAGTTAATAAACAGGTTCAGTGTTGTATTAAAGTAAACATCATAAGTCTAACTGATATGAATCAATATTCTTAGCTCTGAATACTCAGAAAATTTCAGGTTTCTGTCTTGCTAAACTGAGGAGCAGACTCTAAATCCATGGCAATGCTGTCCTGAGAAGTCCAGGATTAACAGGCCAGTCTCTCAGGTGATTTGAGTTGTCTTTGAGAAGAGAATAAGAGTTTATTAGGTGAAGAATTCAGGAGGAAAGCTATAGGAATGCAATGTGCAAAACCAGAGAAAGGAAATGGAGGATTGTGTTCATATCATCATTTAACATAAATGAAGCAGAGACTGAGTATTTGAGCAATGTTGGGAGAGAAGTTTGGAAAAGGTTTTTGGGGTCAGAATATCCCTTGAATGACATAATGAAAAGTTTGGATTCTTTCTTAAGGCCAGGGAGAATGGGAGCTATTTGTAAGCAGAAGAGAAATACAGAGGAGGGGTGCTTGGGTGGCTCAGTGGGTTAAGCGTCTCCCTTTGGCTCAGGTCATGATCCCGGGTCGACTCAGGTCATAATCTCAGGGTCCTGGGATCAAGCCCCACATTGGGCTTCCCTGATCAGTGGGGTGCCTACTTCCCCCTCTCCCTCTGCTCCTCCCCCTGCTTGTGCTCTCTCTCTCTCTCTCTCTCTCTCTCTCTCTCTCTCTGGCCCTCTATCTCAAATAAATAAAATCTTTTAGAAAAAAGGGGTGGGGGATGGGTTAGGCTGGTGATGGGTATTAAAGAGGGCACATATTGAATGGAGCACTGGGTGTTATACGCAAACAATGAATCATGGAACCCTACATCAAAAACTAACGATGTAATGTATGGTGATTAACATAATAAAATTTTTTCAAAAAATTTTTTTAAATCTTTTAAAAAAGGAAATATAGAGGCATAGAGATATGTTTTAGGAAAATATGTCTGGTGATGGTGTGGAGGATTAGACTGAGTAGAGAGAGACTGGATGAACTGCGATGAGTTAGGAAGAGTCTCCGTGGAAAACTACATGGACCCGAATAAAGGCAGGGGTAATGGGTCCAGAGAGGATGGAGAATGAACAAGACAACATAAAATAAGCCATATACATATTAATGGAGAAGCATGGATAAATTTAGCTTAGCCAAGTAATTGGAAAGCAAGCTCATTCACTGAGATAGGCAATGGAAATGGAGATGCAGGTATTGAGTTCAGTTTTAAACATGTTGATTTTGAAATGCCTATGAGTCATTCAAGTGGAGATGTCCAGAAAGCAATGGAATACAAGTCTGTAGTTCGGAAGAGCCATATATACATAAGCTGTAACTTTGGGATTTGCTACTATTGCAAACTTAGAGATGTTGATGAGTTAGAATTCGACAGTGGTGTGGGTGGTTCAGGGAGTGAGGTGTAAGAAGATTAAAAGTGAAATTTCAGACACAATAGCTAAGGTGTTGACAGAGTAAAAGGAGTCATGAAAAGATTCTGAAAAGTAATCAAAAGTATGAGGAGAGAGTAAAATGAACAATGTTATAAAATCCAACAGAAAGAAATATTTTAGGATGAAGAGAGAAGTCAGCATTCCCACACGCTCCAGAGTGGGCAGAAGAAAATGAAGACAGAAAAGAGGCCACTCCATGTAGCAGTCAATCATTGGTGATCCTTGCCAGAACAATTCCAATGGGGTGGTGAGGGCAGAAATAAAATTGCAAAGACAGTAGGTGAGCACAACTCTTTCAAGAAGTTTGGAAGACAAGAAATCAAATAGCAACTTGCGAGAGAAGATCAAAGAAAGCTGAAGATTGAAGACTCTGAGTCTATTTCTTCTTCCTAATTCCCTCAATCCAATCAGCAAATATATCCTGTTGATATTTCATGCAAATTTTTTTCAAAACTGACCCTTCCTCTCTTTTGGTTTTTTTCAAGCCTTCTTGGTTTCTCTCTGATTTGCTTCCAATGCTCCGAACTACTCTCCCCGCTTCTGCTTGTTCTTCTCTTCAGCTGTACACCATAAACCAGCTGCCAGATAAATCTTCTAGAATGGCAGTTACTGAATGTGATTCTCCACTTAAAAAACTTCAATGGTTCCTCATTCTCTCTTATTCGCACTTCAGCCTGACATTTGACATTTGACGAGGATTGGTCCTCCCTATACATCCTATACCCACCTCCTACCCTGCTTCAGCCAAGATGGACCTCTCAACTATTCTCATGTTCCAAGCATTGAGCATACTCTTCCTTCTAGCTGGTATATCATCTGGCTTTTCTCAGGTCATCAGTCCCACCTGTCCTTCAGGGATCTAGTTAATTTCCAAGTCTTTATGAAAAAAAAGGAGGAAAAAGAGGTGAGAATAATTACTCAGCAATTGTATCTATTTTACCTTACTAGTGGGCTAGAAAGAAGGGAAGGGTCAAAAGAAAAGGGGACACAGCTTAGAAAATAAATAACAATGTCTATATTAAGGTAGAGATCAATAATCATACAATTTTGAAAATAGTATCATTCTTAACCATGCATTTATATATTTTGGTATTTGAGTTACCTATTCACTCCAGATTGTAATGTCTTGCTTTTACAGTACCATAACAATTGCTGTATTTAAGGATTTCTAGTCTCCTACAGAATACATACATGAATAATTGCTATTTGACAGGTTTTGGACCCAGCTTTGCAACTCAACCACTAAAGAAAAATACCCTGGGAAATTTTCAAAAATACGCACATTTCTCGAGATTCTGTTCTCACCTCACTCTGGGGCTATGCACCCCCAACTACAAATCTCTGCTTTGTGAGCCTTCTCACTGATGAGTGAGCTGCTTGCCTCAGGTAGGGTTTTGAGAACCACTGAAGAGTATGTTGAGTGGGAAAAGTCAGAACTTTATGAAATATCAGGTTGGTTATTCCTAGTGAAAAAGGAAACACAAAAAATGGAAGCAATTAGCTGGGTGACTTCAATTCCTCAGAATATAAAGAATATCCGCCAGGAAAGTATTAAATGGTATAAGGAAATTTTTCCTCCTGAATAGTCACATAAGAATTTGAAAAATATGTAAGGAATGCAGTATCAAAGTAAAAATAAATCAGCCAACAGACTGTCTCCAATCTGTTGGAAGACATATTTAGCATATTTTATAATTAAATAAGCTGACTTTTAAAGTTGTTTTGAGAGTCTAAACAACTACTTTGTTTTCCTAATACGACTGCATGGCACTCTATATTCCTTGTCAATCATATTGACGCTTCTGTGTCCTGTCGACAGATGATGCTGCTTTTTCCTGCAACACTGTATTAACACCTCTTAATGATATGGATACAATTCCATAGAGGCAGTCATCTTTTTATTCAGTTTATGAACACCAAATAGTCCCAAGCTGTTTTGATGACTAGTACCTTAGACCTGTGTGATTGTTGTTTTACTCCCAGCAATGGTAGTTGGAATCTTAAACTTCAATGACCTTGTGTTTATTTTTATTAACAAAAGAAAACAGAACTCTTTGAAATAAGTAGGCACTCAACTCTGATGAAAGATACTAAGGTACCAAAAGTTCAAATTCTATCCCAGGATTTTTAAAATCAAGACGCATCCCATCACTTGCTTCATTAGCTTTCACTCATGATGAGCATCAGAATCACTTGGGGCGCTTATTAAACATATGGATTTCCACGCTGGGACATTTTCATGAGGTCCAAAAATCTGCATTTAAAATAAGAACTCAGGGTGATCCCTGAACTCCAGTTTGAAAATTACTGACCAACCCCCTCACTTACACATAATGAAACTGAGCCCAAGAGGTTAAATAACTTACCCAGGGTCATATAGCTAGATAATGACAATCAAGTGTGGAACTGAGGTAGTCTAACTCCCAGCTCTGTGCTCTTCCCACCCTGACACTCACCCTGACTCCCCTCCTCCTGAATTCCTTCAACAGGAGAGTCACCTCTCTGGTCCTGCCGAGAAGAGAAGTTCATATGCAGTATTCCTTAGGTGCCATAGAGCCCAAGGAAGTTACCAATGTGTGAGTTGTAGAAGAAAGGCTGCTTCCGTAGGGGGAGTACAAACTATACAAACACCAATGGAACATTACAGCAAAATGTCAAGAGCTTGGTGAGACAAAGACTACCATGATATGGCAAGTTTACTTATTTACTCACTTATTGTGACTAAAATCATAAAAATAATAAAACCAAGATTTGATAACTGATAACTAACTATAGCTAAATCTGATCCTAAATCTCAGAAAGACTACACCCTGAATTTACCTTATCTTTCTGAATTTCAGCTTATTCTCTGTGAAAATACATACTATGCTAAACCTATGTACAGCAACATTATATGAACAGTGTTTCAGGCAGTTCTAGCCCATGGTAGATATTCAGTAAATGTTATAATTTTTAAAAAATTTTATGTGGTGGCCTCCTACCCCAGGCAGATGACAATTACATACATACCAAAGTAGAATTGTTGATGCTTCCCATCACTAGAGCACTGTAGAAATTAAAAACATAGCAGAGTGAAGATATAAGATTTAGGAGATTTAAGGGAACACTTACGTATAAATAACAGGGATGGAGCTAATGGAATACAATATTGAACAAAAGGAAGACACAGTAACATAAACACTATGATTGTAAACATTAAAAACAGGCATGACTAAACTACATTTTGGGGAATGCATAGTTAGGAGGCAAAACTACAAAGCAAAGCAAGGAATTAATGAAAACACTAGGATAGTGGTTCCCTCTAAAAGGTACGGAGGGAGTTGCCATGAGGAAAGACACATGAGGGACTTCTGGGGTGATGGCCACATTGTATTTTTGACCTGGGTGGTGGTTACATTAGTATTCCCTTTAACATAATTGTTTATTTTTGTGTTTCATGCATTTATATGTATGTATGTTATATTTTACAGTAAAAACTCCTAAAGGTTTTTAAAAGACAACTTTAGTAGATAAAGCTGAAAGGAGGCACTAGACATTCTTATTATAGACATGAGTTGTCACTCCACATGAACTACTAAGATAATAGAGTACAGCTGTGCAACAGGTTTATGTAAATATTTATCTGTGTACTGGCCCAGACGACTCACCCTGGAGGTGTTGTGAAATTTAATTGGAAGGCATTTGATCAGAGGTTGTCAGGATCCATTCAACACAAATATATAGCCAATCTAATTCCATATGACTTGCTAGTTGAATGCTGATTATGAATATAATCTGATTATATTCATAATCAGCATAGTCTTAAAAAATCATGTTTGCTTGTTCCAACAATGCTTTCAGTCATAGTTTCTATGGTTCCCAACTCCATATGGAGAAATAATATGTCCTAAAGGGGAAGATGACTAATTTTCTGAACTTTACAAGGGCAAAGTTGTTGTTTTGCCACTTTGGCTAAACACATTGACAGCAAAATAAATGCAGGATATTTTCAGAGATTAAACTAAAACTTTAACTGAGACATTAGAAGACGAAAATATAGTCAATGGCAGTGGTTTATTTGAATTGACTAATACTATTTTGACACCTAGATGAGACTGTTTTCGATGAGGTGCCCAATATATGTTGTATCATTTGTTTTAAGTTACAGAGTAGCTAGAAACTTAAAATGAAAACAATTTGGTCACAGTGTTAGTGACAACTGCTTCCACACAACTGAATTTAAATGTTTCTAATTTCCTGTGGTTCATTATCTGAAGCCAGAAAATGGACCTAACTTAATAATATGCTACTTCAAAATTAATTAATCATATTCACTTTAACGAAATAGGTTATACAAACAAAACAGTACAATTTATCTGCACAATTTAAAGAATAATAATAAAGCAAACACCCATGTACCCACCACAAAATTTAAGAAATAGAATATAACAAAATCTTTGTTTCCTTTTCCCCCCCATAAGAGATAAAAACTATCCCTAATTTTATGACTATCACTCCACACTTTTCTCTACAGTTTTGCCACACATATGCAGTATATATAATTATGCATATTGTTCAGTTTTACATTTCTTTAAAGATTATTTATTTTAGAGAGAGAGGGAGAGTTTGAGAGGGAGTGGGGTGGGAGAGGAGCAGAGAGAGGGGGAGAGAGAGAGAGAGAGAATCTCAAGCAGACTTCCTGCTGAGCACGGAACCTGACGCAGGGCTCAACCTCAAGACCCTGAGATCGTAACCTGAGCAAAAATCAACTGACTGAGCCACCCAGTGTCCCTAGTTTTACATTTTTTTAAGCATTATATAAAGGAAATCATGTGGTAACATTCTTCAATATATTTTCTTTATTCAGAATTATATTTTTTAGATTTACCATGTTGATAAATGTATCTGTACTTCATTTATTTTCAATGTTGTATATTTAATTGTATGAATATAAAATACTCCTTTTTATCTTCATGCAGAAGGTGTTTGGGTTGTTTCCAGTTTGAGTTTTTCTTTTGTTTTTCCTATTACAAAAAACAATGCTATAGACATTCTTAGACATGTCTCTTGGTGCCCATGTGCAAAAGTTTCGTATGAGTCAATATCTAGGAGTGGAATTCCTAGATCGTAAGTATGCATATCTTTAACTTCAGCAGATAATGCCAAATTATTTTTCCAAAGTGGTTGTACAAGTTTACATTCTTGAGTGTTTGAATTTACTTTTCAATCCCATTTACTCAGTTACAAATAAAGCAACAGTATGTACTTTCCTTTGTAGATTCTCTTGGTTACAAGTATTAGAAGTAAACTCTAAAAGGAGAAATTGACTGGCTTACATAACCACACTGTAAAAGGGGCAAAGGTAGAGTTGGCCTTGGGTGTGATTGAAAGCAGAAATTTGAATTTCATCAGGACTTCTTTGGCTCTCATTTCTGCTTCTCAATGAATGTGCTGGTCTCATTCTCTCAGAACGTCTCTCCACCAAGGAAGGGACATTGTTTCTGTAGATCCAGATTCACTTCCTTCCAATTTCTTCTCAGCTCCAGGTTGAAAAGTCCTGACAAGATCTCTGATAGGGTCAGCCTGGGTTACAAGACCATACCTTAAGTTAATTATCACTGTGGCCAATGGGTGATGCACTCACATTAGGTCACATAACCATTTATGTGGCCAGAGGATTAGAGGCTTTGTTGCCAGATAAGAGGGAAGAGAAAATGATCAAATAACAGATATGCACCAGCGTGGGCAAAACCAATAAAGAATTATTATAACTGGAATTGTGGCTAAATGCAATAAATCTCTTATCTAAACCTCACATGGATAAAAATTATCCTTTTTTTTATCCTTTTACCCCCTAGAAACCAGAGGACACAGAGGTTACCACATTGGAAGGCCTTGACCCTTCCACCATCAGGAGGTGGACCTAGGCACCACCTGTGGAGGAGTCACAGGTAGGAGATGTGAGAATGGAAGGTACCTGAGAGCTTCAGCCTATCCTCCTTGACACTGAACTTTACCCAGAAGGACTGTTTAGGCTATAGGGCTAGAGTAGGTTTTAAATGTCATAGGCTTAACCATTTTTTCTACTTATCAGAAGCTGAAACCTTCAAATAGATCAGAATTGTTATAGACAGAAACAGATAACATATGTTTGGCATAACTGAGCTGTGGAAAAACACTACATGGCTTTTAAATTCCTGCTTCATTCTTCTGGCTTAGGCAGTGCTAACACAACCTCCTCTCAGCCTCTCCTCGTTCCAGGCTCCCTTGTCTGCACTTGGGCTCCTGCCTACCTCAGCTTTGACGTCACAGAGCCTTGCCACCAGGATGTCTTGTGGAGTCAGCATCCAGGCTACTGGGAATGAGGACAGTGTATCTGATGCTGTCAGGGCCCAGCCATTATTCCCCCATACTTAGCATTTCCATGGACACCGGACTGACTTTCCTCTCCCAGTGCCTCCCTGAAGGCTTTCTGTGGCCAACACTGACCACTAGGTCTGAACACGCTGCAGGCTAGAAATGCCAAGGAGTTAATGCCCTTTGGAAGCAGTCCTCAACCGAAGACCATCTGTGAGATAGTAGATAGATACTTTAGCTCCTTCACCTTTGGTGTGGGATAACCTGAAGTATGCATTCTAAATTATTCCCCAGAGTCCCTCAGCAGGATTAGACTCCAATTGTCCTCAGTGGTGACTTGTTTGATAGCACAACTGTGAGATGATAGAAAAATATATATATTGGTCTCTGCCCCAGTTCCTGACACAGAGGTCCCCAAACCCATGTAATTTCCCAAGTGATAAGAGCACTAGGAGCATTTTTTGTTCTAACATTTGGTCTTTGACTCCAGGTCCTTACACAGAGCTCCTAAAACCCTTGTAACTTGTGATAGGAGTGACTTTTGTTCTAATGAGGTAAGGCTGGGCTCCTGGACAGCTCCTAAATGAGGGCTGATGACTGGAAAGAACAAGCCATGATTAGAAGCTTGGAATTTTCAGTCCCACCCCCTATTCTCCTCAGGAGGGAGAGGGGCTAGAAATGGAGTTAATGATTGATCATGCCTACGTGAGGAGGCCTCCACAAAATCCCAGTAGTAAGAGGTTCAGGGAGCTTCCAGGTGAGTGAACATATCCACACTGGGAGTGTATAGCATCACACCTCTACAAAACAGAAGCTCCAGTGCTCAGGATCCTCCCAGACCTCACCCTACATATCTCTTCCTCTGGCTGGTCATCTCCATCCTCTATCACATCCTTTAATAAACTGGCAAATGTAAGTAAGTGTTTCCCTGAGTTCTGTGAGCCACTCAAGCAAATTCATTGAACCTGAGGAGGGGGTCGTGGGAATCCCCAATTGGTATCCAAATGGGACAGAGGTTGTGGGTAATATGGGGACCTATTACTTGTGGTTGGCATCTGAAGTAAAGTCAGAGCAGTCTTGTGGGACTGGGCCCTTAACCCGCGGGCTCTAACACTGTCTCCACTTAGGTCCTGTCAGAACTGAGCTAAATTGCAGGATACTCAGCTGGTGTCATAGAGAATTGTTTGGTGCCTGGAAAAACCTCCACGCATTTGGTGACTAGAAGTGTCAGAAGTGAAGTGTTTTATACGAGTAGTAAAGGGGATACACCAGAGAGGGGTTTTCCCTATAAAGGAGGAAAACTACTTCCTCCTAGCACAACACTTTTACTGGCTTTCTTCTCCTTCATTTAATTTCTCCAATAACCTATTGGTGTTTCATGGAAACATCCCAAATAAATCTTCCTATACCCAAATCCTTTCCTTGGGTTGGCCTCTGGAGAGCCACAAATTAAGTCAACAGGGAAACTAAACTTAAGAGCCTCTAAATATGCGATCCTGTTGTGCCTAAGTTGATGGCCCAGATTTCTGCAGAGGAGTCTGGGAGGTAAGCTTCTCTCAGGATCCTAAGTAGGAAACAGAAGAAAGAACCCTCTACCCCTCCCCCTTGTTGTTGGCCTCATGTAATTAACGCATGCAAAATTGGGACACATGTTTCACTAATCTCTTCCCTCCCTCTTTCCTCTCCGTTCCATGCTGGGAAACAGGCAATCCTTTTTTCACTTTCCCTGTACCATATATTCCTTCTACTGTCAGGAAGCAAGCCTCCTGCTTATAGATCATAAACGTTTTCACTATCATTGGCTGAGGAGTATCTTTTCTATTATGCATGAGAAATCTATGTGCCAGATCATCCAGATCCAGTCCTTGGCAAGTTAAAAGGGAAGATTAATGAATTTATAAAATTTTCCCTCAAAGCTTGTTATATACATTTATTTTTTAATTTCAGAAACTATCACTGATCTTCATCTTTTATTCTTCCTGAGACATCCATTTCCCTGGTAGAAACATAGATACTGAAGAAAAAAAATACAAAGAAAAGGAAACCGAAGTCAAAGAACACAAAGAATTTCAGGACCTTGCCTAGAAAAATAGGTCAATGTCAAACAAATAGTTCTCCCAAGATTCAAAGAAACTAAATTATTTAGTTCCTGTTGTTCTAAGTTCTTAGATTTTTCCACATCACAATTCTTCAGTTTCCAGTGTGCTGTTTCCTGTTACGAGATTATTCAAAGTAGTTTATTTTTTTATTGTTGGTTTTCAAAGAGAGGCAGTCTGACCAGTGGTGCCTTTCTAAAACTTGCCCTTCCTTAAAAAAAAAAAAAAAAAAAAAAAAAAGCCCAAAAGACTAAGACGAGATCAAAAAAGAGATGAAGAAAGAACAGAACAGAAATGAAATGCGGGTTTATGGAGCTCAGGTCAGGAACGAATAGAAGAATAAAATGAACCTATTACAGGGGTAAACTCATTAGAATCAACAAAAAAGTAGATACGGATAAAAATATGGTCAGGGGCAAAGAACAGGCTTGAGGAAATATCAAAATGAAATAGAGAAGAACAAAGACATAAAGTTATAAGAAAGAAATGGCAATATGGACAACGTACAAATAATCACTCCTCTGGAGAAAAGAATACGTGGAATGTGAAAAAATCAAATATATACGGTCATACCTATGTTTTATTGAGCTTTGCCTCATTGTGCTTTGCAGATAGTGCCTTTTTTACAAAGTAAAGTATTCTGGCAACCCTGCCAACGTTGAACAAGTTTATCGGCACCATTTTTCCAACAGTGTTTGTTCTCCTCCTGTCTCCGTGTCACATTTTGGTGATTCTCTCAATATTTCAAATACTATTTCATTATAATATTTGTTATAATGATCAGTGATTGCGACTTGCTGAAAGCTCAGATGATGGTTGGCATTTTTGAGCAATAAAAAGGCAGCTTGGGCTTTGTCAAAAGGAGGATGCTCTTTCTACCTGGCAGACTAGTGTTCGCTTATGGTACGGAATACCCGTACCCTGCCTCATGCCCCTATTGTCTACTGAAAGGATTTTAATCCTATAATAAAATCTCTCATAGTGTACAATGAACAGTATTTCCTAAATTTTTAAAAACTAATAAGAAGGAAGTTTGAATATGCTGATTAACGTGCAAGCCAGTTATTGGAAAAGGAAAGCATAGTTGAAAGATTATTGTTTTAATATCCTTTCAGCTATCTAAAAGATTACATAACTGATTATATAATAAGCTATATAAAGTACAAGGCTTAGTCAGAGAAACATGTCTCATACCTGACTTCCCATACTTAGTGTAAAAGTCTGGAAAATTTTTTTATCCTCCATCCGATTATGGTTTGAAGCTCGTACATCTAGCAAAACAGAGATGTTAGAACCAATTATTTCAAGTAGTTCATGTAGATAAATGCATTTTAGTTCAATTTTAGCGTTCAGTAGTTTGTAGCAAATTGTTTTGAGTGTCAATAGGCAATCCCCTCATTGATTTTTTTTCAAGATATAATGTATTAAATATCCCAGACATCATTCACGAATCAACATATGGCACAGGATTGACAGTAAAGCTGGCCATCAGGTAGAATCAGTACTTGCCCTCTTTTCAAGTGTTGGTTGTCAATATAAAAAGTACATCGAAGAAATGGTCAGTGAATGAGGGACAAGACGATTGAATGATAATGAATCAAACTGAGGCAAACAAAAAAAGAGAACGAAGAACAGTGATAAGGAAAGAAGTAATAGAACAGTCAGATGCCTGTTATAAACAAAATTCACAAGGCAAATTCTTCAGAATAAACACATTCTAAACAGTGAGTCTATGAGGAGCTGCCACTGGGCTTTAGTTTCTCATACACTTCCACCCTCCCTGGAAGGGCAGCACAGACGATAATTAGTATTCTTCTCCCCCCCGCCTTTTTGATTTTCTCTCAAAACAAAGCAGGTCAATGAAGAAAAGTTAAAGTCCACCTGAAAAAGACAACAGAGGTGTTCTGTGTCTAAAGGAAGAAAAGGGAAATACAGATCACATAGACTGTAAAGATAATAATTAGAGTTGATAGGGAAAGAAGCTTATTCCTTAACAGTTGTCATTATGGGATTGTTTGTGTGGTGTATATATGTTAATACCTCCAGTGTTCTCTTCCCATAATCATCTAGGTCAGATGTGGGTAGGAAGGATTTTCAGAATTATATTCTCAGTAGATATCATATCACAAAAAAACCAATGGCTCTCTGATAATGAATGCATACATGACATTTCTATTCATGATAGTAGGATAAACTTTCTAATTTGACTAATGTAAACTATGACATGGATGCTTTTACATTCTACAATAACCCATTCATCTTTACTAGTTACATTTTTTTAATTACCAACACTTTTGTTTTTCTGCAACCTAGGCAATCAACTCTTTTTCAGTTCTTTGCTACTATTATTTGAATTCAGGAAAGTTGCAATGCCAAAAAAAGAATATGGTTGCAATTATATTTGAGGATGAGAGTACTAAAAATCTATTGATAGTTATGGAAACCTGGCAAATGGTTGACTCGTAGTTGCTTGCATGACCTTATTTGATGCCTAGTAAACTACACAGGATTCCTAAAACTAACTCCCTCTCTACTTATTCTCAACTTCACTTATACATGCTATTTTAATAAATGATTTAGTTTCTATTGTTCTAAGTTCTTAGAGTTTTCCACATCACAATTCTCTGGCTTCCCCTGTGTTATTTCCTGTTTTGAGATTATTTAAAGTAGTTTGTTTTTATTGTTGTTTTTCAAACAGAGGCAGCCTGACCAGGGATGCTTAGGGATATTTCACAATGCTAGTTCTTTCCTGTATACACACACCCACACCCACCCACCCATATACACACACATATGCATACATATACAGGTCCTAGGTATGAAGAGGTTGCCAAATCTTTAAAGTCTTCAAATCACCCTTTCTGGCTCTTTTTTCTTCCTTTTGGGGGCACCTCCTGCCCTTCAATTATCCTGCATCATGCACTCTCCCCTCTTTCTTACAAAGAGCCGGATATCAGTCACAACTCCTCATACTGTTGAGTTACTGTGGCCTACTTCTGGGTATACTGGGTAGAAAAGCAAAGAGAAGAGATAGGTAGGCTTGCCCCTCAGCTTGGTAACCTCAATCCTCCTGGCATACCAGTCCTCCTTCTTACAAGTTACATCCTGTCTGTAGACAGACTGGCCCAACAACAAAGCTGTATCCATTGAAGTGTAACTTGCCCAAAAGGGTATGTGTTGGAGCAGAGGGGTGTGGGGGAAGGCAGGGAGCTGAAATAGGAAAGTGGATTATTGAAAGAGATAAAATCCAACCTATCAAAATTCTATATATACCCAGGCAAAGCCCTGATTATTTTTACTGATAGCAATATTAGCTATCAGCTATCATATTCTAGAAAAGATAAACTTTGGTAAAACATCATGAAGTGAGTGATATATAATTAAATGTTATTGAGAAAAAATTATTTTGAGGTTATTTCATACATTTAAGTTTAATGAAGTCCTAAATATATAGAACCACTACCTGCACACAGTAAATAAACATGAACTAGGTGACCAGGTGGTACTCAAATATTTTAGACTGTTCATTCCTTATATACATTTGGTTTTATGTGTGAGAGTGTCACCCTGATTCAGAATGCAATGACTTTTAATGATACTTGAGGAATCATTTTTTCCAACCCTGCAGAATAATTTATTGTGGAAGAACTAAAGTTTGCTAATATTTCAAAGCATCATTTATTTTCTCAGGGTAAGAACTAGAAAGATTGGTTCCAAATTTAAAATGTCAAATCTGGTAGTTTAGCATTCAAAAATGAGTAACTATATGGAGTTACCAGTGATATTTTAAAATTCATGTTCTGGCTATATGTACCAGGATTTTTTTAGGCAAAATCATAGTAAGTATACCAAAGTGAGCTAACAATCTTCATTCCAAAATGTTTCCCCATATGGTTTCTGAACCATATGGCAGAAATTTGATACAGATGACTAAATTTGCTGTCATCTTTAATTATTGTTAATAGTAAAACCAACAGAGAGAGCTAGACTTTAAACACCAATACCTTAGAAATATGAGCAAACATGAAACTATATAGAAGGACACTCTCAAAGTACTCTGTCTCTTAAAAAAATAAAAATAAAAAGCAAAGGTCAGAGATGAAGGGAAGAAACAAATACTGAGTGACACTAAAGGCCAGCCAGATTACTGGGCTAGATGCTTTACCTGCCTTAGATCATGTAACAATATAGTTACATAGAAGTGTTCTTCAGCAGAGGTGTTTCATTCTTCTTTTTCTAAACTAGCGTCAATCTTGACTCACATGTTCATAATGCAAAGATTATTTGCTCTGCCCTATGTTTCTCTTGCACAAGATTTTCTCTCTTTTATAAGTTCTATTTCTTGATGCATCATCTGCCTCAGGGTTGTTGTGGCACAGTCTCCAAAAGACTGGGTTAGTACTAATGAGTCATGTTCCTCTTCCCAGTCAACTGAGCAGGATACTAAAGCCTCTTTATCTTTCTGGGTGGATACGGAGTCATTAAGCATAAATATGTCCTTTGCCAATAGACTCGTGGGTTGGGTTTAGTTATTAACTTGGTGAGCCTCCACCCAGCTAACTATTCTAGGAAATCATTTGATGAGTCAGGTGTTTTATATTCATATTTCAGCAAACCAGTAATCTCTCTAAGTACTGCTGCTGAAGGCTGAATGCCCCAGAAAGTTTACCATCACGGCTTCCTTAGTTAGTGCACAACCACCGAGGCTAACAGACCAAAACATGCATTGTCAACAGAATCATTTTTTGGTTTCTTTTAAACAACATTGCCTGTTTGTTATACAAGGTCAATAAAGCTTTGTTCACTTCAACTTTGATGAGGCTGTGAGCTGTTGCAAAGCATAGAGCAGCATCCTAATCTAGGGAGTGTGGAAGTGGGAAATCGAAAGTGTGGGTCTATGATGATTAAATGTGACCCCAGACTGAGAAGTTCCTCCTTAACCTGGAAGAAAAACAGCACTGAGAGCATATGCCCTTCTTTCCACTGAAAGAAAAGACTAGACCCACGGGTATGTTTTCTGTAGAGCAACCTGTGGTGTGACAAGGCCAAGTGATACAGCTTCTACGCCATTCCTCCCTCCAGCCAGGCACTCACTTGATTCAAAGGAGAGCCTGGAGGGGTGAAGGGTGGGTGAGGCTTTGAGGAAACACAGCAAGTTGGGCAGCTCCTTTGTCATAGGAGCAAATATAATCAATTCTTGTCTACTTGGGAGCTGAGGGCACTCTTAATTCATAAAACACCATAAGAAGTATTTCATTTCCTAAACTCAAGGACATAAAGGGATTTAATCTTCTTTAGGAAAAAACTCTCCTGAAACCAAATGAGTTAATTTTATATTGAATACTTACCCTGCAGTTGGTGCTGAGCCATCCAAACACCTTACATGCTTTTGCTCACAACAGAGCTCATCATAAGTCCATAAAATAACCATTATTTCACCATTTCAAAGAGAAAGAAACTTACGACAGAGGTTCACAGCTGAGCCAAAAGTTAAGCCAAAGTTTAGTTGTTTGTTTTTAGAGTCAGAATTATTATAAGTATATTATATTGTCTGTATAGTAACTAATTAAAAAAACTAATGTAACTAGCATGCAGCCTGCATAATTTTATAATCAGTTTGTATTATATACATAATAGCTTGTTTTTATATAAAAATTTTACCATTATATTTTTAAAAAAATCACAAGATGATGTGATTTTTTTTAATCTTGCTTTTATTTATTATGTTATGTTAACCACCATACATTACATCATTAGTTTTTGATATAGTGTTCCATGATTCATTGTTTGCATATAACACCCAGTGTTCCATTTAATACGTGCCATCTTTAATACCCATCACCAGGCTAACCCATCCCTCCACCCCCTTCCCCTCTAGGACCCTCAGTTTGTTTCTCAGAGTCCATAGTCTCTCATGGTTCATCTCCCCCTCCAATTTCCCCCCCTTCATTTTTCCCTTCCTACTATCTTCTTCTTTCTTTTTTTCTTAACATATAATGTATTATTTGTTTCAGAGGTACAGGTCTATGATTCAACAGTCCTACACAATTCACAGCACTCACCATAGCACATACCCTCCCCAGTGTCTACCACCCAGCCACCCCATCCCTCCCATCCCCTACCACTCCAGCAACCCTCAGTTTGTTTCCTGAGATTAAGAATTCCTCATATCAGTGAAGTCATATGATACATGTCTTTCTCTGATTGACTTATTTCGCTCAGCATAATACTATCCAGTTCCATCCACATCATTGCAAATGGCAAGATTTCATTCCTTTCGATGGCTGCATAATATTCCATTGAATATATATGCCACCTCTTCTTTATCCATTCATCTGTCAATGGCCATCTTGGCTCTTTCCATAGTTTGGCTGTTGTGGACATTGCTGCTATAAACATCGGGGTGCCCATACCCCTTCAGATCACTACATTTGTATCTTTGGAGTAAATACCCAGTAGTGCAATTGCTGGGTCGTAGGGTAGTTCCATTTTCAACTTTTTGAGTAACCTCCATACTGTTTTCCAGGGCAAAATATGCACCAGCTTGCATTCCCACCAACAGTGTAGGAGGGTTCCCCTTTCTCCGCATCCCCGCCAACATCTGTCATTTCCTGACTTGTTAATTTTAGCCATTCTGACTGGTGTGAGGTGGCATCTCATTGAGGTTTTGATTGGATTTCCCTGATGCTGAGCAATGTGGAGCACTTTTTCATGTGTCTGTTGGCCATTTGGATGTCTTCTTTGGAAAAATGTCTGTTCATGTCTTCTGCCCATTTCTTGATTGGATTATTTGTTCTTCGGGTGTTGAGTTTGATAAGTTCTTTATAGATTTTGGATACTAGCCCTTTATCTGATATGTCATTTGCAAATATTTTCTCCCATTCTGTCGGTTGTCTTTTGGTTTTGTTGACTGTTTCTTTTGCTGTGCAAAATCTTTTTATCTTGATGAAGTCCCAATAGTTCATTTTTGCCCTTGCTTCCCTTGCCTTTGGCAATGTTTCTAGGAAGACGTTGTTGCGGCTGAGGTCGAAGAGGTTGCTGCCTGTGTTCTCCTTTAGGATGTTGATGGACTCCTGTCTCACATTTAGGTCTTTCAACCATTTTGAGTCTATTTTTGGGTGTGGTATAAGGAAATGGTCCAGTTTCATACTTCTGCATGTAGCTGTCCAATTTTCCCAACACCATTTGTTGAAGAGACTGTCTTTTTTCCAGTGGACATTCTTTCCTGCTTTGTCGAAGATGAGTTAACCATAGAGTTGAGAGTCCATGTCTGGGTTCTCTATTCTGTTCCATGGATCTATGTGTTTGTTTTTGTGCCAGTACCATACTGTCTTGATGATGACAGCTTTGTAATAGAGCTAGAAGTCTGGAATTGTGATGCCACCATCTTTGCTTTTCTTTTGCAACATTCCTCTGGCTATTCGGGGTCTTTTCTGGTTCCATAAAAATTTTAGGATTATTTGTTCCATTTCTTTGAAAAAAGTGGATGGTATTTTGATAGGGATTGCATTGAATGTGTAGATTGCTCTAGGTAGCATTGACATCTTCACAATATTTTTTCTTCCAATCCATGAGCATGGAATGTTTTTTCATTTCTTTGTGTCTTCCTCAATTTCTTCCATGAGGTTTTTATAGTTTTCTGAGTACAGATTCTTTGCCTCTTTGGTTAGATTTATTCCTAGGTATCTTATGGTTTTGGGTGCAATTGTAAACGGGATCACCTCCTTAATTTCTCTTTCTTCTGTCTTGGTGGTGTATAGGAATGCCACTGATTTCTGGGCATTGATTTTATATCCTGCCACGTTACTGAATTCCTATATGAGTTCTAGCAGTTTTGGGGTGGAGTCTTTTGGGTTTTCCACATAAAGTACCATATCATCTGCAAAGAGTGAGAGTTTGACTTCTTCTTTGCTGATTTGGATGCCTTTTATTTATTTTTGTTGTCTGATTGCTGTGGCTAGGACTTCTAATACTATGTTGAATAGCAGCGGTGATAGTGGACATCCCTGCCGTGTTCCTGACCTTAGAGGGAAAGCTCTCAGTTTTTCCCCATTGAGAATGATATTTGCTGTGGGTTTTTCATAGATGGCTTTTATGATATTGAGGTATGTGCCCTCTATTCCTATACTCTGAAGAGTTTTGCTCAAGAAATGATGCTGTACTTTGTCAAATGCTTTTTCTGCATCTATTGAGAGGATCATACGGTTCTTGTTCTTTCTTTTATTAATGTATTGTATTACAATAATTGATTTGTGGTTGTTGAACCAAACTTGCAACGCAGAAATAAATCCCACTTGGTTGTGGTGAATAATCCTTCTAATGTACTATTGGATCCTATTGGCTAGTATTTTGGTGAGAATTTTTGCATCCATGTTCATCAAGGATATTGTTCTGTAACTCTCCTTTTGATGGGGTCTTTGTCTGGTTTGGGGATCAAGGTAATGGTGGCCTCATAAAACGAGTTTGGAAGTTTTCCTTCTCTTTCTATTTTTGGAACAGTTTCAGAAGAATAGGTATTAATTCTTTAAATGTTTGGTAGAATTCCCCTGGGAATGCATCTGGCCCTGGGCTCTTGTTTGTTGGGAGATTTTTGATGACTGCTTCAATTTCCTTAGTGGTTATACATCTGTTCAGGTTTTCTATTTCTTCCTGGTTCAGTTTGGTAATTGATACATCTCTCAGAATGCGTCCATTTCTTCTAGATTATCTAATTTGCTGGCATGTAGTTACTCATAATATGTTCTTAAAATTGTATTTCTTTGGTGTTGGTTGTGATGTCTCCTCTTTCATTCATGATTTTATTTATTTGGGTCCTTTCTCTCTCTCTCTCTCTCTCTCTCTCTCTTTTTTTTTTTTTGTAAGTCTGGCCAGGGGTTTATCATTCTTATTAATTCTTTCAAAGAACCAGCTCCTAGTTTTGTTGATCTGTTCTACTGCTATTTTGGTTTCTATTTCATTGATTTCTGCTCTAATCTTTATTATTTCTCTTCTCCTGCTGGGTTTAGGCTTTATTTGCTGTTCTTTCTCCAGCTCCTTTAGGTGTAGGGTTAGGTTGTGTATTTGAGACCTTTCTTGTTTCTTGAGGAAGACTTGTATTGCTATATACTTTCCTCTCAGGACTGCCTTTGCTGTATCCCAGAGATTTTGAACAGTTGTGTTTTCATCTTCATTGGTTTCCATGAATTCTTTTAATTCTTCTTTAAATTCCTGGTTGACTCTTTCATTCTTTAGTAGGATGCTCTTTACCCTCCATGTATTTGAGTTCTTTCCAACTTTCCTCTTGTGATTGAGTTCTAGTTTCAAAGCATTGTGGTCTGAAAATATGCAGGGAATGATCCCAATCTTTTGGTACCGGTTGAGACCTGATTTGTGACCTAGGATGTGATCATTTCTGGAGAATGTTCCATGGGCACTAGAGAAGAATGTGCATTCTGTTGTTTTAGGATGGAATGTTCTAAATACATCTGTGAAGACCATTTGGTCCAGTCTGTCATATAAAGTCTTTATTTCTTTGTTGATCTTTTGTTTGGATGATCTGTCCATTTCAGTGAGGGGGGGTGTTAAAGTCCCCCACTATTATTGTATTGTTGTCCATGTGTTTCTTTGCTTTTGTTATTAATTGCCTTATATAATTGGCTGCTCCCATGTTAGGGGCATAGATATTTACAATTGTTGGATCTTCTTATAGTTAGACCCTTCAAGTAGGGTATAGTGTCCTTCCTCATCTCTTATTATAGTTTGGTTTAAAATCTAATTTGTCTGATATAAGGATTGCCACCCCAGCTTTCTGTTGGTGTCCATTAGCATGGTAAATGGTTTTCCACCCCCTCACTTTCAATCTGGAGGTGTCTTTGGGTCCAAAATGAGTCTCTTGCAGACAGCATACTGATGGGTCTTGTTTTTTTATCCAATCTGATAGCCTGTGTCTTTTGATTGGGGCATTTAGCCCATTTACATTCAGGGTAACTATTGAAAGATATTAATTTAGTGCCATTGTATTGCCTGTAAGGTAACTCTTCCTGTATATTGTCTGTGTTCCTTTCTGGTCTATGTTACTTTTAGGCTCTCTCTTTGCTTAGAGGACCCCTTTCAATATTTCTTATAGGGCTGGTTTCGTGTTTGCAGATTTCTTTAGTTTCTGTTTGTCCTGGAAGATTTTTATCTCTCCTTCTATTTTCAATGACAGCCTAGCTGGATATGGCATTCTTGGTTGCGTATTTTTCTCGTTTAGTGCTCTGAAGATATCATGCCAGTCCTTTTTGGCCTGCCAGGTCTCTGTGGATAGGTCTGTTGCCAATCTAATGCTTCTACCATTGTAGGTTACAGATCTCTTCTCCCCAGCTGCTTTCAGGATTTTCTCTTTGTCTCTGACACTCGTAAGTTTTACTATTAGATGTCAGGGTGTTGACCTATTTTTATTGATTTTGAGGGGGGTTCTCTGTGCCTCCTGGATTTTGATGCCTGTTTCCTTCCCCAAATTAGGGAAGTTCTCTGCTATAATTTGCTCCAATATACCTTCTACCCTCTCTCTCTTTCTCCTCCTTCTAGGATCCCAATTATTCTAATATTGTTGTGTCTTATGGTATCACTTATCTCTCAATTTCTGCCCTCGTGATCCAGTAGGGCAGAAAGACAGTTGTTTATCTCTCTTTTTCTCAGCTTCTCTATTTTCCATCATTTGGTCTGCTATATCACTAATTCTCTCTTCTGCCTCATTTATCCTAGCAGTTAGAGCCTCCATTTTTTATTGCACCTCATTAATAGCCTTTTTGATTTCGACTTGTTTAGATTTTAGTTCTTTTATTTCTCCAGAAAGGGTTTCTCTAATAACTTCCATGCTTTTTTCAAGCCCAGTTAGTATCTTTATAGTCATCATTCTGAACTCTAGTTCTGACATCTTACTAATGTCCGTATTGATTAGGTCCCTGGCAGTCGGTACTGCCTCTTGTTCTTTTTTGAGGTGATTTTTTCTGTCGTGTCATTTTGTCCAGAGGAGAATAGATAAATGAGAGAAGAAAATGCTAACAGGGTAACAATGACACCAGAAAAATATACACTAAACAAATCAGAAGAGACCGTCCAGGACGTGGCTGCTCTTCTGTTCAGAGCATTGCTACTGTTCTTTTTTTCAATCTCCTGTTGAGTTCGTAGGTGTTCAGAATGGTTTGATCCCTATCTAGCTGAATTCCTGGGACCAGACAAATTTAGGTCTCCTACTCCTCCGCCATCTTGCTCCAAGATGATGAAATTTTCAAAGTAAACATTCTATGACAATGAGAAATAACTCTATCAAAACATGGCTAAAATTCCTAACATAAGCAGCATCAAGATTTAGTTTCAAAAGTAGTCATCCCACTGAAAGTCACAAAGGGAAAAACAAAAGACAAAGTGTACAGATTTGTCAAAGATGGGTTGTAAAGGCGTAGGTGTTCTTTTTTATCTTCTCTCTATATTTTTATATATGTTCGGTATATTTTACATAGAAATATGTTTATAAAAAACAAGATCATAACTTAAGTAGAATTTCTGACCATTATCCTTTCTTTTACTATGCTTCAGGTAACCTTGTGCTCTGACTTTGTGTCTAAGCTCACAGGCATAACCGAAAAGAATAGAAAAGAATATGTGTGAGGTAAAAGCCTGTCTTAACTAATTTTTTTTCAAGGAAATATAAAGAAACACTAGGGCCAGATGATTTTAACAGTAAATCCTTTTAAAATCCCATGCAATATAAAAACACCAACAAAGCTTCCAATTTATTTTACAAATTTAGTACAAACCTGTTACCTATAGGTGAAGAATGCAAAGAAAAGGAGGGAAGGGGCATGCAGGGAAAAGAGAGATACAAAAAGGAAAAGAAATTAAACACAATATATTTATGACTATAGATGGAGAGAAATGTTAAACAAAATTATGGCAAATCAAATTTAAAAATACATTAAAAGAAAAAATCAACCCCAACTATGGAATTTTTACTCTTATGAAATGGAAGGAAAATTTCATATAGGTGGCTAGACATATAACACATGGCATTTATAGGTCAAAGGAGAAAATTAAAATAAAAATAAAAAGGGTACCTAATACACACATACAATGGAATATTACTCGGTCAAAGAAAAGAATGAAATCCCACCATTTTCAATGACATGGATGGAGGTAGAGAGTATTATGCTAAGTGGATTTATTCAAAAACAAATACCATATTATTTCACTCATATATAGAATTTAAGAAACAAAACAGATGAACATAGGGGAAGGGATAAATCACAGTCTCTACTGGATAACAAGTAGTAGTTCTCTGGAAAAACTGGCTCAAGCCACCTTAGTTAAACACTCTTCATGATTCCATTCATTCCACCTGCCCTTTTGCTCTTTCTGCTAGAATGCAGAGTTTATAAACCTTGCTAAGAAATCTGCACTTGATCCTAGATGTTTACCAAAGAATTTTAATCATAAGCATGAAACATAATAAAATTTCCATTTTAGGAAAATCACTCAGCAGGGGGAGGATGGTTTGAAGGGGCATAAACTGAAGCAGAAGACATTCAGAGTAAGCTAGAAGAAGAGGAAGAAGAAGGAGAAGGAGAAGAAGATGAAAAAAAGAAGGGGAGGAGGGGAAGGAAGAAGAAAAGGAGGGCTAATTTGGGGCCTTGTTATTATCAGTAAAATGAAATAGTTTTTTTTCCTTCTTTTTTTAATTTAAATTCAATTAGTCAATATATAGTATATCATTAGTTTCAGCTGTAGTGTTCAATAATTTATCAGTTGCATATAACACCCAGTGCTCATGATGTCACATGCCCTCCTTAATGCCCATCACCCAGTTACCCCATGCCCCCCACCCACCTCCCCTCCAGCAACCCTCAGTTTGTTTCCTATAGTTAAGAGTCTCTCATGGTTTTTTGCTCTCTCTGATGACATCCCACTCAGTTTTCCCTCCCTTCCCCTACAGTTCTCTGCCTTGTTTCTTATATTCCACGTATAAGTGAAACCATATGATAATTGTCTTTCTCTGATTGACTTATTTTGCTCATCATAATACCCTCCAGTTCCATCCACGTCGATGTAAATGGTAAGTATTCATTCTTTCTGATGGCTGAGTAATATTCTAATATATATATATATATATATATATATATATATATATATACACCACATCTTCTTCCATATCCACTCAACTGTCAATGGACATCTTGGCTCTTTCCACAGATTGGCTATTGTGGACATTGCTGCTATGAATATTGGGGTGCAGGTGCCCCTTCAGATCACTACATTTGTATTTTAGGGTAAATACCTAGTAGTGCAATTTCTGGGTTGTAGAGTAGCTCTATTTTTAACTTCTTGAGGAACATCCATACTGTTTTCCAAGGTGGCTGCACCAGCTTGCATTCCCACCAACCGTGTAAGAGGGTTCCCTTTTCTTCGCAACCTCACCAACATTTGTTGTTTCCTGTCTTGTTAATTTTAGCCATTCTGACTGGTGTGAGGTGATATCTCATCATGGTTTTGATTTGTATTTCCCTGATGATGAGTGAGGTTGAGCATCTTTTCATGTGTCTGTTGGCCATTTGTATGTCTTCTTTGGAGATATGTCTGTTCATGTCTTATGCCCATTTCTTAACTGGATTATTTGTTTTGGGGGTGTTGAGTTTGATAAGTTCTTTTTTTTAAGATTTTATTTATTTATTTGACAGAGAGACAGAGAGAGAGCACAAGTAGGCAGAGCAGCAGGCAGAGGAAGAGGGAGAAGCAGGCTCTCGCTGAGCAGGGAGCCCAACGCGGGACTCAATCCCAGGACCCTGGGATCATGACCTGAGCCAAAGGCAGCCACTTAACTGACTGAGCCAACCAGGCACCCCTAGTTTGATAAGTTCTTTATAGATCTTGGATACTATTCCTTTATCTGATATGTCATTTGCAAATATCTTCTTCCATTCTGTAAATTGCCTTTTAGTTTTTTTGACTGTTTCCTTTGCTGTACAGAGCTTTTTATATTGATGAAGTCCCAATAGTTCAATTTTGCTTTTGTTTCCCTTGCCTTTGGAGATGTGTCTAGCAAGAAGTTGCTGCAGCCAAGCTCAAAAATGTTGCTGCCTATGTTCCCCTCTCAGATTTTGATGGATTTCTGTCACACATTTAGGTCTTTCATCCATTTTGAGTTTATCTTTGTGTATGGTGTAAGAAAATGGTCCAGTTTTCCCAACACCATTCATAGAAGAGACTGTCCTTTTTCTATTGGATATTCCTTCCTGATTTGTCAAAGATTAGCTGACAATAGAGTTGAGGGTCCATTTCTGGGTTCTCTCTCCTGTTCCATTGATCTATATGTCTGTTTTTGTGCCAGTACCACACTCTCTTGATGATTACAGCATTGTAATATAGCTTGAATTCTGGCTTTGTGATGCCCCCAGGTTTGGTTTTCTTTTTCAACATTCCTCTGGCTATTTGGGGTCTTTTCTGGTTCCATACAAATTTTAGGATTATACATTCCAGCTCTGTGAAAAATGTCAATGGTATTTTGATAGGGAATTCATTGAATTGTAGATTGCTCTGGGTAGCATAGACATTTTAACAATATTCATTCTTCCAATCCATGAACATGGAATGTTTTTCCATCTCTTTGTGTCTTCCTCAATTTCTTTCATAAGTGTTCCGTAGTTCTTAGACTACAGATCTTTTACCTCTTTGGTTAGGTTTACTCCTAGGTATCTTATGGGTTTTGGTGCAATTGTAAATGGGATCAATTTTTTAATTTCTCTTTTTTATGTCTTATTGTTGGTGTATAGAAATGCAACCAATTTCTGTGCATTGATTTTATATCCTGCCACATTGCTGAATTCTTGTATGAGTTCTAGCAGTTTGGGGTGGAGTCTTTTGGGTTTTCCACCTAGAGTATCATGTCATCTGCAAAGAGTGAGAGTTTGGCTTTTTTCTTTGCCAATCTGAATGCCTTTTATTTCTTTTTGTTGTCTGATTGCTGAGACTAGAACTTCTAGTACTATGTTGAACAACAGTGGTGAGAGCAGGCATCCTGTTGTGTTCCTGACCTTAGGGGAAAAGCTCTGTTTTTCCCCATTGAGAATGATATTTGCTGTGGGCTTTTTGTAGATGGCTTTTATGATACTGAGGTATGTTCCCTCTATCCCTACACTGTGGAGAGTTTTAATTGAGAAAGGATGTTGTATTTTGTCAATTTGCTTCAATTGAGAGGATCATACAGTTCTTTTTCTTTCTTTTATTAGTGTGATGTATCACATTGATTGATTTGTGAATGTTGAACCACCCTTGCAGCCCAGGAATAAATTCTGTTTGGTTGTGGTGAATAATCCTTTTCATAACGGTTGGATCTTATTGGCTAGTATGTTGGTGAGAACTTTGGCATCCATGTTAATCAGGGATATTGGTCTGTAAATCTCCTTTTTGGTTGGGGTCTTTGGTTTTAGGATGAAGGTAGTGCTGACCTCATAAAATGAGCTTGGAAGTTTTCTTCCCCTTTCTATTTTTTTGAAACAGCTTCAAAGAATAGTATTAGTTCTCTTAATGTTTGGTAGAATTCCCCTGAGAAGCCATCCAGCCCTGGACTGTTGTTTGTTGGGAGATTTTTGATTACTGCCTCAATTTCCTTGTTGGTTATGAGTCTGTTCAGGTTTTCTATTTCTTCTTGTTTCAGTTTTGGTAGTTTATATATTTCTAGGAATGCATCCATTTCTTCCAGATTGCCTAATTTGTTGGCATACAGTTGCTCGTAATATGTTCTTAAAATTGTTTGTATTTTATTGGTGTTGGTCGTGATCTATCCTCTTTCATTCATGATTTTATTAATTTGGGTCCTTTCTCTTTTCTTTTTGATAAATCTGGCTTGGGGTTTATCGATCTTAATTCTTTCAAAGAACCATCTTCCAGTTTCTTTGATCTGTTCTACTGTTCTTTTGGTATCTATTTCATTGATTTCTCCTTGATTTTTATTATTTGTCTTCTGCTTGGTTTGGGCTTTATTTGCTCTTCATTCTCCCTGTCCTTTAGGTTTAAGGTTAGCTTGTGTATTTGAGACTTTTCTAATTTTTGAGAAAGGTTTGTATTGCTACGTACTTCCCTCTTAGGACAGCCTTTGCTGTATTCCAAAAGTTTTGAACAGTTGTGTTTTCATTTTCATTTGCTTCCATGAATTTTTTAAATTCTTTAATATCCTGGTTGACCCAATCATTCTTTAGTAGGCTGCTCTTTAACTTCCAAGTGTTTGAGTTCTTTCCAAATTTCCTCTTGTGATTGAGTTCAAGTTTCAAAGCGTTGTGGTCAGAAAATATGCAAGGAATAATCCCAATCTTTTGGTAGAGGTTGAGACCTGATTTATGACCCAGGATGTGATCTATTCTGGAGAATGTTCCATGTGTACTCAAGAAGAATGTGTATTCTGTTGCTTTAGGATGGAGTGCACTGTATATATCTATGAAGTCCATCTGGTCCAGTGTGTCATTCAAAGCATTTGTTTCCTTGTAGATCTTCTGCTTAGATGATTTGTCCATTGCATTGGGGGGCGGTGTTAAAGTCCCCTACTATTATTGTATTATTATCAATGTGTTTCTTTAATTTTGTTATTAATTGGTTTATATACCTGGCTTCTCCCAAGGTAGGAGCATAAATAACTTATAATTGTTAGATCTTCTTGTTGGATAGACACTTTAAGTATGACATAGTGTCCTTCCTCATTTCTTATTATAGTCTTTGGGTTAAAATCTAATTTGTCGGGGCACCTGGGTGGCTCAGTCAGTTAAGCAGCTGCCTTCAGCTTAGGTCATGATCCCAGGGTCCTGGAATTGAGCCCCAAGTCAGGCTCTCTGCTCAGTGGGGGAGCCTGCTTCTCCCTCTCCCTCTCCCTGCTGCTCTGCCTGCTTGTGCTCTCTCTTTCTCTGTCAAATAAATAAATAAGTAAATAAATCTTTTTAAAAATATTTTTTAAAAAATCCAATTTGTCTGATATGAGGATTGCTACCCTAGCTTTCTTTTGATGTCCATTAGCATGATAAATGGTTCTCCACCCCCTCACTTTCAATCTGGAGGTGTCTTTAGTTCTAAAATGAGTCTCTTATAGATAGCATACCGATTGGTCTTGCTTTTTTATCCAATGTGATACTCCATATCTTTTGATTGGAGCATTTAGCCCATTTACATTCAGAGTAACTATTGAAAGATATGAATTTAGTGCTATTGTCTTACCTGTAAAGTCCCTGTTTCTGTGGATTGCCTCTGTTTCTTTCTGGTCTATGTTACTTTTGGACTCTCTCTTCACTTACAGGATCCCCTTTAATATTTCTTGCAGGGCTGGTTTAGTGATCACAAATTCTTTTAGTTTCTGTTTGTCCTGGAAGTGCTTTATCTTTCCTTTCATTTTTAATGACAACCTTGCTGGATAAACTATTCTTGGCTGCATGTTTTTCTCATTTAGTACCCTGAATATATCATGCCAGCCCTTTCTGGCCTGCCAGGTCTCTGTGGATAGGCCTGCTGCCAGCCTAATGTTTTTAGCCCTGTAGTTTAAGAACCTTTTGTCTTGAGCTGCTTTCAGAATTCTCAAAGTTGCACGTTTTGCTATTATACGTTGGGGTGTTGATATATTTTTATTGATTTTGAGGAGGATTATCTCTACCTCTTGGAATTGAATGGCTGTTTCTTTCCCAGATTAGGGTAGTTCTCAGCTATGATTTGCTCATACCTTCTGGCCCTCTTTCTCTTTCTTCTTCCTCTGGAACACCAATAATTCTAATATTGTTTTGGTTTATGGTATTGCTGATTTCTTGAGGTGTTCCCTCATGGTCCTTTAGTTGTTTTTCTCTCTTTTCCTCGGCTCCCATCCTTTCCATCGACTTGTCTTCTATGTCACTGACTCTCTCTTCTGCCTCATCTACCCTGACTATTAGAGCATCGAATTTAGACTGCATCTCAGTTAAAGCATTTTTTATTTGGCCTGATTAGATTTTATTTCTGCACTAAGAGATTCTCTAGTGTCTTTTGTGCTTTTTTCAAGCCCAGCTAGTAACTTCATAATCGTTATCTTGAATTCCAGCTCTGACACTTTACTTATATCCGTATCAATTAGATCTGTGGCAGAGAAGAATGGGTGAATAAGAGAACAAAATAAAAAATATCGACCATGACCCAAGTGAAATACACACTAGACAAATCCAAAAAGGTCAGAAACCAAAAAAAGAAAAGAAAAAGCAGAAAAAAAAGGGGGCGTAGAATATAATCTTTCAGGTGGAAAAAACAGGGTGATCCACTTGGTCCTGGGTATATTTTGGTCTGTTTGTTAGAAGACACTAAATCCCAAAATTGTAAAGAAAGCAAAACTTATATATATACAAAAATAGAATTGAACACAATGAAAGGAAGCCAAAAATGAAGACAATATCTATAAAATGTAAATGTAAAAATGAAAGTTAAAAAAAGACTTAAAAGCAAAGAGGTGATAAAATAAGAAACTAGTTGAAAAGGAAAAAAAGAAAAGGAAAATTTTAAACTGAAAGGTAAATGAATCATGAGGAAAAAAGCCTTAAATTCTATATACTATTTTCCCCTAGCACTGGAGTTTTGCAGTCCTGTGTGCTCCATAAACTTGGTATTTGCCTAATGTTCCAGCTGGTCTTCTGGGGCAGAGGGGAGAGCTTGCTGTGCTGATTCTTGGTGTCTTTGCCTGGGTGGAGTTGCACCGCCCCTTGCCAGGGGGCCAGGCTCAGTGTAAGCTGCTTCTGGTTGCTTTATGTGGCTTTTGTTCCCTGAAGTCTTTCTGCACCTCTTTAGAGGATGAAAATAAAAATGGCCACACTGTGATCTCCAGACCTGGAGCTGAACGATCATGGCCCCCTCTCTTCAGTAAACCCTCAGGGATAAGCAGTCTTCACTTTTGTGTGTCAAACTCTGTAGAGTCCTGTGGTGCGCACCCACACCAATCCTCATGATGGAAGGTAGAGGGTCGCTGCATTTCTGCCCTTTGCAGGCCCCCCACACAGAGTGATCACCTGATTGTGCCGCAGTTCGCATGTTATGGCGACCTTAGCTGAGAGCCCCCTCCTGGCCTCGCTGACTGTAGTAACCAGTTTCTCTGCTCCAGTGCTTGGGATCTCTGCCAGCTCAGGTACCCCTCTTCTTTTTGTGACCCCGGGTTCCCGAGACCACACTGTCCGACTTAGGATTCTGCCCTGCTTCGCCACCTGAGCACCTTTCACACAGGTATGTTTCTCACTGGAACAGACTGCTAAAGGTTCCAATTTTGTACTCTGGGGCTATACCTCTTTCTGGTAGCCGGCTTACAGAGACTCCCTCCTTCCACCTTTTATCTTCTGAAATATCCCCTCCAATTCACTTCTCTGCACCTCCTACCTTGCAAAAACTGGTTGTTCTTCTATTTGTAGAATTCCAGCAATTCTTTTCTTACATCTCAGGTTGAAATCACAGGTGTTCAGAATGATTTGATAGTTACCTAGCTAAATTCAAGGGACCAGATGAAATGAGGTCCCCTACTCTTCCACCATCTTGTCTCCCCTCTAGTGAAATACAGTTTTAGAGAAATTACTGTGTTCAAGAAACTTGAACATATCTGTTCAGGAATGTTAAATCTCTGTTACTTGTCTTGTAGAAATAGAGAAGATGAGCTAAATAATATCTTCCGAGGGGTTTAAGATTCTCTCTCTCCCTTTCCCTCTGCCCCTCCCCACCCCCAAAACGAAACAAAAGAAAATTAAAAATGAGCAGACAAAAATACGTCCCAAATCTACTTTACTCATCCCCTTCCTGCTTAATGAAATATCCTGAGGAAACACCTATCAAAGTATAATGAAAGGAATGAAAGCAATAAGTTGACTAGAACTGACAAGGTTATTTACACAGGAGAATCACAAACTAATGGAGCCTATGACATCAGCATCCTGTTCACAATACAGAAGTAGAAACTGAGGGCTAGGATGGTCACATGGCTAGCCCAGATTCACAGGTTTTCAAATCTGGAAATGTAACAGTAGTCTTTTCATTTAACCAAATTGACAGGTGGAAGAGTAGTCCTCCCTGGACAAAAGTAAATATTTATGCAGTAATTATTCTCTGCATTTAGATGTAATCCACCTCAATCCTTTTCTACTTTATGAGAGTATCTTTGAGAGAAAGTAGAGTTTCAGAAAGGATATCTTCAATTTTTAATCCCTTCTACTTTCCTATCCTGATGCTGTGGTAAGGACAATCTAAAGCAAAAATTTTCTAGGAAATTGGAAGTCCCCCTTATTTTTTGCTAAGACACTAGAAAGCCCTGTGGCATCTAAGTTCTTGTCTTAGTCTATTTGGGCTGTTACAAAATGTACTATAGACTGGAAGACTTATAAACAACATCAACTTATTTCTCATAATTCTAGAGGCTGGAAGTCCAAGATCAAGTTACCAGCACAGTCAGTGCCTGGTGAGGACTTACTTCTTTGTTTACAGACGGCACTTTTTCACTGTATCCTTACATAGCAGAAGGAGAAAGGGAGATTTCTTGGTTTGCTTTTATAAGGGCACTAATCCTATTCATGAGAGCAGAGCCATCTCTATGAAACTTCATAGAGTACTCATAAGGGCTATGCCTCATATTAGGGAAAAATTAGTCCTAGACTAAGTTCTGCTGTTATTCTGCCTAACAGAGCACAAGAGCAAAACTTGAAAGGATCAAACTGTTTCCAATTAACTTAGTTGCACTCCACGACAACCTCAAGAATATTTACAGGAACACAAAAATATTTGAAACCCAACAAAGTAAAATTTACAATGTTGGCAATCAAATAAAAAATTATCAGGCATTCAGTCAGAAAAATACAACCCATCAAAAGGAAAACTATCAATCCATTGAAACTGACCCAGAAATGGTACAGATAACAAGACACAGATTAGTAGACAGGACATTAGAAGACATAATTGTGTTCATATACCAAGAAACTAGAGGAAATATTGAACAAGTTAAATAAAGATATGAGCAATATAAAAATTTTATTAAATGATTTTCCCTATTCTACATGGCAAAACCATAATGTGTGAAATGAAAAATACACTGGAAATTATTAACAGCAGAGTAGACATATAGAAGGAAGTATTACTGAACTTGAAGACATAGTAATAGGAACTATCCAAAATGAAACACAGAGGGGGAAAAAAACCTGAAGAAAAAATGAAACAGAGCACAAATAAGCTGTAGGACTACTGTAAGCCATCTAAAATATGTGTGATGGTAATATCCCCTACAAAAGAAAGGAGGGTAGAGAGGAATATTTCAATAAATAATGGCCAAAATTATTCAAAAACTTTATGAAAAATGTAAACTCATAGACCCATGAACACAACAAACCTCAAGCACAAATATCATGAAGACAATTACAGCAGGACACATCATGATCAAATTGCTTAAAACCAGGAATGAAGAAAAGACGGGGGCAGGGGCAGCATATTACACAACGAGGAACAAAGATAAGGATAACTGCAGATTTCTTGTTGGAAACAATGTAAGTAAGAAGAGAGTAGAGCAGCAACTTAAAACATTAAAAGGAAAAAATGTCAATCTAGAATTCCATACCCTGTGAAAAAAACAAAGTGAAGACAGTTCAGATATACAAAAGCAGAAAGTATTCATGACCAGCATACCTGCACTAAAAGAAATCCTGGAAGGAGAACCAGGAAAGATACCAAATGAAAATCTAGATCAACACAAAAACATGAAGAGCACTAGAAATGACAACTATGTGGGTAAATACAAAAGAATTTCTCTAATTATTTAAATGAAAAAAATAACTGGCTGTCTAAAACAAAAATAATACATTGTGAAGTTTATAACACATGTAGAAATACATGTAAAATGTAAAATGTATGACAATGACTCAAAGCTTGGGAGGGGGAATGGAGTTATGCTGTTGCAAAGGTTTTATACTGCATGCAAAGTGCCATAGTATCATTTGAAAGTAGATGGTAATAAGTTAAAAATGTATATGATCACCCTTATTTTTTTGTATGATCACCCTTAAAGTAAACTCTAAAATACCATAACAAAGAGCAGTAACTAATAAGACAACAAAAAAGATAAAATGTAATTTTTTAAAAAATTAATACAGGAGATAAAAAAAGATGGCAGAGGAGTAGGGGACCCTATTTCAGCCAGCCCCCTGAATTGAGCTAGATATCTACCAGACCACTCTGATCACCCACAAAATCAGCCTGAGATGTAAGAAAATAGACCTGGATCTCTACAAACAAAAAATCGCGGGCGATTGGTTTTGAGGTTCGAAGCGGGAGCCGTGATTCTGTGGGCAGATATCGGAAGATAAATGGCAGTGGGAGGGATCCTACACAACCGGTGAGCAATAGCCTCCTGTGCTGGGGACAGGGCACAGACTTGCAGACTGGTAGCAGCGGGGAAAGGACCTTGGAGCAGCCCCCCAGACAGAAACCCGGAACAGCAGGGCTGCATGTGCGAACTGGGGTAGCTGGCGGTTTTAGAAGCACAAAGGGCATAGATGAGCCCCACCCTGGAGGTGAGGACTGGAAGCACTGCGGAGGGGCCCACAACCCAGGGTGCTGCAGTTTATAGCAGCACAGACAGAAACGGAGATAGTGTGGCCTGGAGAGATCACTGAAGAACAGACTGCGATCTCTGCTCTGAGGCAGAGGGTGGGAAAAGGTCTCTTCTGCTCTGACTCTCGGAGGAGACGTGGAAAGCCACCAGGGAAAGCCGCCAGAGAACAAAAGCCCCCAAAAAACGATTTCCACTGAGCCCGTCCCCCTCCGCAGGGGGCAGGCAACTCTGCCCAAACAGGGTTGCCTGAGTAACAGTGCAGCAGGCCCCTCCCCCTGAAGACAGGCTGGGAAAACAAGAGGCCAGCATCCCTAAGGTCCCTAGAAAATAGGTGCATCTTGCTTGGGTTGTGGTCAGTAATTTGGACTCTATACATTCCCTCAACCACCCATCAACAGAATGACTAGGAGGAACCCCCAAAATAGGAAAGACTCAGAGATTATGATTTATGCCACAGATATACAAATGGATTCAGATATAACCAAGATGTCGGAGCTGGAATTCAGGCTACCAATTGTGAAGACAATGGCTAGAATGGAGAAATCAATTAATGGCAACATAGAGTCTCTAAGGGCAGAAATGAAAGCTGAGTTGGCAGAACTTAAAAATGCTATCAGTGAGATCCAATCTAATCTAGATAATCTAACAGCTAGGGTAAGCGAGGCAGAAGAACAAATTAGTGACCTGGAAGACCATTTAATAGATAAAAAGGGAAAAGAGGAGGCCAGGAAAAAACAACTCAGAATCCATGAAAATAGAATCAGAGAAATAAGTAACACCACAATGTGTTCCAGTGTCAGAATTATTGGAATCCCGGAGAGGGTGTAGAGAGAGTGAGAGGACTAGAAGATATATTTGAGCAAATTGTAGCTGAGAACTTCCCTAATCTGGGGAATGAAACAAACATTCGTGTCCTAGAGGCAGAGAGGACCCCTCCCAAGATCAAGGAAAACAGGCCAACACCCCAGCATGTAATAGTAAAACTTGCAAATCTTAGAACCAAGGAAATCATCTTAAGGACAGTTAGGGGGAAGAAATTCCTTACATACAGAGGGACGAACATCAGAATAATGTCAGACCTATCCACAGAGACCTGGCAAGCCAGAAAGGCCTGGCGAGACATATTCAGAAATATTAAAGGGGGTTCTATAAAAGAAGAAAGACCCCAAAAGTGATATACAACAGAAATTTACAGGGACAATCTATAAAAACAAGGTCTTCACAGGCAACATGATGACAATAAGTTCATATCTTTCAATAATCACTCACAATGTGAATGGCCTAAATGCTCCCATAAAATGGCACAGGGTTGCAGATTGGATAAAAAGACAGGACCCATCCATATGCTATCTACAAGAGACTCATTTTGAACCTAAAGATACATCCAGACTGAAAGTGAAGGGATGGAGATCCATCTTCCATGCCAGCGGACCTCAAAAGAAAGCTGGGGTAGCAATTCTTATATCAGACAAATTAGATTTTAAACTAAAGACTATAGTTAGAGACACAGAAGGACACTATATCATTCTTAAAGGGTCTATCCAACAAGAAGATCAATCAATTGTAAATATCTACGCCCCCAACATGGGAGCAGCCATCTACATAAGCCAACTGTTAACCAAAATAAAGAGTCATATTGATAATAATACATTAATTGTAGGAGACCTCAATACTCCACTCTCAGCGATAGACATATCATCTAAGCAGAAAATCAACAAAGAAACAAGAGCTTTGAATGATACACTGTACCAGATGGATCTCATAAATATATACAGAATATTCCACCCTAAAACAACAGAATACTCATTCTTCCCGAGCACACATGGAACTTTCTCCAGAATAGACCACATACCGGGTCACAAATCAGGTCTTAAGTGATACCAAAAGATTGAGATTATTCCCTGCATATTCTCAGACCATAATGCTTTAAAACTGGAACTCAATCACAAGACAAAATTTGGCAGAAATTCAAACACTTGGAAGCTAAAGACCACTCTGCTCAAGAATGTTTGGGTCAACCAGGAAAAACAAAGAACTTAAACAATTAATGGAAAACAATGAGAACGAAAACACATTGGTCCAAAACCTATGGGATACTGCAAAAACGGTCCTAAGGTGGAAATACATAGCCATCCAAATCTCACTCAAAAAAATAGAAAAATCCCGAATTCACCAACTAACTTTACATCTTAAAGAACTAGAGAAAAAACAACAAACGATGCCCAAGCCACGCATTAGAAGAGAAATAATTAAGATGAGAGTAGAGATCAATGAATTAGAAACCAGAAACACAGTAGATCAGATCAACAAACTAGAAGCTTGTTCTTTGAAAGAATTAATAAGATCGATAAACCACTGGCCAGACTTATCCAAAAGAAAAGAGAAAGGACCCAAATTAATAAAATTATGAAGGAAAGGGGAGAGATCATGACTAACACTAAGGAAATAGAAACAATTATTAGAAATTATATCAACAACTGTATGCCAATAAATTAAGTAACCTGGAAGAAATGAATGTCTTCCAGAAACCTATAAACTACCAAGACTGAAACAGGAAGAAATTGACAACCTGAATAGGCCAATAACCAGTAACGGGATTGAAGCAGTGATCAAAAACCTCCCAAAAAACAAGAGTCCAGGGCCTGATGGATTCCCTGAGGAATTCTACCAAACATTCAAAGAAGAAATAATACCTATTCTCCTGAAGCTGTTCTAAAAAATAGAAACAGAAGGAAAGCTTCCAGACTCATTCTATGAGGCCAGCATTACCTTAATCCCCAAACCAGGCAAAGACCCCAACAAAAAGGAGAAGTTCAGACCGATATCCCTGATGAATGTATATTCCAAAATTCTCAACAAAATCCTACCTAATAGGATCCAACAATACACTAAAAGGATCATCCACCATGACCAAGTGGGATTTATCCCCGGGATGCAAGGGTGGTTCAACATTCACAAATCAATCAATGTGATAGAACACATTAATAAGAGGAGAGAGAAGAACCATATGGTCCTCTCAATTGATACAGAAAAAGCATTTGACAAAATACAGCATCCTTTCCTAATTAAAACTTTTCAGAGTATAGGGATAGAAGGAACATTCCTCAAGTTCATAAAATCCATCTATGAAACGCCCACAGTGAATATCATCCTCAGTGGGGAAAACCTGAGAGCCTTTCCCTTAAGATCAGGAACATGACAAGGGTGCCCACTCTCACCACTATTGTTCAACATAGTACTAGAAGTCCTAGCAACAGCAATCAGACAACAAAAAGAAATAAAAGGTATTCAGATTGGCAAAGAAGAAGTCAAACTCTCTCTTCGCAGATGACATGATACTTTACATGGAAAATCCAAAAGACTGCACCCCCAAATTACTAGAACTCATACAGCAATTCAGTAATGTGGCAGGATACAAAATCAATGCACAGAAATCAGTTGCTTTCTTATACACTAATAACTGTAGAAAGAGAAATTAGAGAATTGATTCCATTTACAATAGCACGAAAAACCATAAGACACCTCGGAATAAGCCTAGCCAAAGAGGTAAAGGGTCTATACTCTAGGAACTACAGAATACTCTTGAACGAAATTGAAAAAGACACAAAAAGATGGAAAAATATTCCATGCTCATGGATTGGAAGAATAAACATTGTTAAAATGTCTATGCTACCCAGAGCAATCTATACCTTCAACACCATCCTGATCAAAATTCCAATGACATTTTTCAAGGCGCTGGAACAAACAATCCTAAAATTTGTATGGACTCAGAAAAGACCTTGGATCACCAAGGAAATTTTGAAAAGGAAAAACAAAGCTGGTTGCATCACGTTGCCTGATTTCAAGCTATATTACAAAGCTGTGATCATCAAGACAGCATGGTACTGGCACAAAAACAGACATATAGGCCAATGGAACAGAATAGAGAGCCCAGATTAGACCCTCAACTTTGTGGTCAAATAATCTTCGACAAAGCAGGAAAATATATGCAATGGAAAAAAGACAGTCTCTTCAATAAATGGTGCTGGGAAAATAGGACAGCTATATACAGAAGAATGAAACTCGACCATTCCCTAAACCCATACACAAAGATAAACTCAAAATGTATGAAAGACCTCAATCTGAGACAGGAATCCATCCAAATCCTAGAGGAGAACATGGGCAGTAACCACTTCGACATCAGCCACAGCAACTTCTTTCAAGATACATCTCCAAAGGCAAATGGAAAAAAAAGGGGGGGGGAAATGAACTATTGGGACTTCATCAAGATAAAAAGCTTCTGCACAGCAGTCAACAAAACCAAAAGACAACCGACAGAATGGGAGAAGATATTTGCAAATGACATATCAGATAAAGGGCTAGTATCCAAAATCTATAAAGAACTTATCAAACTCAACACCCGAAGAACAAATGATCCAATCAAGAAATGGGCAGAAGACATGAACAGACATTTTTCCAAAGAAGACATCCAAATGGCCAACAGACACATGAAAAAGTGCTCAACATCACTCAGCATAAGGGAAATCCAAATCAAAACCTCAATGAGATGCCACCTCACACCAGTCGGAATGGCTAGAATTAACAAGTCAGGAAACGACAGATGTTGGCGGGGATGCGGAGAAAGGGGAACCCTCCTACACTGTTGGTGGGAATGCAAGCTGGTGCATATTTTACCTTGGAAAATAGTATGGAGGTTCCTCAAAAAGTTGAAAATAGAGCTACCCTACAACCCAGCAGTTGCACTACTGGGTATTTACCCCAAAGATACAAATGTAGTGATCCGAAGGGGCATGTGCACCCCAATGTTTATAGCAGCAATGTCCACAATAGCCAAACTATGGAAAGAGCCTAGATGTCCATCAACAGATAAATGGATAAAGAAGAGGTGGTATATATATTCAATGGAATATTATGCAGCCATCAAAAAATGAAATCTTGTCATTTGCAACGACGTGGCTAGAACTAGAGGGTATTATGCTAAGTGAAATAAGTCAATCAGAGAAAGACAAGTATCATATGATTTTTGATATGAGGAATTTGAGAAACAAGACAGAGGATCATAGGGGAAGAGAGGGAAAAATTAAACAAGACAAAAACAGAGAGGGAAACAAACCATAAGAGGCTCTTAATCTCAGGAAACAAACTGAGGGTTGCTGGAGTGGAGGGGGTTGGGAGGGATGGGGTGGCTGGGTGATGGACATTGGGGAGGATATGTGCTATGGTGAGCGCTGTGAATTGTGTAAGACTGATGAATCACAGAACTGTATCTCTGAAACAAATAATATACATTATATGTTAATAAAAAAAACTTTTTAAAAATGTTTCTGCAAAAAGAAATCACCCAGAAGGTAACTATTTACTCAGCTCTCAGATCACTTTAGGTTGCATTTGTTTGTAAAGAAACTGGGCCGGGGGTGGGGGGGAGTGGTTTAAGTATCTTTTAAAGACATAATGGAAATAATGAGATTCGAATTTCCTAATACAAATCTTTTCTTTTTCTGTACCCAAGATAAATTTGGCAAACTGCTACATGTTTCAAATAAATTGAAGGATAAATAAATTTGGTAGTTGACCATGACAGAAATAAAGCATGCATAATGATAACTTTAATATAGAAAAAGTGATTTTAGTTTTTTCCCTTTTCTGCTGCATTCCCACCAATATTTCTAATGTAAAATCTAAGAAGTGAAAGGAAGAGTTTTTGCTGAAGAGATTTAAAAATATGTGAAGTTAATTTTGCATTCACTATAGATGTCTGCAAATTGACACGGGGATTAGAGTTGTATGTCTTGTTTGTTGAGAGGGACTTGAGCATGATTGTGGATGCTTCTTGTTATAAGGTCAATTGATCTGTTAATCTATAATTACTTCTCATTACCCCTGCCAGTGACAGGAACAATCTGAAATGCATACTTTTTTGGGGGGGTAAAATATCTTTTTAATAATCAGTATCACAACATCTTCATGAAACTTTTCATTATTATACCCATCTTACAAATCAGGAAGCTAGAGAAGAAAGTTATACAAAAGTATAAGGTAATAGATATTAGAAAGATTTTGAATTTTTGACTATGTGCTCAATTCATGAAGTTACTAGTATGGCTGTGAAGTTCTCAACTTAGGTAAATCTGGGGAGAGGAGAGTAATTAGAAACTAGAAGGTTGGGAGAGCAATGGAGCTCTGTGTGATTGGGGAAAGGGGAACAGGATACGTCTAGTTTGAGATATGTTGTGTAAGAGGAGTCCGTAGTACGTGATAAGGTCTGATATGTGATGAGGTCTGATATGAAGCAGAAGCTATCTTAGTGGAGTTGGCTTAAAGATCAGTATTCAAGATAAGAATGCCTGAGTCATCAGAAAAATGAGATTTTTGCCCTAATATGTTTGCTATCACAGATAAAATGGTAACTAGTATAAATATTATTTTAAAAAACATGTTAAGCTTCAAGCATATAAGGAAGAGAATAATGCAGAAATCATTTCATTACTATTACTTGGTACTAGATAATTATACTTTATAGGAATGATTCAGCGGGATGGTGGTGGGAGGAATGTCTGCTGTCTGACAGATTCTCTCTGAATGATCCAAGTAGACATTCTGTCTGGGAAATCCAGGTGATCTGAGTTGCAAATCAAAAGTCACTGCCTGACTGCTCCTTTCACATTGTATAAAGAAACTTTTTGCAGTTTAATCAGTTATGTAGCTATCAGGGTTCTTTTTTTCTGTAATATCATTATTAAAGACTATGGTATAAGCATTTTAAAAACTTTCACACAGACTGAAAATTTTTTATCTTGAATACATTCACCAGGTTCAAATTCAGAAGAATACGCAATAAAAAGTCTCCTTTCCTCCCTTCACCAAGCACTCCAGGTTCCAAGTTTCCCTCTCAGAAGCAACCAACTTATAAGTTTTCTAAAACTTGTAAGTTTTTTAAAAAGAAGAAAAAAACCTTTTTTTTATCGTTTGCTACTACATTACAGGAAGAAAAAATTGGTAACTGAGTTTTATATGATGGTTCCTCCAGAAAGACCACGGCTTTTAAGTCATGAAATAATGTTACAACATTAAGTTATGAAGTAATACATTTGCCTTTCTGGTTTATAGCTGTTAATAACCCACTAAGGAAGTTCTGTAATGAAACTTTGTTTTGCCCCATCTCATATTTGTTGTTAAAATTATATAACTTTTAATAAACTTACCCTTGAGTACTATGGGCACTCACTCAAGTTACAAATAAATCTATACATAGAGACAAGAGTGACTGCCCCAGAAGGGGAGTTATTATTTTATTAATATTATAATACCCTAGTTAGAGAATACTCCAATTCTTATCAAACATAAAAAATAAAAAAAATTTTTAAAGGAAATCAGAATTCCTTGTATAAAATGCCCAAAAGAATATTTCTAGAAAAGAGTGGAATAATTTTGACTATATCTTTTTTTAATTTAAAATTTTGAAGTTGATAGTGACCTACTGAAAACAATATTTTAAAGATAATAAATCCCATTAAGGAAAATTTTAAGCAAATTCATTATTTGCTTAATGAATTAATATCTAGCAACAAATATAGATATATTTCCATGAGGCTATTTCCAAATTTACAATATTTCTTTCTTTTCATCTCAGTCTTTAGCTGAGCGAATATTGTGCAACTTTGTAGGGGAGAGATAACCTGATCTTCAGTTTAAGAGAATACTCCAGTTAGAAGAGTTTAATAAAGATTCAAAAACATTCTATGCCAAAGTTAAATTATGTAAACTCACTATAGGATAGAAAGTATTCCAAACCTTGCATCCTTTGAGTATACATGACTTGGATAGAAAATAACACATATAACATAGGACTTAGTTTAATGTACATTAGATGGGACACAAATCTGATTCAAAACCTGGGGAGACAAATGGGAAGTAAATTTAGAATCATAAGGTTTCTAAAGGACCTCCAAACACTATAATCTTATTTTTTTAATAAAGATTTTTATTTATTCATTTGACAGAGACATAGCGAGAACAGAAACACAAGCAAGGGGAGTGGGAGAGGAAGCAGGTTCCCTGCAGAGCAGGGAGCCCGATGCAGGGCTCGATCCCAGGACCCCGGGGTTCATGACCTGAGCGGAAGACAGACCCTAAACGACTGAGCCACCCAGGCGCCCCAATCTGAATCTCTTTTTTATCTAGAGAAAACCAGGACCTAGAGAAGTTAAGAGACTCTCAAAATTACACAGTATACTGCAGAATCTAGAACTTGAACCCAGATAATTTGACAACTAGATCAATGCATTCTCTAATAGCCTGAATGTCAGGAGATATAATTTTTCTAATTTTCTTTAAGAGAGTATTTTATATTCTACTGATGAATAATTTCCAGGAAGTCTTGTCTAAATCTCCAGGTTAAATGCTCCTTTTCTGGGCTCTCAAACAACAGGTGCCTACCCCAATTTTAACTCTTTAGTACAATTTATTGGCATTTGAGTTGCCTGTTTCCCCCTACCAATTTGTAAATTCCCTGAGCATTGGGGATGACTCTTAATCTTCATTGTACCCTAGTCACTAGTACAGTGTTTGACACACTCTGAATAGGTAATCAAAAATACTAGTTGAATTGATCCTTCCTTGAAATCCTTCAAAGGCTCACCATGGTCTGACCTTTGCCTACTTCTCTAACCTCACATCCTCAAATTGTGGCATCAAATTGCTCTTTGTTTTAGTTCTGTGCAAAGATAGTTTCTTATTGCTTAGTTTTGTTCAAGCAACCTCTTTCCCTCTTTATGTACCCCCCTCCACATACACACACACACCCCTACCACTTTATTAACTCTCTGGAATCATTTTCTCTTGGAAGTCTTTCCTGACTCATGACCTCTCCCAGCCTAAGTTAAAGTAATGCTCCTCCTCTGAGCTCCAGTAGTTCCCTGTGCACCTATCTCTGCACTACACACATTACATCATAAAGGAATTATGCAAACACTCCACCCAAGTTCTGTTTTATTCATTTTGGTATCCTCCAAAATTAGTACACTGTCCGGCACGTAGATGATTTAAAAATGTGATTTGAATAAAAAGAACACATAACAGAGAAGAAATCTTGGCACAGGGTGTATTTTAGGAAGGGCATAGATGTGGAAATGCAAATAATGGGATATTTCATATATTTTTTTAAGAGACAGAAAAGATTTTTAAAAAGCCTTTTGGTTTTAAGGCTATGAATTCAAAGAATAAAGGTCCTTATGAGAAAGATATTAAAATGCTATTTGGCTATTTTAAAAAAGACAAAGATTAGGAACCAGGAAAGCAGATCATTCATGCAAATGCTAACACACTGGTTATCATAGGATGACACGACATTCACAATCATGTTAAAGATACATAGTAAGATGAAGAAAAACCAGAGGTTATATTATATTCAAAACTTGTCCCTCAAATGACCTAGGCTGCAAGCCATCATCATTACAGATGGTCCCTTACTTAGGATGGTTTGACTTAAGACTTCGGTCTTTACCATGGTGACAAAGTGATAAGCACTTAATAGAAACGAAACTTCAAATTTTGAATTTTGGTCTTTTTTCAGGTTAGCAAAACGCAGTATGATATCGTCGTATTGGGCAGAGGGAGCGAATCACAACTCCCACTCAACCATGCAATCCTAAAAGTAAACAACCAATATACTTACAACCATTCTTTTTCAGTTTCAGGACAGTATTCAAGAAATTACATGAGATAACTCTGTATTATAAAATAGCCTTTGTGTTAGATGATTTTGTCCAGCTGCAGGCTAATGTAAGTATTCTGAGCACGTTTAAGGGAGCCTAGGCTAGGCTATGCTCTATAGATTAGATGTATTTCCTGCATTTTCGACTACAGTATTTTCAATTTATGATGGGTTTATAAAGTCATAACTGTCATAAGTCACGGAAGAGCTACATTCCCAAATAAGTTTACAAACCCTTTTCTTTTGAATTCATTCTTATTCTGGTAAAATATACTTATAAAATGTACCATTTTAAACATTTTTTTAAGTACAGTTCAGGGCCATTAAGTACACTAATAGTTGTACAACCATCGACACTATCCATTCTTCTACTTCACTTTTAACACACACTACAGCCACAATTTCCTTTTTTTCCATTAACTTTGCCTTAGTAACACTGAACTTCATGCACTACAAAAGGTTCTGCTGGATTAGACTCAGAAGCTGGGATGAAGAAGTAAATCACTGAAGGATTATCCTTCACGGGCTATCCAAATCATAGGCTTCTTTTAATGGAATTTCAAAGCTAAAGATCGCTTCATCGCCTCCCTCCAGGCTTTGTGGGCATCAGTAAGCTAGCAGTAACCATAGCAGCATCCACATCTCTCCAAAAATGAAAGGAGTCCCTAAAAGCAGCAGTCTCGAGCCAGCGCGGAACTCCCGCAGCTTCCTTTCCTACTGCGAAAGGTGAGTAGCGCAGGGACTGGGATCCTTTATCCGGGACCGAAGCCAAGAGGTCAAGAAGACAGAAGACTAAAGAACAATGTGAGAAACAGAGCTGAAGTCTTAGCACTCCCTCCTTTTGCCCGCCTCCGGTACCCTCCTCTTCAGCATAAAATGCATGGAGCCTCTTGTTTTTTTAAATTCCTAGCCCGACCCTTCTAAGGGGGCTCGCGCGTTTTATTGACGCAAAACTCCCGTTCTCGCGAGAACTTGGGAGCAAGAGGCGAAAAGAGTGGACAAATCTCTTGAAATCTCAGTTGGCGTTGGACTTAGAGCGGCGGTTGAGAGGCTTGGAACGAGGGGGAGGGGCGGGGCGCCGTGCCTGGAAGGGGCGGGGCCTAACCTTAGAGAGGGGAGGGAACAGGGAGGAGTGGGGAGGGGAGAGAAGGCCGGGGGCGGGGCCGCGGGGCCTGAGACCTGTTGATCGCAGGTAGCTCCGGCTGGCCGGGGTTCCCTCGGGACTGGGGTGACTGCGCATGCTCGCTGGCCGTTTCGGGCCAGTAGCCGAGTGGCGGTGACGAACCGGCTTCTCTGCTGCGGTGGTTGCGGTTGCTGCGATGGCGATGTGAGGGGGCCCGGGGCGGGATGGTGCTGACCCGGGCAGGGCCGTCTTTTTCCAGCGGGACAACGAGCTCCTCCGTCCGACAGGCGGTGGAGGAGGCCGAGCCGGGCGAAAGGTAAGCCCCTAACTGTGCTCTCCGTCTAGCTCGGCTCCCTACACCCAAGACCCCTCCCTGTTTCCCACGGGCCCGGCAGGAAGCGGCCTCCTTCTCCTTGTCCCTGCTCGCCCGCTCCGGCCCTTCACCCAGCTGCTCCCGGTCGGAACCCGGCCCCGGGCCCGCTGAAGGTCGGTGGGGACGGCTGTGCAGAGTGCCCTCCGAGTGGCGAGGAGCCACGGCGTCCCGCTCGCCGGGTGCTCCCTGCTGCCCCTGCCCCTGCGGCGTGTCCCTCGGCCGGCTCTTCCTGAACCTCACTCCTGTACCCAGACGTCCCCTGCCCTTCGCGGTCAGCTCCGTCCTCGCCGCTCTGTCCTCCCTTTACCCCCTTTCGTGGTTGTGCTCTTTCATCCCCTCCTCCCACGTGCCCTTTCGCTTCGCTGGTCTCCCTGTTGAGGCAGTGTATCCTTTTGCTCCCCTTAATTTCTTCCATCTCACTGTGCATCCCTAGTTTGGCTCCTCTTCCCGACTCTCCTTACCCTCACCGACCAAGTTTGCCTCTATTAATTTCTTCCGTGGCTCTCTTCTTTCCTCATTTCAACACTTCGTCTTCGTTCTCTTTTGTGAGTTTCTGATGTGTTTGCTTTAACATCGGTTTGCGCTGGAGTTCATTCTATGCCCCACTTTACCTTCGCAGGCCCTCACTCCCTTAATCTTTAGCTGTCTTTTGGTACCCCGTTTCACCGCTTTCCGTTTAATGGCTCCTGCGCCCCCCACCCCGTCCTTTTCCATTATGATCCTATTTACAGTATCTAATCTCGGGTGCTTTTTTTCCCCCCTCTAAAACTGTTTTTTGTTTGTTTGTTTGTTTGTTTGTTTTTGAGGGTTTTTGTTTGTTTTTTTGCTTTTGCATAGATCGAGACTCTTTAATCTGTTTAACTTTGCATTAAATCTTTGAAGAGTTCAGTCTCCTGCTTTCTATGTAAGCTAGGTATCCACTCAGTATTCTTAGTTCATCTTCCAATTTAATCAAATCTCTTCATCTTTTTTCTTCCTTGACTGGGAATATTATCAAGAGTGAGGGTGCCTGGGTGGCTCAGTTGGTTAAGCGACTGCCTTCGGCTCAGGTCATGATCCTGGAGTCCTGGAATCGAGTCCCGCATCGGGCTCCCTGCTCAGCGGGAAGTCTGCTTCTCCCTCTGACCATCTTCCCTCTCGTGCTCTCTATCTCTCATTCTCTCTCTCTCAAATAAATAAATAAAATCTTTTTTAAAAAAGTGACAGTAGTACTAAACCTCTTACATTTACTGAGTGAACCTTTAATTTTTAAGAATTATGTTTACCTTAAGTGTCAGAAGAAGCAATTTGAGTATAGACTTGATGAAAATATAAAGGGTTAAGATTTGTTAAAGGCTGATCTACAAACATAAGGTTAAAATTTGGAAATTTTATTGCCCTTCAGTAAATACTGTTGTCCAAGAGCTAATCTTAAATGAAATTTAATAAATTTTATTTTATGAAATTCATTATTTGATGTTTTATTTACTATTGCAAATGTTTGCATCATTTTCCTGAGGGTCTCTGTTCTCTTTAATAAATGCATATAATTTCTACTAATTTAAGAATAGATTTAGTGTGCCTACTGAATGAAAAATTTGTGAGAAGTATTAAATTTTTGAATTGGGGAAAAGAACTTTCTAACCAGTGTTGGGCCCCCCCTTTTCATTTACATAAAACCTCTCTATATAATGGTACAGTATTTTATTTTGAAGGCATCTGCTGAAGCAGATACTTTCAGTGAAGTTTGCCTTTATTCTAGGGTTGAAGATCAACTGGATTATGTATTTCGTTCTGGAATCTCAAAGCAGTCCACAAACAGTAAATTCTTCCTTACATTGTCTATGTCAGGTAGGAATTAATTTTTTGTTTCTGTTGTACAGAAGGGAAATACCAAGGCAAAAAAGTGTAGTTTCTTATTCAAATTGATGTTAGAGATAAAAGTGGAGGGAAATACAGTTTAAGATCCAGTGTCTTTAAGCCACACCTCTTTTGGAAGAACCAGCAATTGTGTATGGTAGGAGGTGATGAACTCCTCAACTTTTAAGATTTTTTAAAAATGATTTTTCCAATGCAAATAGAGATAACTGCTGCTTCTGAAGGAAGCTTTCCCACCTTTCAAAGGCAAGTCTTTATTTTTAGGTAAGAATTCATTAAAAAAAGTAAAAACAAATTCTTGTTAGTTTTTTTTTTTATTTTTTTAGTGTGTTGATTCTGTGCTCTGAGAAATTAAGAATTTGTGGTGGACAGCAGGCACAGAACTTGTCAGAAGATCTAACTCTTATGATGATTCATGACATTAATTTGTAGAAGCCACTTAACCTCTATAGCTAATTGTCTCTACCTGTAATAAGTGGGTGAAAAAGGTGGCTACCCAGTGATCTTTCAATAGCAAAATAAGCCTTATTTGAACATGCATAGGGCCACCACAGACAAAAATTGCTATATAAATACTTTATTTCTATCTGTTTTAGACTGTGTAAGTATATCATGGGTTAAATTCCAGATCAAACTGGAGTTTAGATTTTTTAATTTAATTTTAGACTTCTGTGAAAAATCTGGTAAAATGCTGGTGAACTCTGTTCTAGCTTATATTAATGTTCATATACAATGAAGCAGATGCTGTAGCATTCAGTATATAGAATTAAAATGCCCTTTGCCAGGATTTGACACTGAAGAGAGATGTAAGAGTTATTCATACATCTTTGGTTACCTTCATAATTTTCTGTTGTCTTATATTTTAGCTTTGTTTATTGTAAGTATAGACCCTTGACAGTGGGCATTGTTTAGGGATTAGGAGGGCAAGGATTTCCTTTGCTTTGATTCTATGTTTTGAGGGAAAACTGCTTAAAAGTGAGTTTTGTGTTGTGTACATGTGTGTATTTAAGTGAAGGGATGGAGATGGGAGCATATAGGTTTGAAATGGGTAATGTGGTTTTTGTTTTTCTTTTCCTCAAGTTATTTGTCAGGAAGGAAGTTTAGAAATGAATAAAAATAAGAAGCAGAATGGTGATACCAAAAAAAAAAAAACTTAATGAACCCACTGATTTTTTAGAAAAGTTATAAAGCACAAGTTATTAGGCAGGTCTAGATTTTTCAGAAGGAATAGAGTAAAACAACTGCACAGTGGGTTTCACCATTTTAACAAGTACATACTTAGTTATCAATAATGTGCTAAATTTAATAAAAATTAGCCTCTTTTTTCTTAAACAGGAATATAGAGGTGTCAGGCATATTAGACCACATTATACCAGCTCTCTCCTTCTTATTTTGATGAAACAGTCTTTATGAACCATCTTTCAACCAAAACAACATTCTGAGAAAATTATAGTGTATTACTTTCATGGGATTAGGTCTCTTTAGACTGTCCATAATATAGCAAGTATTTCTAAATTATATTGTCAATATGGAAGTCTAATTGATAGTATTATGGAACATTTCTGTTAAGTTTTATGAAATGTTCTTTTGCTACAGTTCTTAATATAATCAGACCTAGAAGTATTCCTTCATTGAAATCCCCTTGAAGTTGTCTTCTAGGATGCAGCTGCTTCATTCATGATTGTTTTTAGATCAGTGGTATCTCTGACATCTGCTCTTTGATGTCTCAAGTTGCCAGTAAGTCCTGGTCTTCAGTTGGAAATACTGCTAACTGTAAATGTCTAAACAGCAAGCTCAGGCCTTATTGACAGTCTAAGTTTCAGACTTTGGAAGCCTATATTCCCTTTGCTATCACTTTTGCTTTTTGGAATTAAGGACCCCAGGTTTTAAAACCACCCTCATTCTTCCTCAGGCTTACTGAAAATTAGTTCTTTTCCTCAGGTAAGATAAGATTAGAATATAGGCAGTCTTGTTTTGCAAAATTAATAACTTTCATATCAAAGTATAGTAATTATATAATAAAGTACTTGCCAAGGGCCACATTTTTATAGAAGAGTTCTGAAATAGACCTATAGGCAGGGGAAACCAAAGAAATGTCTTTAAAGGAGTAAAATCAGTAGAAAAAATTTTTGAATAGAAAGTTGAAATATTTATAGTCTCCTTTTTTTCCTAGTTCTTCTCAACACCTAAGATCTAAGATGATCTTAATTGGAAGCCAACTCTTTCCCCTTTAAGGTCTGATGGCCTATAAATGACAATATTTTTAAACCACACAATTGAAACTGATAATAACCTATTTGGTTGAGTTACATTATTTTGAATAGATATTTCTCTAAATGAAATCATATTTAAAAATGGAGGTAAAATATTGAGATGTAAGGAATTGTTGAATCACTATATTGTACACCTAAAACTAATATGACAACTTATGTTAAGTATACTGGAATTAAAATAAAAACCTAATACATTGAAAAAAATGAGGTAAAATAAAATCATAATATCAGCTATTTATTGAGCACGATGCACCAAGTGCCATGCTTAGTGCTTTGTGTATATTTGTATATATTATCTTTATAAGCCTTACCTTTTGACCTAGGAGTTACAAATATTATTTCCATCTGAGAAAAGTAAGATTTTGTGAGTCTGGATTAGACTCTGGATCTTTCTGACGTCAAAATTACTAGTAGACTGAAGAAAGCAAGAAAGCATAGACTTTTAAGAAAGCATTGTTTATTTCTTAGAATATTTTTCAGAGGGAGGATTGAAGTTCTTTTTGTTCTGGTTCTGAGCTTTGTCTGTTGAGGTAACCAGTAAGATGAAATACTTTAGGGGATACTTGGCAGATCCCTGAACTAGGTAGTAGATAATGACTGTGGTTCTTTCTGAATTTCTTTTCATATTAAAAGAAGTAACTAATTTTTGGTCATTTGCGCTATTCTTGTTTTGTTTTTAAATATTTATTTATTTATTTTAAAGAGAGCGTGCAGCAGGGGGGTAGAGGGAGAGAGAGTCTTGAGCAGACTCCTCACTCAGCACAAAGCCCGATGTGGGGCTCAGTCTCACAACCCTTAGACCATGACCTGAGCTGAAACCAAGGGTTGGTCAGTTAACTGACTGTGCCACTCAGGAGCCCCTATTCTTGGTTTTTTAAAGTATATAATAACATTGTATATTCAGAGGCATTCTGTGTTATATTACTGGCAGATTTGATTTATGGCATGGATGTGTCCCTGAAAAGTTTATATGAGCTGGTTTTAATAAATTTTATTTTCCCATTGTTAATATAATGTGAGAGGTAGCATTCATTAAGTGTTCCACAATGAGCAATAAATGTTCTTTCTCTGTTGCGTTACTTCGTTCTCATGTAATAAGTCAACCATGGGAATACTCTCAGAAGTTACCGACGTTCTTTTTATGTTTAAAAAAATGTTTTTCTGTGGATTTTCTATCATATTAACACAGTTATCCAAAGTGAACAATGTTTTGTTTTGAGAATGCTTACTTCTTAATCTAAATGCCAGTTCTAAGATTAGTAATAATATATTTCTTTTTTATAAGACAACTGTTCAAAACCAAATTTTAAAGAAATTAGAAGAGAACAATGCCTTTAAAACTTCAGATTTTGTGTCTGTGGGGGTGGAATGTGAGAAATTTGAAGATTTCATAATTAGAGAATAATACTAATTACATGGAAAATTAAATGTGGTTAATTTATCAAGTGTAATTTTTTTCATTAATGCTGTATTCTGATTTCAGTTGTAGGGGCATATTTATCTCATGACTTGAAGATCTTTCAGTCTATTTCCTATAACAGTTCAGGTGTAGACTTTATAATTATGCAAGTTTAAATTTAGGCCATGTAGTTTGGCACATTTGAGGGTTTTGTCCTTTTTCCATTATTTCCTAACTGTGATCTTGCATAAGTTATGTAAACTTTTCGCTCTTTAGTTTCCTCACCTGTAAATGATACCTCCTTCAGATTTTTGTGAGAATTAAATAAAATAATGTAGTTAAAACTACTAGTATAATAGTAGGTACTCCAAAAAGTTCTGAATGTTTATATTTGGTTTCAGTTTGATACTGCTATTTGATCTATATTTTGATATCAACAGAGAAACATACAGCTTTTAAAATATAGTTTGCCTATCAAGTTGTTCTCATTATCTTCCCTTTTGAAGGTCTCCTCCTCTCCCTAAAAGAAGAATTTAGTACTCTATTCCCTTCTTAAATAGTTCTATAATTTGGGCAGTATAGCATATGGCTGGCCATCAAGAATTCATTTTGATGAGTAAGCAGTGGCAGCAAAAGTTTCTAGACTAGGGTTCTTCCTTAATTTACATGTCCTTTCTACTGTAATTATTCTGATAAGCTCGTCTTCACTGTGAATCACTTTTTAAAATGAGAGATGTCACTGATGAAAGTGTGCTGTGCTTGTGAATAATTGTGAAGACAAAAAGAAAGTTAAAAACTATCTGAATGGTGTGATCTTCAGAGTCAGGCAAGTGACAGGTGGCTTGGCCATTTTAGAGCAGGTTATAATGCAGTGATTTAGCATGTTTAACCCCTGCAAGGGGGAGCTTACAAAGCTGGGCAGGGTGTCAGGGCCTCAGCCAAATAAGAAGGCAAATGAATGTAAACAAAAAATAAAAACATAGGGGCAGCTGGGTGGCTCAGTTGGTTAAGTGTCTGCCTTTGGGTCAGGTCATGATCCCAGGGTCCTGGGACTGAGCCTCTTGTTTGGCTCCCTGCTCAGCCCAGAGCCTGCTTCTCCCTCTCCTCCTTGGCTCATGCTCTCTGTCACTATCTGTCTCTCTCTAAAATAAATAAATAAAATCTTTAAAGAGAAAAAGAAACATAGCTCAGATATTTAGCGTGAACCACCCAGTGCAGACTTAACCATCTCAGATGGCCAGAATTACTGGATGTCAGGGTTAGAGATGCAAGGCTAATCCAGATATCACTGGTTGATTGTTCTCAGTTTACTGCTGTATGGTCTGATTTGGTCAGGATTAGCTCCAAGACTTTAAGGGCGTGAGCCTGTGTGGATTGGAGTTCAACTATGCCCTAAGTGAGTGGGACTTAGAAAAGGTGGCAACTGAGGAACCCGCCCCCCCCCGCCCCTGCCAAGAGACTCATCTTCTACGCTTCTCAGTTTGCTATAGAAGACTTGACTGTTGTAAGAATGTTTTATTCACAAAGTTGTAGGAATGGCATTTTGAAGGCTTCTGGGGGTGCCCCTATTTTGAGTTTCCTACTTATTCATTAGGAGAAGGCTCAAGAAAATGGATACAAAACTGACTAGCTAGTATTGAGGTAACCTCCTTCTTTGTCCCCATCATATTCCTATTTAGCATACTTGACTTTAACTGTACATCTAAGATGCTTTTTCCTCCATTGGTCCCTAAATGTCAGTCTCCGTCCCCACATGTCTGTCATAGTGTGAACCCCTCATCTAGTTGGGCTTGAATATGATGTTCCTTAATTTGGTATCAGTTCCTATATGTCTGCCATAATTTGAGTTTCTCAACAGTGAATATGAACGTATAAAGATGTGTATATTTTTGTACAATATGGCCCCTAAATTCAAGTTTACTATGTTATCTAGTGTTCTGCTGAAGAGACTAAATTTTTTCCTTAAGTTGGAAGACAAAGTGAATGTGTTTTACTCATTGATTAATGGTATATTGATTGCCAACATGGAGCCTTTCTAAAGGATTTTTAAGGCTAAGTTGGCCCATAGGTGATTTTTGCCTCATGTGTTATCTTTAGTATCTTCTTCATAAGATTAGGCATCATTATTCAGACATATTCAGACATTATTCAGTCAGTATTATAAGCTCTGAACCCATTTGTGTCATGGCTACTAACTTGGGAATAGAATTTAGAAGCTGGAGCTGTTGGCTCCATAATTGGTAGAAGTGATCCCTTTATTCCTTAGGTTGGCAAAGGGAGTGTCTTAGAGCTCCAATTCATTCAGCTCCTTTATGGTCTTCCTTAGGAGAAAGAACATCCTCAGGGCATATATTTTGGGTCCACAGTTTGAGTCAAGGCTGTTAGTTTTTTTTATTTCTGTGAGAGGATCTGATCATCCCCTATGGTCTCCAGTTCATCTTAAGGAACCTCTAAGCTGTGTTTCTTAGTGTCAGATATTTCCACATCCTTTTAGATTTCTGGTAACACTCATGAATTCAGACTGAGTTCTAAGTGGTTAGTGGTTAGCTGTTGTTTTAAGATTAGTGTAGATGATGTAGGAGCATCTCCCACATTTTTCCAGATATCCATACCTGGACTCCCCTTTGTGGATATTGGAGGTCTCTCAACTGATCTGATTGGAGTGAACATTTCTATAGTCTTAGAAACTGTGCATGGATTTTATGCACTTACGCAATTTCTGGAGCAGTTACTATACATTCCAGCAGTTAAAGAGATGGCTTGGTATTCCTAGACTAACATACATATTCAATAGGTATATGCGTGTGTGATTTAAAACTTTCCAGTAGCTACATTTTAAAAAGTAAAAATAAATGGTAAAATTAATTTTTATAATATATTTTATTTAACCCAACATATCTAAAATATTATTTCAAGATGTGATCAATGTAAAAAACATATTAATGAGATATCTATGTTCTTTTTCTGTACTGTCTTTGAAATCTAATGTGTACTTTATGCTTAGAGCATATCTCAATTAGCATACTACATTTTTAACAGTTAAAGTATAGTCCTATCAAACAGTAAAGTTATGTTCAATGAAAAAATATTTTATACTGCATTAGTGTTTGGATTTAAATTTAAAAATTCAGTTCCTCAGTCACACAAGTCATATTTTAATTGTTCAATAGCCACATGTGCCTAGTGGCCAGTGTGTTAGAGCAGCTCTAGAGGGCCAAGTCTTTCTGAGTAATCGGTAACTTTGTTTCTTTGGAAGTAAGCTAACTTTTCCTGAGGTATTATAAGGTAATTGTCAGATTGTTCTCCCGGTCAGTATAAGAGCCTTTCAGTATAAATTTCCCATTTAGTATCAGAATCAGTTTCTGTTTGAGGTTCCCCTTTGGCTTCTTTGGATTGGTTTGTAGTTTACTTAGCTAAATTCTCTTAGGGACCTAGGAAATAGCCCAAGAAGGAGCTCTACTCAAATTATTCCATTTAGGTTACTTTGCCAGGTCCAGAAGAACAGAAAGAACAGTTTAGTCTCAGGTAAATCAGCTTATTCCCATAGCTTCAAATGCTCAGATTAAAATGACAGATTCTAAGCCAGCAAGCCGACTATGCAGGAGGGCCATGAAATTCATGGCTTCTGGGGAGCTCCTTACAATGGAGTGTCTCCCAGGCACCCTCTGGGTAAAAGGAAAGAAGCCCTTTCTTCACCTTCTTTCATTCTTAAGAGAGGGCAGGCAAGGATTTTTCTGTTCCATGAAAGGTCCTTTGCCCGAGGATCTGAATGGCATAAGAATTTGTGTGAGTGATTGCAAACTGAATGCATTTGCCCTGTAGATGAATTTGATTTGACCTATACAGGTTTTGTTTGTTTTGTTTTTGTTTAGTTTTGAGCTAGTTGGCAACATCTAAAGTTTAGGAGATTTCACCTTTAGGAAAAAAGTTTTCAATTTCTTGTTGAAAATTCAGAAGCCTCTGACAGTACTGGGCCAGCAAGAATTGGCTGTACCTGAATGTAAGTTGCTCCCCGTGATGGGAAAAGGGCAGTTTATGAAAAGAGAATCAGACAGATCCCCTTTGACCCTGATAGTCCTCTGGTTTTTCTTGCCTTTCTCTTTTTGCTTACTCTCCTTTTCCTTTAGTCCTTCTTTGAAATTTTTCTGCTAGTACATAAACATAAAAATGATTGTTTTCTGTTTTTTGAGGGGGAATGAAAACCAGATTTACCAGCATCACACTGTATATATCTGCACATGTATTATATATTTCTACTTAGGGAATAATCAGTAAAAAGAGATGGATTTAAGGAAAATTAGACAGTAACAATAGAACAAAAAAGACAGCAGAATACGAGAAGAAGAGAAGGAAGTTGCTAACAGACCTCGAACATATGCTGGTAAAGGAATTTTATTATAAATAAAAGTTTATTTTATTATAAAAGTTTATTCATGCATGGCTCTGTTTTCCATATATCAGTATAAAAATCCATTTCTTTAGGTTGGTTGGGTTTAAATAGAAAAATAATAACACTTAATATTTATGGAAGATTCAATGTTAATTTATTAAATCTTTGTTAAATATTAAATTGAGTGCATACTGTGTGTTGGGCGGTGGGGATACAGCTATGAACAGAGTAGTCAGGATTCCTACCTTTATAAAGCTTACATGTTAGTGGGAGAATGTAATAAAACTAAAAAAAATAAAATCTTTAGTTTGTTAGTTGGAGGTAAGTGCTGAGGGAAAATATAAGGGAGGAAGAGGGTGTGCCAGGAAAGGAGAGTTACTATTTTATTTTACTTATTTAATTTTTTTTTGAGAGTTGTTATTTTAGTAAGTGTGGCCAGGAAAGGGCTATTTGAGAAGTTAACATCTGTGTCAAGACTAGAAGGGGGTGAAAAGTGATTAATTTGGGTATTTGGGTTGGAAGAATGTTCCAGGGAACAAATGTAAAGACCCTGGGACAGGAATATATTTGGTATGTTTGAGAAATAGTAAGGAAACAAGTGGGCAGACTGGTAGGAGATGAACTGAGAGAAGTTATGGAAGATCTAGATTATATAAGGTCATCATATAGGCCTTTGTAAGGCAATTTTACTGTGAATATCATGGGAAGCCACTGAGGGTTTGGAACAGAGGAAAGAAATACAATTTGAATTATTTCAAATAATATTACATAACATATTAAAATATGCTACTAGCATAACTGTATAGTAATATTATTAATTAATGTATATATTATATAATGTAGTAGGTCATCTGGCTGCTCTTTTGAAAATAGGCTGCAGTGGGGGATATATTAGTTAGAGTGTAGGTTAGGTATCGTTACTGTAACACAGAGTAATAAAAGTCCAAGCAGTCTGGATAGGGAGGACATCTGTGCTCTGTGAAACCATTCAGGAATCCAGACTCTTTCCATCTTTTTGTTTTACCATTCTTTGGGGTCTTGTCCTAATTTAATGTGGTCAAAACTAGATTACTATCAAGAAGATATTTCATCTGCGAAAAAGGGAAACAGATGGAATCCAAAGCACTCAAGCTTAGCTATACTTTGTGCCTGTTGCATTTCCCAGTGTATTGTAAGTGTTCAATAAATGTTTGAATGAATGAATGAATACCTATTTTATATCTGAGTAAATTAAGAGATAGAGAACTAACCAAACATGACTAAGAGTCTATACTGGAACATGATCTAAACCCTGAGCACTAAGAATATATGTATAGAAGAAACTATCATAAAGAGGTTATATCCATGAAATGGGGAATGTCTTATATAAAGATAACATTGTTTTGTTTTCCTTAAAAATCATTACTGTACAATCTTTAGATGTGATTATTAAGGTTTAAAATAGTAGTTAATGGAAGGGGGATTCAAGATGATGGCGTAAGAAGACTCTGGATTCACCTCCTCCCACGGACACAACAAACATATCTTTATATGGAATAACAACCTCTGAAAAGGAACTGAGAATTAGATGAACAGTGCCTCCGTAATAAAAGACAAAAGAGAAACGTAGAGATGGGTAGGAGAGGCAAAGGCACAGCCTTACCCTGGACCCTACCCCAAATGTGCTAACTCCACAATTGGGAGGGATGCCCAAAATATGGAACTCTCTCTCAACATACTTTCATGATAAAAACTTCAATAAATTAGTTAAAAAAGAAATGTATCTCTGCATAATAAAGGCCATATATGACAAACCCACAGCTAACATCGTACTCAATGGTGAAAAGTTTAAAGCTTTTCCTCTAAAAAGATCACCACTTTTATTCAACATAGTACTGGAAGTATTAGCCATAGCAATTAGGCAAGCAGAAGTGAAAGACATCCCAATTGGAAAGGAAGACATAAAACTGTCACTATTTGCAGATGACATGATACTCTATGTAGAAAACTCTAAGACTCCAGTAAAAAACTATTAAAACTAATAAATGAATTCTGTAAAGTTGCAAGATACAAAATTAATATACAGAAATCTGTTGTATTTTTATACACTACCAATGAACTATCAGAAAGATAAATGAAGAAAATGATCCCATTTACAGCTGCATCAAAAAAAGAATAAAATACCGGGCACCTGGGTGGTGCAGCCAGTTAAGTGTCCAACTCTTGGTTTCAGCTGAGGTCATGATCTCAGGGTCACGGGATTGAGCCCTGAGTCAGGCTCTGTGCTCAGCACGGAGTGTGCTTGAGATTCTCTCTCCTCTTCCCTCTGCTCCTCCCACTTGTGTGCACTCTCTCTCTCTCTCTCTCTCAATAAGTAAATCTTAAAAAAAAAAAAAAAAAAAGAGGGGCACCTGGGTGGCTCATTCGGTTAAGTGTCTGCCTTTGGCTCAAGTCATGATCCTGGGGTCCTGGGATCAAGCCCCATGTCAGGCTCCCTACTCAGCAGGGAGTCTGCTTCTCCCTCTCTTTCTGCCCCTCCCCCATTACTCATGCTCACTCTCTCTCTCTCAAATAAATAAAATCTTAAAAATAAACATTTAAAAAAAGAATAAAATACCTAGGAATAAATTTAACCAAGGAGGTGAAAGACCTGTACTCTGAAAATTTGAAGACAATGAAAAAGAAATTGAAGATGACACAAACAAATGGAAAGATGTATCATGCTCATGGATTAGAAGAATTAATATTGTTAAAATGTCCATAGTACCCAAAGCATCCTACAGATTCAGTGCAATCCCTGTCAAAATACTAATGAGATTTTTCACAGAACTAGAACAAATAACCCTAAAATTTGTGCGGAACAACAAAAGACCTCAAATATCAAAGTAATCATGAGAAAGAACAACAAAGCTGGAGGTATGCTTCCTGATTTCAAACTATACTACAAAGTGATAGTAATCAAAACAGTATAGTCCTAGCACAAAAACAGACACATAGATTAATGTAACAGGATAGAGAGCCCAGAAATAAATCCATCTTATAGGGTCAGTTAATCTGTGACAAAGGAGGAAGAAACATACAATGGGGAAAAGACAGTCTATTCAGTAAATGGTGCTGAGAAAACTGGATAGATACATGCAAAATAATGAAACATTTTCTTATACCACATACAAAAATAAACCCAAGTGGATTAAAGACTTAAATGTAAGACCTACATCCAAAAAACTAGAAGAAAACATAGGCAGTAAGCTTTTTAACATTGGGCTTAGCAATATTTTTTGGATATGTCTCCTCAGGCAGTGGCAACAATAGCAAAAATAAACAGATGGGACTATATCAAACTAAAAAGCTTTTGCACAGTGAAGGAAACCATCAACCAAACAAAAAGACAGCCTACTGAATGTGAGAAGATATTTGCAAATGATATATCTGATAAGGGGTTGAACTCATACAACTGGATAGCAAAACAAAACACAACAAAAAACAAAAATAAAAAACCAAACAACCCTATTTAAAAAATGGACAGAGGAGCTTAATAGACATTTTTCCAAAGAAGACATACAGATGGCCAACAGTCACATAAAAAGATGCTCAGCATCACTAGTCATCAGGGTGATACAAATCAAAACCACAATGGGATGCCACCTCACGACAGTCAGAATGACTAGTAACAAAAAGACAAGAAGTAACAGGTATTGGGGAGGAAGTGGAGAAAAGGAAACCCTTGTGCCCTGTTGGTTGGAATGTAAATTGGTGCAACCACTATGGAGAACAGTGTGGATATTCCTCAAAACATTAAAAATAGAAATACCATATGATCCAGTAATCCCACTTCTGGATATTTATCCCAAGAAAATGAAGATACTAATTCCAAAAGATAAATGCATCCTTATGTTCATTGCAGCATTATTTACAATAGCCAAGACATGGAAGGAATCCATGTAGCTATCAATAGATGAATGAATAGGGGCACCTGGGTGGCTCAGATGGTTAAGCATCTGCCTTCGGCTCAGGTCATGATCCCAGGATCCTGGGATTGAGCCCCACATCGGGCTCCTGGCTCAGCGAGGAGCCTACTTCTCCCTTTCCCTCTGCCTCTCTCCCTGCTCATGCTTTCCCTCTCTCTCTCTCTCTGTATCTCTGTGTCTCCAATGAATAAATAAAATCTTAAAAAAAATAGATGAATGAATAAATAAGATGTGCTATATAAGTACAATGGAATATTACTCAACCATAAAAAAAGGATGAAATCTTGCCATTTGCAGGAACATGCATGGACCTAGAGGGTATTTTGCTAAGTGAAATAAGTCAGACAGAGAAAGACAAATACCACATTATTTCACTTATATGTGGTATCTAAAAAACAAAACAAATGAACAAAACAGAAACAGACTCATAGATACAGAGAGAAAACTGGTGGTTGTCAGAGGGGATTGGGGTGGGAAAATGGGCAAAATAGAAGAAGGGAATTAAGAGGTATAAACTCCCAGTGATAAAATAAATGTCACAGGGATGTAATGTTCAGCATAGGGAATGACTCAATAACATTGTAATAACTTTGTATAATAACAAATGGTAACCAGAACTACTGAAGTGATCATTTTGTAATGTATAAAAATAGCGAATCACTATGTTGTACACCTGAAACTAATATATTAATGTCTGTCAGTTATAAATCAGTAAAAAATGAAATAGCAGTTATTGAAGGTGGTAAAGTCTACATATTTATGATGGAGAGAAGAAAAAGAATCTATGAAGAAGAGTGAATGTGGTCTTTATTCTAACATTTTTAGTATCTAAGGTAATTTTACCAAGGGGAAGAGATTTTTTTATTCAGGCAATAAATATTTGGAGTGAAAACAAAACTATCCATAGCATATCCAGGCATTCTTTTTTGTCAATATACTTAAAATAGTTCAAGTGTGTGTTTATGTGTGTGTGTGTACATAATGCATTCATGCACATTTCATATATATGTAACTGTGTGTGTGTACATAATGCATTCATGCGCATTTCATATATATGTAACTTCAGAAATCACTTTATCCAAGGAGTTATTTTAAAATGGTAAGTTTTACATCTTAAAAATTAATAAGCTTATAATATTTTGAGTATTCATGAAAATTGTTTCTGAACCACTGAACTAAGAAAATACTCTTATTTATTATTGTCCTTTGAAGAAGTACACATTAGTGAATCCTTAGCAAAGATAGAATAGTTAATATTGGTATCAGTGAAACTGAATGAAAAATCTCTAAAACTTATTTACTAGTTAGCCTTATGCAAGATACAGATCTTTTAGATAAATTGAGATTGTTAAGTAAGTAATGAAGCTTAGGTTTCCTTAAAATGGACTTCTTTATGTCTATTTTGTTTGAGATGTTATTTTTTTCTTCCTCATAGGGGGAACAATATATTTTCAATAAGAATCAGTAACTGGAAGTACAGGTTTGGTTAATTCATAATGTTAAAATGAAGCTTTAACCAGCAGAGGTAAGAATCTGTTACTGCTTTTGTATTTAAGTCAATGGATCAGAGTATTTGTTGCATTTCTATGAAGAACTATTTAAAAAACTCTGAAGGGTCTGAGATTTTATACCCCTTGCAAGCTAACAAGTTAGCCTGCCACAGTGCCATGGATGTGGGCAGAAGACATGAGACTCCTAGATTTAAGAAAAGGCTGCTTTGTACTCATAGTAGTAGCAGTAGCTACAGTACCAGGCAACACCTGCATATCAGTAGGTTGTATTATAGGAGAGGAACCTAAAGCTGAGGGGACCCGGAGCTTTACAATGAATAATAAGTCTGCTGATTTATGCCTCAGGGAGAGACTGTCTCTATTAGAGGGACAATAAATAAATTTGCCCTTCCTTCCAGTATGAGACACTATCTCTGACTTCTAAGACTGTTCGCTGATTATATACCCTTGAAAAATAGTCTGGAACAGAGGCATTCAGGGTCTGCTTGCAAAATATGCAGAAACACAAGACTCTGGAGAATTGTCTTTCAGCACTTTCTTACTCTGAATTGCATTTTAAGGCACGTATTACTGATAAAGATGATTGTTACAGTACTTTTTTGAAATAGTGAAAAGATGGAAACTACTGAAATACCCAACAATAGGAGATGGTTTAAATTATAATATTCACAGTGAAATAGTAAACAATTGAAAGTAATGTTGTAAAACTACATTAATTGACATAGGTGCGCATCAAAAAAATAGATGAAATAAACAGTATAAAATGTACATGTGGTTTGATCCCATTTTTATAGAAATTTTACAAAAGCACACACAGGTGAAAAATATATACCAAAGCATATATTTCAATGGACAGAATCATGAATGTTTTTATTTTTGCTTGTCTGTATTTTTTTTTAATCCTTTAAATGAATACTTCAGGCTTTTGTAATGAGGGGAAAAAATTTTTTTTTGAAAGTTAAAAACAAATCGTAATTTGAGAACTTCACCTAACAGAAAAAAAAACCTTCATGAATTTAAATGGGGATTAAAGAATGCTAATTCTCATTGTGACTTTGGAGTTGCCTGGATGTGCAGTGTAGAACTAGAAGAGAATAATTAGGTCACTAAATTTTTTTCTTTACTATTTTGTCTGTGATAAAGTCAAGGGTTTCTTTTAGCAATTTCCTGTATTATTTATTATCACATAGATGTCACAAAGGGAAACAAATCTTAGAAAATGCATTCTATTAGAAAATAAATTATAGATTATTGCTTTCTTATAAGTATATTATTAGTAAGTATATTTAATTGATTCTGGTGCTATTTAATTGGAATAGGCTAAGTTAGGTACACTGAATTAATTTACTTCATTTTTATTTTCTGCCTATCATACTTGGAAATATGTTTAAATATTAGTGTTTTTATAGGTTGGCATTTTTGTCATTTTGCTTCTCATGATTTTTTTTTTCCCCCTACTTTTACCAAGGTGCTGTTACCAGATTTGTCTTCTGAGTATAAATTGAAAATGACTGAAGTTCAAGCAATGGTAGAATTCTCTGTGGAGCTAAACAAGTTCTACAATGTGGATTTATTTCAGAGAGGGTATGTATTTTAATGTGAAGATTATAGATTTGGCATAAGAAAAGATGTACAGATTTTCATTTACATTTAATTGCATACTTATGTTCCAGCATATATAAGGGAAACAATGAGGTATATTCAAGTAATTATTTTCTTAGAGAAATTTTAGTTTTAAGTAGATGTTTGAGAATTATTCATGTGGATTTAATGATACTGCTGGATATATGTAACGTATATTTATGAATTTGTAGTGAGCATTGAGAGGACTTCTGTGAAAATGTGTAAGATCTCATTTTTGCTTGTAAAAGCTTATAGTGAATGGGGAAAATAAAATATTGCACAAAATAGCTAAGTGGGAATGCAAAATGATGAATCTTCAAGAAGTGTGTATGGAAAGTGCTCTAGGAATCAGGACAAAAAGACGTCTTTCTGGGTATATTAGGGAAAGGCATTATGGAGAAATAGAATCCAAGTATGCTTTAAGACCTGTATCGGTAAGGATAAAGTGAAAAACCCTTTTGGTAGGAGAAAGCAGCGTGAATCAAACCTTGGAAATAGGAATGGACATGTATTTTTTTTTTTTTAAAGATTTTATTTTATTTATTTGACAGAGAGGGAGCACAAGCAGGTGGCAGGCAGAGGGAGAGGGAGAAACAGGCTTGGCGCTAGGCAGGGAGCGCAGTGTGGGGCTCAATCCCAGGACCCTGGGATCACGACCTGAGCTGAAGGCAGATGCTTAACGACTGAGCCACCCAGGCGCCCCTGAACATGTATTTTAAAGAATATTTAGGAGATTGGATAGTCTCTGGGAGAATTGCAGAAGAAAAGATAGTAAAGAAAGGAGAGGTTATATTTATGAAGGGCTCCTAGTCTGGAGAACTGACAGTGGGGATTTGGGCAGCCATCAGTGGTTTCCAAGTAAGAAAGAAATGATCACTATTATTACAAGAAGCATTTACTAACATGATGAAGATTGTGATAGATTGATGGTTGTGTAGAAGAAATAGAAGCATAGGGGACAGTTTAGAGGTGCTTGCAGTAACTCAGGTACAAACCTGAAGGTCTGCACTAAGAGTGATAGTAATGGAGTTCTGACTATCAGAAGAAGGGTGAGAGAGATTTTCTATTGAGTTTTTTGTGGTGGTTGTTTTGTTTTATTTTTAGCTTGTCTTGGCTTTACCATCTTGTTGAAAAAAATAAAAATGGCCGTGCTCTGCTTTACTCCTCGTGGTCTCTCACTCCTCAGCAGAACAGGCTGGGCTTATTTTCATGGCAGAGACAGAAGTCAAAGAAAGAGAGCAGAAGATGCAGGGCCTCTTGAATTGGCACTCTTGTTACTTCCACTCCATTTTGTTGGCTATGCAAGTTATAAGGCCAGCCCAGGAGTCAAGGCTGGCAGTTCTTAGGCCAGTAGAACTTCCTTAAAAATTTTATGAGGTTTCTGTATGTCTGATACAGTTCATGCCAAACTCTGAAACCTACACCCACAATTGTCTTGAGACATGACTATTCTCTAGATGTAATCACTACTATTTGGGGATCAGAATTCTGTGGGATCATGCCCCTCAACTTCCTAAAAGCCCTTTTGTCAAGCTGAGAATGTCTACTTAGACACTGCTTTAATTTCTTTAGAGATCTTAAGAAAGGGATTTATAGCCACTCCCTTGATAGGATCTTTGTCCGTGGCAGCATTTTATTTTTAAAATCTTTAGGGAGACTGAAGATGAAAACTAGTTTTGTTTTCCAATCTAGCAAGTACTGATCCATCTATAGTCCCTCTAGATTCTGTTTGTAAAATGACCAGTTCTTTCTTTAGCTCATCTCTTTCTGGCAGAACCTTATTATACCTAGCAAGGAGTAACAAGTTGACATTTTCAGCATTCTCCCTGGAAATTAGCTTGCTCAAGTCCCAAAGTTTCTTGTCTGACTTCTTCTAAGTTATTGCTGACAGTGTATTTACCAAAGTTTCATTACTGTATAACATAGGTTACCATTTTTTAAATCTCTATAATTTACTCATTTTTCTTGCCTCTGTAACTGTTACTTTGGTTCCAAAGTCAATGCCACATATTTAAAATTTTTGTTATGGTGCACACTACTTCTAAGTTACCAATTTTTGTATTAGTTATCTATTGCCGCAGTAATGCAGCTAATAACAAACGCAAAGCTTCTGTGGCATCACAACAATAAACGTTAATTTTTGCTCACAAGTCTGGATCAGCTGAATGGTTCTGTTCTGGGCTGGCTTGGCTGATTTTGCTGAGCTTGCTTATGAATTCATACTCAACTGGCGGGTTGGCTGGGTTCTAGCCATTACAGAATGGCCTTAACTCAGTGGACTCAGCTCTGTTTTATGATCTCTCATCCTACAGCTTATTCTCATAGAGGAGGCAGGGTCCAAAGAGAAAGAAACTATCCAAGACCTTTTACGACCTAGGCTTGGAACCAGCACATTGTCATCTCTGCCACATTGTATTGCCCAAAACAAGTTATAAGGCCAGCCCAGATTTAAGGGTAGGGAAATAAACTCCACTTTTTATTGGAAGTCACATTGCAAGATGTGTGGACACCAGGGTGGGTGAAAAAAATCAGAGACTTTTAAAAATCATTCTACTACTCTAACATTTTTTATTTTTTTGTTACTAATTTCTGTGAGGCGTGTTGGAGAAACAATAGTAGGATTTAATGACTGATTCCATATGGAGGATGAGACTGAAAAAGCATTAAAAATATGTATGTAGATGTGTGAATATATGTGATATCTAAGATTACTTTGAAATGGCTCAGCAAAGAAAAAGTACAGATGAATCAGATATGATAAAAATCTTTTTGGGGTACCTGGGTGGCTCAGTCGGTTAAGTGTCTGCCTTCGGCTCAGATCATGATCCTAGAGTCCCAGGATCAAGTCCCGCATCAGGCTCCCTGCTCAGCGGGAAGCCTGCTTCGCCCTCTCCCACTCCCCCTGCTTGTGTTCCCTCTTTCGCTGTGTCTCTCTCTGTCAAATAAATAAATAAAATCTTAAAAAAAAAATTCTTTTTAATTGTTGAAAATGGGTAGTGGACATATGGGTTCATTGCTCTACTTTTTGCAAATTGGGTATTTTTAATAAGAAATATAAAAACTAATGTTGAAGTTTTAAATCTTATTGACTTGTACAATATTAGTAATATTGAAATAAATAAGGAAGTTGAAGATTTGTTCATTTTGATATGCTGAGTTTGAGGTAAGATATCCAAATGGAGATAGTTCATAGTTGGAGGCTTAGAACTGGAGATAAAGATTAAGTGAATTATAATTCCATTTTATTGCCAACCATCATAAACATAGAATGTGTAATTGCTGCTTTCATTAATTTTCTCTTAATCTACAATCTGGTTTCCCCCTTCCCCAAAAAAGTTGAGGACTTTTGAATAATATTATTATGTTTCTGATCTTTTAAAAATCTAATGGTTAGAGGATCATTGTTTTTAGATACATTGCTTGACTTGTTTATTTAAGCATATTTTTGCTTTTTAATTGAGGTATAATTGACATATAATATTATATTAGTTTCAGGTGTACAACATAGTGATTTGACATTTGTCTACATTGCAAAATGATCACCACAATAAGTCTATTTACCATGTGTCACCATACAAAGTAAATACCATATTACTGACTTTATTCCCCATCTTATATGTATATCCCCATGACTTACTTATTTTTTAACTGGAAATCTGTACTTCTTGATACCCTTCACCCATTTTGCTCCCCCCAACCTTCCTCCCCTCTGACAACCATCAGTCTGTTCTCTATATCTGTGAGTCTAGTTTTGTTTTGTTTTTTAGATTTCACATGTAAGTGAAATCATGCGGTATTTGTCTTTCTCTGACTTAATTCAATTAGCATAGTGCTCTCAAGGTCCATTCATGTTGTCACAAATGGCAAGATATCATTCTGTTTTATGGCTGAGTAGTATTCCATTGTATATATATCACATCTTCTTTATTCATTCATTGATCAATGGACACTTAGATGGTTTCCATATCTTAGCTATTGTAAATAATGCTAAAATGAACATAGGGGTGCATATACCTTTTTGAATTATTTTTTTTCGTGTTCTTCAAGCAGATACTCTGTAGTGGATCATATAGTAGTTCTATTTTTAATTTTTGCAGAAACCTCCATATAATTTTCCATAGTGTCTATACCAACTCATACTCCCATTGTGTGGGAGTATTCTGTGTGCACAAGGGTTCCCTTTTCTCCACATCTTCAGCACTTATCTTTTGATGTTTTGATAATAGTCATTTTAAAAGGTGTGAGGTGACATTTCATTGTAGTTTTAATTTGCATTTCCCTCATTAGTGATATTGAGCATCTTTTTATTGACTTCTTTGGAAAAATGTCTATTTAGATCTTTTACCCATTTTTTTTTAAAGATTTTATTTATTTGAGAGGGAGAGCATATAAGCGGGAGGCAGAGGCAGAGGCAGAAGGAGGGGGAGAAGCAGACTCCCCGCTGAGCAGGGAGCCCCATGCGGGGCTCGATCCCAGGACCCCAGGATCATGACCTGAGCTAAAGGCAGAGGCTTAACTGACTGAGCCATCCAGCTGCCCCTCTTTTGCCCATTTTTTAATCAGATTGTTTGTTTGGTGGGGTTTTTTTGTTGTTTTGTTTTGTTTTTTGCTATTGAGTTTTGTATGAGTTCTTTATAATAATTTTGGATATTAACCCCTTATCAGATATATGATTTTCAAATATTTTCTCTCATTTAGTAGGTTCCTTTTCATTTTGTTGATGGTTTCCTTTGCCATGCAGAAAGTTTTTAGTTTTATGTAGTTCCAGTTGCTTATTTTTGCTTTTTGTTGCCTTTGCTTTTGGTGTCAGAGTCAAAAAAATCATCACCAAGATGTATGTCAAGGAGCTTACTGCCTGTGTTTTCTTTAATTTTACTTAATCTTTAGTTAACATTCTCAGCATGGGAAGTTGAATAGTTCCTAGAAAGCTTTGTTCTCCTCTGGTTCCAAGGCTCCTGTGATTCCACTTTGATTTTTGGTTTTAGTCATCTCATGTTTTCAATCTGACCTTATCTTAATCTCAACTAATTATCTCTCTCTGTTTATGGAGTTTTGCCATGTTTCTTTAAGGCCAAATTGTGACTTTCAGGGTTATAGATTTAATTGGCTAGCCTTTCGTTCACTCCTCTTTAATTTTGGCTTTGTGACCTGACCATATGTTCTCTCCAATGCTATACCTTGCTATAAGTAATAGTAGTAATATATTTATGTATTTTAATCTTTGTATTATTTACAAATTTAATATTTTTTTAAAGATTTATTTATTTGAGAGAGCGAGAATGAGAGAGAGAGAGTACATGAGAGGGGGGGAGGGTCAGAGGGAGAAGCAGGCTCCTCGCTGAGCAGGGAGCCCGATGCAGGACTCGATCCCAGGACTCCAGGATCATGACCTAAGCCAAAGGCAGTCGCTTAACCAACTGAGCCACCCAGGCGCCCCAAATTTAATATTTTTAAACTACTACCTAAGAAATTATTAAATAAAAGTAAATAAAATATTTAATTCCCTTGTGTACATCTAAACTCATCCTGATTTGTAATCTTGATACAGCTTTTAGTAAGCCTGTGTGTGTCTCTGTGTGTGTGTGTGTGTGTGCGTGCATAGATGTGTGTATCCTCCATTACATATACATACTTGCAGTGTAATGTTGTTAAAACACAAACATATTATAATGTTTACCTCAAGTTTTTTATTCTATGTAAACTGTTATTACTAATGACTGGTTGATTTCTATATATAGATATAAATATTATAAAATCCTGTAGAATAAATAAAGTATATAAACAAATAGCCCTGACCTTGAAAAAATGCTGAATTCTTTAAACCAAATACATGTCTTTATTTTGTAATTTATAGTATTAAGCCAATTTTCAAAAACCATTACAACTTGTATTTTCTCAAAATTATGCTTAAGAAAAATTTATCTTTATTATGTTTTAAAAGAAAAAACTGAATAACCAAATTAGACCATGAAAATCTTAGATGCCTTACTAACTCCTCGACATTCTCTCATTTGAAGTAAGAAATACCAAATACTTTAATTTTGTTTCTCTAATTCATCTTTATACATGCTGATTTCCCTTTGGATCTTATTGCGTACTGCTGATACTTGATGTGGACCTGATGTATTGTTTTTCACCAGTAGTAAATATTATGGGAGGGACGCCTATGTGGCTCTTTTGGTTAAGCAGCTGACTGTGGATTTCGGCTCAGGTCATGATCTTAGGGTCTTGGGATTGAGCCCTGCCTTGGCTCCTTGCTCACCACGGAGTCTGCTTGTCCATCTCCCTCTACTCCTCCACCACTTGCACTCTCTGGTGCATGTGTGCACGTGCACACTCTTTCTCTCAAGTAAATAAAATCTTTAAAATAAAGAAATAAGTCTTTAAAAATAAATAATAAATAAATAAATATTATAGGACACTGATATAAGCAGACCAAATTTATTACTTAATACATACGGATATATAGAAATTGGGGCATTGCATATTTTAAAATATATTTTGAAATGATTTTTTTGGTCTATCTTCCTTTAGTTTTTACCAGATACGTGCATCTATGAAAATTCCACCAAGAGTTCCCCACAGAGTAGAAGCTAGTTTGTTACATGCAGCAGGTAAGCGAAGGAATGTTTTTAACTTTTAAGAAAAGTCTGAAGCAACATTATAATGGCAATGATAACTTTTAATTATTTTTATTTTTTTAACTACAAATATAAGATACCAACGAGTATCATTATAATAAGAAATATATTTGAGGCCTCCGTAAAACAGGCTTGATTATAGGTTCCTTGTCTTTCTCTTAGATTTCTTATGATGAGCATATGAAAGAATGTATGTGAAATTTCCACAAAAACAAACATAAGTAGGGGTGGTGTCAGTTATATCATGTAAGATGTAATTTTTAAAAATAGACAGTAAGGGACGCCTGGGTGGCTCAGATGGTTAGGCGTCTGCTTTCAGCTCAGGTCATGATCCCAGAGTCCTGGGATCGGGTCCCGCATCGGGCTCCCTGCTCTTTGGGAGCCTGCTTCTCCCTCTCATTCTCTCTCTCTCTCTCTCTCTCTCTCTCTGTCTCTCATGAATAAATAAATAAAATCTTTAAAAAACTAAAATAAAAATACACAGTGAATGTGGACATATAATTTGATATATTACAAAGGTGTTTTATGATAGTTTTATAGTATGCCTTTGAGAATTTTTTTTAACCACATTTTTGGTCTGGGTTAACTGCTCTAATTAAAAAACAAAATGCAGAAAGTAAAGTATACAGTATAAGATAGATATGTTATAGTAGCTCAGTTATTTACTTATATTCTGTGAAGAGACACCAGCATTAAAATGTTTGAACCAAAACTGGTGGTCCTGATATAATCTGAGCATTTTTTCAGCTTTCCTGATACAGTGTACTCTGTTTCATTCTATGAAGTTAGGAAATGAAATGGTTAATGAAACATTCTAGAGAGTTATCATATATGTCAAGTATGAATTATGAGTTTTGAAAACATCATAAATAATAAAATACACCTAACACTAAAGCTATGCTGAGCATAGTTCAGTCTATTTTAAAACTGAAGAAAATATTCTGGGAATTTGAAGTGTTTAGGATTATCTTTTTAGCATCCTATGGGTACTAAAATGCTAGGTTTATAGGTTTTAATGAATTTTACATAATGGAGAGTTTATTCTATCTTCCTGAAGACTCTCAAAATACTCAGGGAGGTTTATTGCTTATGACCAAAAATATGTACATTCTTTATTTTTTAAAAAAAAATCCAAAAGTATTTTTTTCTTGGCCTGGCATACATATTAAAGTGTAATTTATTGTCATTTGGACTTTTGTAAGTCTACTTTCTATGGAACATAGAGGTTAAAATAATTAATATTGCAAGACAGATTTGGTCTTCCCTTTTTGAACTTCCTTAATCTAGTAGACTAAATGTCTTGCCTAGTGTATCTTCTAAAGTTGCCAGTTGAAAAAAATAGACCTTTTTTTCTGGGCTCCCTTTTTATTTTTTCAGCTTTATTGAGAAATAATTAACAAATAGAATTGTATATATTTAAAATATACAAATTATTTGTTATATATACATTATGAAATAATTACCACAATCAAGATAATTAGCATATCCATCACCTCACATAGTTCACTCTTTTGGGTGTGTGTCATGAAAACACTTAAGATCTACTCTTTGCAAATTTAAGTATACAAGATTTTATTATGTAGTCACCATGCTGTGCCTTAGAGCTTACTCATAACCGAAAGTTTACATCATTTGACCTATATCTCCCCATTTCTCTCACCCCGTAGCCCCTGGCAAGCACAATTCTGCTGTTTCTATGAAATCAACTTTTTGTTTTGTTTTGTTTTATTTTCACACGTAAGTGATTCCATGCACTATTTGTCTTTCTCTGTCTGACTTATCTCACTTAGTGTCATGCCGTCTAGGTTCATCCGTATCATTGCACATGGCAAGATTTCCATCTTTATGGCTGAATAAGATCTATCTCTCTCTCCCTTCCTCCCTCCCTCCCTGCCTTCCTCTGTGTGTGTGTGTGTGTGTGTGTGTGTGTGTGTGTGTGTGAGCAAGAGATTGAGAGAGAGAAAGAGAGAGACACACCACATTTTCTTAATAAACTCATCTGCTGACAGATACTTAGGTTATTTCCATATCTTGGATATTGTGAATAATGCTGCAGTGAACATGGTAGTGCAGATTTCTTTTCAAGATACTCACTTCATTTCTTTCAAACATATACCCATGAGCTAGATCATTATGGTAGTTGTAACTTTAATTTCTTGAGGAACCTCCATACAGTTTTCTATAGTGGCTGCACCAATTTTCACTCCCACCAACAGTCACAAGCGTTCCCTTTTCTCCATGCCTTCACCAGTACTTGTTATATTTTGACATTTTGAAAATAGCAGTTCTAACAGGTATAAGCAAATATCTCTTTGTGTGTGTGTGTGTGTGTGTGTGTGTGGTGTTTTAAGATTTATTTATTTATTTATTTGAGAGAGAGTGCACCCATGCATGGAGCGAGCCCAGGGAGGGATATAGGGAGAAGGAGAGAGAGAATCTCAAGCAGACTCCCCGCTGAGCTTAGAGCAGGACTCTGGGCTCAATCTCCACAACCCTGAGATCATGATCTGAGCCGAAATCAAGAGCTGGATGCTTAACTAATTGAGCCACCCAGGCGCCCCATCTTTGTGGTTTTGATTTACATTTTCCTTGGTGATAATGATGTTGAGCACCTTTTTATATGCACCTGTCAGTCATCTGTAAATCTTCTTTAGAAAAATGTCTTCAGATCTGCCAATTTTTTAATCAGACTGTTTTTTTTGCTGTTGAGCTATATGAGTTCTTTTTTTGGATATTAATCTCCTTAGATATATATGATTTTCAAATATTTTTCCACTTTTGATAGGTTGTCTTTTAATTTTATTGATGATTTCCTTTACTCTGCAGAAGCTTTGTAGTTTGACATAATCCCGCTTGTTTATTTTTACCTTTGCTTTTGTGGTCAAATCCAAAGAATCATTTCCAAAACGAGTGTCAAGGACCTTTTCTCCTGTGTTTTCTTCTAGGAGTTTCATGGTTTTGGGTCTTAAATTTAAGTCTTTAATTCAATTTGAGTTAATTTCTGTGAGTGATATAAGATAGGGGTGTAGTTTCAATCTTTTGCATGTAGATATCTAATTTTCTCAGCACTATTAAGAGACTGTTCTTTCCCCATTATGTTTTTGGTACATTGTCAAAGATTAGTTGATCGTGTGTATATAGGTTTATTTCTAGGCTCTATTCTCTTCCATTGGTCTGTGTACATGTTTTTATGTCATTATCATACTGTTTTGATTACTATAGCCTTTTAATAGTATTATAGCCTTGAAATCAGGAAGTGTGATGTCTCTAGCTTTGTTCATTTTTTCTTAAGATTGCTGTGGCCATTCAGAGTCTTTTGTGGTTTCATATGAATTTAGGATAATTTTTTCTATTTCTGTGAAAAATGCCATTGAAATTTTGATAAAGATTATATTGAATCCATAGATTACTTGGGGTAGTGTGGACATTTTAACAATAGTAATTCTTCCAATCTAAGAACACAGGATATCTCTCCTTTTATTTGTGTCTTCTTCAATTTCTTTCATCAGTGTCATAGTTTTTAATGTACATGTTTTTATTTCCTTGGTTAAATTTATTCCTAAGTATTTTATTATTTTCGATGCTATTGTAAATGGAATTTCTCCTGTTTTTAAATAATTGAATGATTTTACATTTATGAAATAAACATGCACAGAACAACTACCTTTTATTTTTTATTGAAGTATAGTTGACATAATGTTATATTAGTTTCAGGTAAATAATGCAGTGATGGGATTGCTTTCTTGATTTCTCTTTTGAATAGTTCATTGTTAGTGTATAGACAAGCAACTGATTTTTGTATGTTGATTTTGTATCCTGCAACTTTACTGAATTTCTTGGTTAGTTCTAACAGCTTTTTGGTGGAGTCTTTAGATCATGTCATCTGCACACAGATAATTTTACTTCTTCTTTTCCTATTTGGATGCCTAAAATTTCATTTTATTGCCAAATTGCTGTTGCTAGGACTTCCAGTACTATGTTGAATAGAAGTGGTGAGAGTGGGTGCCCTTGTTTCTAACTTTAAGAGGAAAGATTTTAACTTTCCACCATTGGGTATGATGTTAGCTGTGGGCTTGTCCTATACAGCCTTTATTATGTTGAGGTACATTTCTTCTATACGTACTTTATTGAAGTTTTTATCATGAAAATATGTTGAATTTGGTCAAATGCTTTTTCTGCATCTACTGAAATGATTATATGAATTTTATTCTTCATTCTGTTAATATGGTATATCATGTTTATTTGCATATGTCAAATTATCCTTGCATCTCAGGGGTAAATCTCTTGGCCATACTAAATGATCCCTTTAAAGTACTCTTGAATTTGGTCTTTTAGTATTTTTTTGAGGTTTTTGCATCAGTGTTCCAGCGGTAGTAGCCAGTATTTCTTCTTTTCTTGTAGTGTATTTGTCTGGCTTCCGTATCAGGGTAGTGCTGGCCTTTTAAAATGAGTTTGAAAATGTTCCTTCCTGGTCAATTTTTGGAAAAATTTGAGAAGGATTAGTATTCTTTCATCTCTAAGTGTTTGGTAGAATTCACCAGTGAAGTCATCTGGTCTTGGGTTTTTATTTGTTGGGAGATTTTTGATTACTGATTCAGTCTCTTATTGGTCTGTTCAGATTTTGTTTCTTCATGATTTAATCTTGGTAAGTTATGTTTCTAGAAATTTATCTATTTCTAGTGTATTTAATTTGTTGGCATTGTTCTTATCCTTTGTATTTTTGTGGTATTAGTTGTAGTGTCTTTCATTTATAATTATATTTATTTGAATCATTTTTTTCATATTCCAGCTAAAGGTTTGTTGATTTTGTTTATCTTTTCAAAAAACCATCACTTAGTTTCATAGATCTTTTCTATTGTCTTTCTAGTCTCTATTTCATTTATTTCCACTCTGATCTTTGTTATTCCCTTCCTTCTGCTAACTTTGGGCTTAGTTTATTCTTCTAGTACCTTGAGATGTAAGGGTAAGTTGTTTGAGATCTTTCTAGATTATTTGTATGACAGAAATATTACATGTAATTAATGCCATTTACAGAGTAATGTTATTTTAACATTATGACAAATAGTATTTCAGAAATACCCAAATAGAGTACTTTCTTTTTAAGTGCTTTTTCCTGGACACTGTGATTTCAGTTTGTTTTTAATTAGTTGTAAATCCAGATTTAGTCATTGTTGCTATTTCAGCTTCTAATACTATTAACTTTGTATTGACTGTAAAGTGTCCGTTGTCTGATAATTTACCAGTGTGTGGAAGGGAAGTATCTTTTAAAAATAGTTTATAGCAGACACCAGTCTTTAAAAGAGAAGCCTGGGTTTGAAAAGCAATAAAATTCCATAATACATGATTTTTAGTTTGTATGTGAAAACATTATTTATGTGTGTATTTTTATAGCATTATACAAGAATGTTTTTAAGAGGTCGCATAGTTTTTCAGTTAATTATACAGCCAAAATGGAAAGCACAAGAACTGGATTTTGAACAGAAGAAGAAAAATATAATTTCTTTCATACTTTTTCAAATCAGCAAACTTTTGTCTGTCATGTCTAAAATGTAATACCTAATATAATTTCTGAAGATCTTTTTTTATCTTAATATTGTGTCAGTGTATTTTATTTTTCTCTAATTTAGAATATCTTATTTTTCTTGTTTATAGTATACACTGATATGTATGGATTTTTACAAATGACCCTTAACAGATTATGAGATATGCTACTTTCCCCATCCCAGTACCATTCCCAGCATGATTATCTTTTATATGTGTGTAGCGTTCCATAGGTTCTTGTTTCATCCTCTGAACATCTCTATGATAATGTAAATCTGGTATTTCATTTGTGTTTCCTGCCAGTGTACCCCATAATAGCCTATCATGTTAAATGTTTTAAGTTCATATGAAAATTATAGAGGACAATGGTTGATGGAGTTGGTGACTTATTAAGGCTCACAGGTATGGTACATCCAAAATAATGTTCTCATGCCCAGATGAGTTTTTCCTCACCAGCAATCTTGAAAAAGAGAGAGAGAGAGAGCAAGAGAGCGCACTAGCTCATACATGCAAAGAAGGCAGCAAATTTATTCCAGTCTTAGAGGTACTGATTCGGTTCTCTTTTTATGTCCTTCTTCCTTCAAGTTTGTTTCATTTTAAAATAGTATTTAAGAGTTCCCAGAGTATGTATCTTTTTAATATTAGTAGATTTGTTAGGAAAAGTTATCCGTCCCAAAATTTTCTGCTTCCAAAAGTTACTCCTATGAATTTGGCTGGCTTCATTTTAATACATATCATTGATTTCTAGACTCATCCTTGATAACATAAATATATTCATATTGGGGGAGTTTTTCTTTATCCTGTATGTTCTCTTTTTACCTCTGTTTCTTAAAAATTCACTCTTTTAGGGGCTTGGATTTTCTCTATTACATATCCTATTTTTCTTGTTTGATTTGTACTATCACCTCAAGATCTTTTCTTTTCAGTACTGTATTTTACCATAATTCCTACACTTTATGTATATTTCTGAAAACCTTGTATAAGAAGAAAGTAATGATTTTGTCTGTGAGTTGCAGAAAGGCAGGTTAGATGTGGTAGGAATTAGATGGTATTATACAGCTTATTGCAACACATTTAAATTATTTCCAGCATGAAATTGTGCTGACAGTGAGGGGTTTGGGTCAGGAAGTAGCTGTCATCTACAATAGCATCAGTCATAAAAGACAATGAGTATTTATAGGGCTGTTGAAAATTAATTAATAAGAAAATATTCACAGACTTCAACAACAAAGAACTCATTGCTTGTTCTAAGAAACTGGCCCCAGTTTGAAATGTTAGAGCACTATGTACAATTTTGATAAAAAGTTCAAATAACAACTCCCCATTTCTAATAATGATAGTATTTTTTAAAAGAAACATATATTGTTTCATTTGCTTTTTAATTTCCACCCATCCCTTTTTTCTGAAAAAGTAATTTTACAAAAGTAATATAAATAGTTAAAAAATCTATTAGTCCAGAAAGATTTGTAGTGAAAACAAAGTTACTTTTTTAGATGCATCCACTTTTAACTGTTTCTCTAGTACTAATCTTTTCCTTTATACAGACATTTTCACTTCCTGGTATGATGAATGCAACTGAATCATAAACTATTTCCTCCCTCCCTTCTCCTTACTTTTTAAGAGATACCATTATTCCCATATCTTTCTTTGACTTTGAAGTTACTGTTACATAATATATTGTTTAAACTTCCATTTCCTATTTTAGCCAATATGACAGACCCTATTTTGTAGTATAAGGATATAAGCAATTTTGCCTCTTTTTTCAAATTTTCTCTTTTCCTCCACTTTTCAACCTGTTAGGTATATCCTTTCTTTTATAATATCAAGGTTGCTAACATTCAAATTCTGTTTTGTAACTGTAGTTAAATCTTAATGTGCTCTGTCTCTGGGTTGATTGCAAATGTCAAAAATAAGTAAATAGCATTTTCATTTTTATGGTAACACGAGAGGGAAAGTGTTTATAAAATTGAAATGACTATCCAACATAAAAAAGGAAGATCTTAATTAAGTTTCTGGCAAGACAAGACAAATCTAGTTACCATTGTGGTATTGATCTGGGTCACCTGTGATTTAGAGATAGCCATGGGTATGTCTTGGGTATTTTAAAAGCTTGTATATTCAGAGATACAGCTCTGTTGGAGTTAACAGAGTAGTGACTTGGAATCAGGATACCAGCTTCCTTTTATGTTCCCTTGGAAAACTCACTTAACCTCTCTGAGCTTCAGTTTCTCATCTGGGAAGTGTGTTGCCTGCTTTACAAAGTGGTTGTATGTTAAATAAGTGGAAGTTCTCCGCAAACTGTAAAGGGCTGTATACGTGTAAAATGTTATTATTTGACTTCTCATGATATGAGAAAGAATGAGAAGCAGTCACATTTTGTCTCATTTACTATACTATTTGTGAACCATTTAATGTAAAGAGCTGAAAGTTATGATAAAGTTAATTTGATGTTTTCCTGTGATTATATAATTGTACAGCATAGTAAGTACATAGGATAACATCTCATGTTAATCAGTAAATTAAAATTTTTTTAATTAAAAGCTATTTCTGGGATAAGAATGAACTAGAATGACCAAGGACAAGAAGGGAAATATCCAAAGGGAAGAAGAGACCTTACAAAAAACCCCTGAATTTATAACTCATCAAGGAAATCTAAGTGCCTACACTTGAATTTCTGTGCTTTTAATACTAACTTAATCTGTAGATAGTGTTTGAGTTTGGATTTGTTCTGCCGCTCGCTAGCAAGTCTTGTTTTGCCATTTACTAGCTGTTTGGTCTTAAGCAAATTATTCACTTTTTCTGAGCCTTACCTAATCAGTGAATGGAAATAATCCTTGTCTTACAGTGTGTTTGTGAAAATTAATTGAGAAAATTAGGTAAAGAGACCTGGTATAATGCTCAGTAAAATTGCTTCCCTTTGTTATGCCCTCTGTTTCGATCCCAAATTGCCCCAGATCTTAAAAAACTAAAATAAGTTGGACTCTAGATCCCAGAACCAACTTGATTAAGTAAAGATAGTCATGAAGGAGTTGCCCAGCAACCATTTATATGCCTTTTCTTTCTCAGTTCTCAAGAATTAGCCTTACTTATATACAGAATAGCTGAGTGATATGGTTTAACCTTTTTATACCTCCTTTGAGTCTTTTCTTCCCCAGTGAGACAGCTACCTATTACTAGTATAAGGGTTCTGTGATATGTGTAAGAGTGAACTGCATACCTATATTGAAACTACTTTATCACTATGACAGAGAAGACCGAACACAGGCTCTGGGGGCAAACAGCAGTGACATTTGCCTCTGGGTAAATTATTTAAATTATCAGAGCCTTGGTATCTCTAAAACAGATATATTAATCCCTGCTCTATAAAATTGCCTAAAGGATTACTAACAATATACATAAAGCACAGTGCCTGGCACATACTAAGTGCTCTATAGATGGTAGTTAGTAGTAGTAGTAAAATAAAACTGCTACTTTTTTGTTTTCTTTTTTGTTTAGTGAATAAGTTTAATATATAATGTGTAAATTTAAGGTATACCATGTGTTACTTTGACACATTTACTTACTGTGATTGTTGTAGCAATATTTATTGACATTACATAATTGTAGCACTGTATTGCTGCCTATGTCTATTATACTGTGCAGTAGATTTCTGTGGCTTATCTACTGCTCCTTGCAGGTTTGTACTCTTAAACAACATCAATCTTACCTCCCCACTCCCTCACTTCCATTAACCACATTTTACTGTTTTTTATGAGTTTAACTTTTTTTTTTAAAGAATTCATTTATTATTTGACAGAAGGAGACACAGCGAGAGAGAGAACACAAGCAGGGGGAGTGGGAGAGGGAGAAGCAGGCTTCCCGCAGAGCAGGGAGCCCGATGCGGGGCTCGATCCCAGGACCCCGGGATCATGACCTGAGCTGAAGGCAGACGCTTAATGACTGAGCCCCCAGGCACCCCCTTTTTTTTTTAAGATTTTATTATGAGTTTAACTTTTTTAGAGTCTACAGATAAGTGATATACATCATTTTTTATTTTTCTGACCTATCTCACTTAGCATAATGTACTCAAGTTCCATCCATGTTGTTGTAAATGGTAAGATAGTCTCCTTTCTAACAGCTGAATATCATTCCATTGTGTATGTGTGTGTGTGTGTGTGTGTGTGTGTGTGTGTATACATATATACACACCACATCTTTTTTATCCATTCATTCATCATTTCCATATCTTGGCTATAGTGAATAATGCTGCAGTAAACATAGGAGTGCATTTATCTCTTTGAAATCTTGTTTTCATTTCCTTTAGCTATATACCCAGAAGTGGAATTGCTGGATCGTATGGCAGATCTATTTTTAGCTTTTTAAGGAAACTCCATATTGTTTTCCATAGTGGTCAGACCAATGTACATTCCCACCAACAGTGTATAGGGTTTCACCACATCTTTGTTAGCATCTGTTGGCTCTTGTCTTCTTGATAATAGGCATTGCAATACATGTAAGGTGATACCTCCTTGTGTTGTTGATTAGCATTTCCCTGATTAAATTAGCATTTCCCTTATGTGTTGTTGATTAGCATCTTTTCATATGCCTATTGGCCATTTTGATGTCCTCTTTGGAAAAATTTTTATGTAGTTCTTCTACAAGACTGCTATTTATGAGAAGAAAGGGAAAATTGCATAAAACCTCAAACAATAATGTTTGGGGAAGGTCTTATTGCTTTAAAAAATATATATATATATGCACACACACACACACACATATACACACACATACATATACTCTCCACTTTGATAGAAGTTTCACAACTAGATAAGCATTTGGACTAATAAGAAATCAACCCTGGTTGAACCAAAAAGAAATTTCCAAAAAAATAAAGTAATTTCCAGTTATTTGTATTTGGCCAGAGTTTTTCTAAGGCCATCTATTCTGGATAAAATTCTTTGTGTGTACATGTATTCCTACGTACCACCACCCAGTGCTTTTATAAAGGTGATAGCAGTTAAGAACAAATTAATATCAAGAAAAGAGGAGGGCTGGAAATAAAGACTAGCTATCAAAGTAAGGAGGGGTTGTCCCAGTTACTTTGCCTTGGCAGTAGTAAATTGGCCACTTGAAATAAAGCTTCAAATATTTTGACATAGAAGAATCATCTGTTTTTCCCCTATTTGTTGTCTCCTTAAGCTTTTCCCACCCACCAGCTTTTCAGGGGCTTCCTTTGAAAGCCATTGAAATATTTTGACAGTTTTGCTGAATTGTTAAGATTTTTCATGATTTGACCCTATCCTACATGTCTAACTTTATTTCCCACCGTCTCCTGTGGTCTCCCTATAAAACCGCTTCCATTTTCTCAAATTTGATGGGTTCTAACTTACCTCATATTTTGTGCATGTTTTCCCTACCTCATTATCTCCTTTTTTAAGCCATAGATAACTCCCAGTGAGAAGTTTTCTCTGCTATGTTTCATAGCACTTTCTATAAATATCTTTTACCTCTTAGCATGTTATAATTTTTTATTATTTTATTATAATACAACCAAACATCAAGAATCATTAAAGAAGAATGCTTTTTAAAAATGAGGAAAATTTAAAGAAATACACAGCTAGAGACGATTCATTTTATGTCACTAATCCATTACTGTTAACAGTAACTGAATAACCTCAATATTCATGAAGGAAAAACTCACCATAGAGTTAGAGTTTTCAATAAACCCTGCATAACTCATGAAACTTGAGTCCATTTGGCCTTACAAGCCTCCATTTTACTTTACCTAGATTCAGTAGTTTCTTTCTGTCACTGCCATTATTTGTCTTTTTACCTGGCATAACAGATAGTGATAATTACATTGGCATTTGCTTTGGCCTCCAAAATAGGGAGTTAAGAGATTATCACATTGTAGTGCAATTATTTGCTTGAATGTTTCTATTCAAACTAGATTGGGAACTCTGAAAACAAGGGCAGCGTTCTTATTTATGTTCCTATCTCTTAGTTCCCAATATTTTAGTAAGCTTAATTAAGTTACAGTTGAATGAATGCTCACTTGTTCACAAAATAAATAACAGATATCAATGCCAGCTCTTTAACCAAAGGAAATGGAAATGCAAGATGGTGATAGGAATAAAATATAAAATATAAATTATCGTGACTTAATATAGGTGTTTGTAGGCCTCTATCACAGGTCTCTAAAAGTGTAGATCTGATGTTTGGGTTAGCAGATAACTGATAGGCAAAGTGAAAATAGAATTCTTTCAACAAGGAGTTAGGGCACTAAATTAAGAAGTTAGGTGAAAGTTCAAGTTTTTGATAAATACTTGCTGAGGGCCCATTATGTGTAAGATGTAGTACTCACTCCTAAATTAAAGCAATGAAAAAGATATATGTGGTTCCCACCCTCATGGATGGAGGTTATCATCTAGTAAATATTAAAAAGCAGAGAAGGTTTCAGATTCAAGACAATAAACAGACTATACACATATGTTTGGATCTTTTTGTTTCTAAGACTCTTTGCTAATAGCAATATAAAACACAGAAAGGAATAGCAAAATAGTTCAATAAGTTTTTGTAGGACGGAAAACAGAAGTGAGCGCTGAACTGCCTTTTCGGACACCTTCCCCCAGGGATTTCAGGAAGGCACAGAAGATGAAGGGAAGTAATAGTGGGCCTGAAAACAGGGATTAATTAAAGGTCTGTAACCAGATCAACTATGGTAGTTGGGCATCCCAGCCCCAACTGCAGAATGTCAGGAAGATTAGTATTTACCTTAGGACCAAAACCTCAGGACTTTTCTCTAAGTAAATTAGCATGGAATATTAACATATTAACACTTCAGAGTAAAGCACTTATTCTTTTGTGTATGTGTTTGGTAAAAAGCAAATAACATGAAATCTACCCTCAGCAAATTAAGTGTATAGTACAGTGTTGCTAACTATGTGCATATTGTTGTCAGCAGATCTCTAGAACTTTTTAACCTTGCATGACTGAAACTCTGTACCATTGAATAGCAGTTCCTCATTTCTCCCTCCTCACAGCCCCTAGTAACCACCATTCTACTTTCTTTGATAAGTGTGACTTTATTAGATTACTCATATAAGTAGAATCATGTAGTGTTTGGCCTATTTCACTTAGCAGAAGTCCTCACAGTTCATCCATATGTTGTAGTATAGAATTTTCTTCTTCTTTTTAAGGTTAAAAATATTCTGTTATATAACTCATTTTGTTTACCCTTTCATCTACTGATGACATCTAGGTTGTTTCCACCACTTGGCCATTGTGAATAATGTGGCAATGAACATGGAAGTGCAGATATATCTTCAAGGTCCTGTTTTCAGTTCTTCTAGATAAGTACCCAGAAGTGTAATTCCTGGATCATATGATAGCTCTGTTTTTAATTTTTTGAGGAACCTCCCTACTGTTTTCCATATTGGCAATACCATTTTACATTGCCACCAACAGTGTACGTGGGTTCCAGTTTCTCCACAAGTGCTGACCCTGTACATAATGCTATATGAAGTAAAAGATATGTGAGACATGGACCTTGCCTTCAAGAAGTTTCTTTTTCTTCTTCAGATTCTCTTCCTTTCCATCTTCATTTGACTAACTCTTTTTTATAGTTTCAACTTGAATGCTATATTGTCCACAAAGCCTTTCCTGAGTTCACAGACTAGATTTACCCTCGTAAGATAACATAGCACTCTATCCTCTGTCATGCTCAGCACAGATGTAATTTACAGAATTAGATGAGGGCAAGGAAAGTGGTCTTTTTTGTTTTCTTTGGTTTGATCTACTTAGCTTAGAACAATGCATGGCACAGAGTAACTGTACAATAAATACTTAAAAATTTTTTGTGAAATGTGTCATACATTTTTTGAAGATCATATAACATTTTATTAAATAATAAAATGAGTACCCAAATATCCAACCCTTCATTTAAGAAATAGAACATTACTAGTACCATAAAAGACTCCTGTATACTCCTCCTAATTTTTGTGTTAATCATTCTTTTGCTATCTGAATAGTTTTATCACCTATGAGTGTTACCCAAGTATATATCCTGGGTGGCTCGGTCGTTAAGTGTCTGCCTTCGGCTCAGGTTGTGATCCTGGAGTCCTGGGATCGAGTCCCACATCGGGCTCCCTGCTCAGCAGGAAGCCTGCTTCTCCCTCTCCCACTCCCCCTGCTTGTGTTCCCTCTCTCGCTGTGTCTCTCTCTGTCAAATAAGTAAATAAAATCTTTTAAAAAAAATTTTTAAAAAAGTATATATCTGGTCGAGTATGGAAAAACTGAGTATTAAGTACAAACCCAGTGTGTAAGAAAGGTGCAGTATCACTACTATTAAAAGAGGACTCCCAGAAGAAAAGCTAAGTAGAGTCTTTGGGTTATACTATGTTTCTGTATAGATAAAAAGTTTTAAGACTCCCCTTTGGGGAAGTTAGTGGGCAAGGTCAGGAGTGAATTGTGTGAAATTTAGAGCTCACCACATTCAGGGCTTCTGGTAAGGTTGTAATGTGATGAAGTATTAGATATCCAACACATGGAGTAGGCTGGTTTCCATCTGAACAACATTTAGCTTTTCCTCCTTCAACTCTTAGGAGTAGGTCAAAGCAGAAAACTGTGCAGTAAAAAGAGTGCCCTCTCATGATCTAGTCAAGAGGGAAGAAACTTCATCAGTGCACCCTTGACAAATCAAGCAGTGAAACGAGTCTGGCGAAGTGTTTATTCTTTTTTTTTTTTTTTAAAGATTTTATTTATTTATTTGACAGAGAGAGACACAGCAAGAGAGGGAACACAAGCAGGGGTGTGGGAGAGAGAGAAGCAGGCTTCCCATGGAGCAGGGACCCCGATGCGGGGCTCCATCCCAGGACCCTGGGATCATGACCCAAGCCAAAGGCAGATGCTTAATGACTGAACCACCCAGGCGCCCCAGCCAAGTGCTTATTCTTAGAATAAAATGGTACCAAGGCAGTAAGAATCTTTCAGATGACAGACCTCAACATATCTATTTGTTGAGGCTCACAATCCAATATTTATTAGTCATGTTCTATAAGGCAGAAGATTCTTTGGAATCTTCGTTCACCATCTTTGTAGGGATTCCCTTTGCCTCTCTTCCGCAGTATATCTATTTACCAACACCTGTTTTTCTTTCTTGGTTTATTCTCATTTTGGTAGGGCCTGTTTCAATATCTTGTTGAGAAAAGTGGCATAGGAACTTTTTGAAACCTTCCATGTCTAAAAATGTCTTTATTTTCCTCTTGTTTGAAAATTTAGCTAAGTATAGAATTCTAGGTTGGAACTCTCTTTTCTTCAGAAACCTGAAAATATTGTTCCATTGTCTTTTGGTTTGTAGCATTACTGTTGAGAATTCCAAAACCATTCTGATTGTTGACTCTCTATATGACCCTTTTCCCCTTTCAGGAATCTTGTAGAATCTTCTCTTTGTTTCTAGTGTTCTGATGGCACATAATGATGTACCTTGGGTCTCTGAGTACTCATTGGGCCCTTTTAATCTGCAAACATGTTCTTCAGTTCTGGGAAATTTTCTTATTTTGTTGATGATTTTCACCTATCTACTTTCTCTATTCTTTCCTCCTGGAACTTCTGTCATTCAAATAGTGGATCATCACTGGTTCTCTTAATTTTTAGTTGTGTTTTTTTTTTCTCGTTTTTTCCATTTCTGTCTGTCTTCTGTACTTTCTATTGTACTTATTTCTCCAACTTTAATCCCTTTATGAGCTTTTTGCTTTTGTTGTTTCTCCCTTTTTTACCTTTCCCTCTGTCTTCCTCCTCTCTTTCCTCGTTTTCCTCCTTACCTTTGATCCCTTCTCCTTTTCTCTTAAAATCCAAATGTTCTTGTTTTCTGAGTGTTCCTCTACCATAGCAACATTTTCTTGTTTCATGAAATGCAGCATCTTTTCTCTAAGAACAGTATTGATAGGCTTTTAAGGGTTTTTTTTCTACAAGTTTTTTTTTCTTTTTTGTTTTGGTGTCTAACTGGCATGGTAGAAGCTTTCTTCTGGTGTCTGATAGTCCTCAGTTGTATATACATGACTGAAAGGAAAGTTAATTGGAAGTTCTGAGAGCATACCTGGGACTTGTCTCTTTGACCTTTGCATAGGGTGATGTTGGTGAGCCATTTGCTAAGGAATCTTTGAAGTCAGTTGTCTATAGATCTTATCTATTATAATAGATCCATATAATATCTATTATAGATGTATTGGGTTGGTCAGATTCCATGTGCCAAGAAATGTGAAGAATCTGAGATTTTATTCTATATATTGTTGAAAATAATTCTTCATGGTTTCTCAACGTTTCTGTACATCTTGTGAACAGAGACACTGAAGGACTTGTGTTCCAAACTAACTTTTTAAGGATGTTTGTATAAGTGAGGAACTTTGGAAGATATAGATAGTTTGTTGGTCTGGAGCACAAACTAGATTTGTTTACTGTACAGTATAATAAAGATAATGTCTCCCTCTAGTTCAAAGATTAGACAGGTTTTCTTATAGCCCCTTATAAAAGATTAAGGTTTCCTAAGCTTAGAGTTTCCTCTCTTGTGACCTAAAACACACTGTACGCATAGCATCCACTAGGGCTTGCCTCTGTGTCACCCCCATGGAACTTGGGGGAATAAGGACGGGGGAACCGCTGTGATCATGCAGCTCATGCTGCTTGCTGTGCTATAAGTAATGAAGCCCTTTGTCTCTGACCCAGAAGTCTCCTGTCTTCCAGCACCCATGAAATTGTGGCCGGCTAGCTTGTTAGCTTGCAAATAGGATAAAATCTTAGATTCCTTACACTTCTTGAAATGCCAGAGAAGATGTTTTCTATTTCCTTCCTGGAGAGTAAGAATCTAACTGCCAGCCTCTGGAAACCCAGTAGAGGAGGAGTTCTGTGTATCTCTGCATTCAGTAGTCAGTATGCCTGTGTTCATATATTCATGCTTTCAGTTTTGTCACATGACTTCAAGTTCAGAGGGCCTTTGTTTTATCTTCTCCATGGAAAAAACCTTTAGGCTTCTGTGAAGGTGAACAAGGGACAGCAACCTAGTGGCATATAGTAGAGGAGAGGACATATGAATCTCTTCTGTTCTTTTCTTTTTAAAACTGCTACCTTTCTTACTCTCTTTTCTCTTTACTTCGTAGAACTTACTACCTTGAAACATAGTGTATCATTTACTTATTATTTTTATTCTTTATCCCCCCTCCCATTAGGGTGTAATCTCCATTAGGTCAGAGATTTTTATTTCTTTATTTTGCTGTATGCTCCAATACCCAGAAAATGACTGTTACGGCACATAATAGGTATTCAGTCAACAAATATTTATGGATATTGTTGATTGGATGAGTAAATGATTGAGTAGGAGGAACTTGCATATCTTTTGCCCATTGCTCCTGATTTGAGAATAAAATTAAAGAGTCATTGGCTCATCTTTTTAAAAGCTTTAAGTATTGATATTAATTGAGGATATAGGTAATTTTCACAGAAGGTTAACTGTTGTCTTTCCAAAGCAATTTAGAATAATGTATTTTGTACACGGTTTCTTATTCCTGTGTTAGAATCCCTTTTAGGGCATTTCTAATGGCAGTGTTCCCTTTTTCTGTTGGAATATTTCTAGCCTTCTCACTCAGTAAATATTGGATATAGCTTATTGGTAGAGACAATGAAGTTGACTAAAAAATTATTAAAAAGGGATAGGCCATGACATAGGAGCAAAAACAGTGTAATGTCCAGGTAGCCAAATTAAAGAAGTGTTTCAAGAGTGAGAATATGTGTAACTATTTCTGATGCTGATTATAAGTCAAGTAAGATGAGGTCTGAGAATTGACTGTTGTATTTAGCAAAGCAGAAGACATTAGTGGTCTTACTAAGAGCAGTTACATGTGCCAAAACCTATTTAATATGTGAATTAATTATTGTTGTGTAAGAATTTAGCCCCAAACTTGATTTAAAACAAACAGTATGTCATAGTTTCTTTGGGTCTGGAATCCAGAAGTTGTTTAGCTGCTTGCCTCTGGCTCAGGGTCTCTCAAGAAGTCTGTTACTTCTGCTGTATTCACACAAATCAACCCTGGGACTCTGCTGGAGGAATTGTATAAGGATGTGGTACCAGGAAGTGAGACTCACTGGGAGCCATCTTGGAAACTGGCTGTCACAAAAATGGACTAAAGGCAGAATGAGAGGGGATGAATTATAAACATTGAATACCAAAAAGTCTTTTAAGGAGTTTTGCCAGAAAATGGAACAGAGAAATAGGGAATTTGTCCAGGTATATCTGTAGGTAGATGTAGTAATGGAGCTTAAAGAACTTCTCTGATTATTTTCTCATGAAATAAGAACCAGTGTTCTCAGTTGAGACTGAAGGATAGAAAATAACTTACAAAATAGTCATCTAGGAATGTGGAGAGAAAGTGGATTTGGAAAATATAATATGATTGCTAAGCAGCACCAAGGGTCTACTCGAGATTAGTGATCATGAATTAAAGTATAGACAGTCAGAAGAGTTGTGCATTTTTCCCCAGCTACATTCAGCTTGTGGGTACAAGTATGTATGTGGGTACAGGGCAGGAAGTTAGATTTATAAAAGTTGAGATTTATCTAGCCAGATATGAGAAAGCAAATTGGGATCTATGCAAGGATGAGTGATAATGATGAAGTATGGAATTTAAGATGGGTAAGGAGCAAAGGGAGATCTTGAGAGAAAGTACAGGGATTGCAAAAAAGAGTGTAGGATTCATGGGATCTATTAAATGGGGTCAAAAGATTGTGGTATTAGAGAGAGTAAGCTGGAGAGAGGCTATTGATTGAACTTTAAATTACAGAGGGATTGCAGTCAATGGTAATGTAAAAGTCTAGGGAATGACTATAGGAATGAGGAGCTAAGGAAGGCTAGAAGGCAAGAACACTTAAGGAGAGGAGAAAGAGAACCTAGGAGGTGTGATGGCTAGAGTAGTTTTGGAGAAAGTGACCTTGAGTTAGGAAATAAAGCCTTCAAGAAATGAGGGCTTTCAGGGTTTGTAGTGACTGCAGACATGAATGAGACGGTGAATGATACTGTCCAAGAGATTCAAAGCTGGTGGTAGGGTGGTTTTAGAAAGGAGAGACCAAGGGTGTTTAAAAGCATCAGTAAGGAATAAAGGACCTCCAGGTCCAGTAGTAGTAGGAGTGTAGAAGCCTGCACTTGAGAGGGCTATGCTGGAGCAGCATCCTTAGGAAATCAGTAGCAAAAACTTATGGTTTTTGAGGCAGCAGATTCTAATTTCACATTACCTGGGTGCTTTAAAAACAATCTACTTTCCGTTGAGGGAAATTTCTTCCCCTTCTCAGCTCTTCTCTGAAATATTGTGGAAGTTAAGTTTCTGATCTACTTCAAATTGGTTTTCTTTCTACTTGGTTTCCTTTGAGATATTTGAGAACTGTCTCAGACTTAGGAAAAATTGTACATGTGGTATAAATAACTTTTTTCTTGAACCATTTAAGAGTAATTTGCCAACATGATGCTCCATCATCCCCATATACTTCAGTATCTATTTCCTCCAAACAGTAACATTCTCCTACGTAATCCCAATAAAATCAAGAAATTAATGTTGATACATTACTACCATCTATCCTCAACCCATTCAAGTTTTGCTAGTTGTCCCAGTACAGTCATTTATAGAAGAATGATCTAGTTCAAAATCATAGATGGTAATTAGTTGTTATGTCTCTTTAGTCTCCTTCATTATGGAACAGTTTCTCAGTCTTTTTTTTACTTCCATGACCCTGAAACTGGTAAAGACTATAATCCTTTTAATTTGTAGAATGTCCTTCAATTTGCATTGCTCTGTGATTTCCTCATGATTAGATTCAGGTTATGCATCTTTGATAAGAGTATCTCCGAAATGATACTATATGTTCTTCTCATTATATCCTAGTAGGTGGTACATTTATTTGTCACATTAGTAATGATGTTAACTTGGATCATTTGATGGTCTTCTCAGACTGCTCCACTGTAAACTTACTCTTTTTCCCTTCAAAGATCTGTTTTTTTTTTCATTCATTCATGTGTACATCCATACAGACTTAAGAATTTCTATATTATTCAATGGATATCAATCTATTACTATCGTAATTTATTTGATGCTCCGTTCATCCCCAGAATGACCAGGGGTAACCTCTTCAAGCTAGCTTCCATGTCCTTTTGATGTGTCCCCTCATTCTTTTAGCACTTCTTTACTTTCTGGTATGAAAAGATGATCCAGACTTCTCTTGTCCTATCTGTGCCCCAACTCTAGAGTCAACCATTTCTCCAAAAGGTCTGTTCCTTTAATGGAAAATAGTATTATGAAACCAATATTTGTGGCTGTGTTGCTCTCAGGCCCTTTGAGTGGACAGAGCTAGTGAGCACATGTATATACACACACATATTTACACATGCATATACAAATTCACACCTGTCTTTATCTAAATATACTGCGAATACCATGAGTTCACATCAGTATTTCTAATTCCAGTCCAGTACCACAGGATTCATTTTGTATTTATATCTACTTTTCATATGTGTATATCCTTTCTATGAAAGATTTCAGTGAGAAACCTGACCCTCATTATCCTTAATATATTTTCTTATTTGATCGATCTCTCATGTATGCCAGTCTCTTGTCACTGCTCCCTCTCCCTCAGGATGCTCTCCTTACACTTCCTGGGCTTCAGCACCTCATGCCAGGTTACTTCTCTGTGTGGATACTCTTCTCAAACCCACTTAAACATACTAAGTCTTTGTGCCAGGAGTTCCTACTGTAGGGATGTTGGGGGATGTTGGCCTCACCTTACTTTGCCTCCATGAGAGTGTATCAGGCTGCCACTGCTGACACCCACCCTCACCACCATCATCCTTTTTGGACTCCTGTGCCTTGTCCCTGCCTGCCCTCTGCAAGGACAACCTCACCTAATTTGGGCTCCAGCATTGTCCCCCCTCCCCCCGCAGCCTTAGGTGTTCTCCCATGTGGTTGCCCTTTTCATCTTGCTTGGGCTCCCAATACCTCACCCTAAGTCACCCCTCTGCCAGGATTGCCCTCTTCATCCTACACAGGCTCTGACATAAGGCAACTACTCCATATGGACACCTCCTTATTCCATTTAGACTCTGGCATCCCACTCTCTGCTCCCTGCTCTGTAGAGGTGCCCACCTTATTTAAATGTTTAAATTCCACCTGGTTGTAATGACCTGATGCCAACAACCTGGATGGAGGTAAACCAATCTTTACAGGTAAAGGGCACAGTCTTCGACAAGACTGAACTCACTTCAGACATAAGGTCACACTCCAGGGGTCCACAAACTACCCACATTTCTGATTAGATGGCTACAAATTCAGGGTTCTTATTACCCTTCAGGTTTAGTAAGTCACTAGAACACACAAAACTCGGGAAAGCACTCTACTTATTATTACGGTTTTATTATAGTGAAGGGATACATAACAGAGCCAGCCAAAAGAAGAGATGCATAGGGCAAGGTCTATGCCAGATTTGTGAAGCTTCTGTTGTTCTCTCCCCAAGGAGTCAGGATTCATTACCTTCCCAGAAAGTTTGTATGTGGAGTATTGCCAATCAGGGAAGCTTACCTGATGAATCATTACTCAATCTCCAGCTCCCTTTCCTCTTACTGGAGGTTGGGCTTACATCATGTGTCTCAAGCCCCACTTTTCTAGTCACATAGTTGGTCTGGTGTGGCCAGCCCCCATCCTGAGTCATCTCCTTACCATAAACTGTCTGGGCCCATCATGAATAAACTCCACTACCACCATGACCATGGCCACCCCCGCCCTCCCAGCCTTAGGTGTTCTCCCATGTGGTTTCCTGTCCTGGGAAATTCTAAGGATTCAGAGGCCACTTCCAAGGAATTGGGACAAAAGCCAAACAAATTCTTTATTCCAAGGGATTAGAGGTTACCACTCAGCAAACAGGACAGTGGCCAATCAAATGCTTTACTGTGCATCTACGGGAAACTAAATTGCTTCCTTCTGCGTTTACAGATCAGTTATTCCTTTTAAAATATCTACCTTGAGGGGCGCCTGGGTGGCTCAACTGGTTAAGCGTCTGCCTTCAGCTCAGATCATGATCTCAGGCTCCTGGGATTGGTTGGGCTCCCTGCTCAGTGGGGAGTCTGCTTCTCCCTCTGCCCCTCTCCCCGTGCTTGTGCGCTCTCTCTCTCAAATAAATAAATAAAATCTTTTTTAAAAATCTACCTTGACATTTCCTCATGTACCTTCTCAGATTAAAATAAATTGTACAACAATTTTATAGTGGTTATCATGTACTTATTCATTTTTTATATAGAAATCGTCAAACTTTCAGAAATGTTCTAATACTGTTAAAGAAAATGATAATGGCATTGGGGTAATTAATCAAACTTATAGTATAATTTAAAGTATTAATTTACTGGTATTATATTTTTCCTTTTTACCTGTCAGTGACATATCTTATCTGTTTTAGGTATGACTTTAGCCTTTCCAGCTTCAGTTCATGATTCTCTGATTTGCAGTAAAACGTTTCAAATTCTATATAAAAATGAGGAGGTTGTTTTAAATGATGTCATGATCTTCAAAGTTAAAATGTTGTTGGATGAAAAAAAGGTAAACATTTCTTCATATATATTTAGATAAATATTTTTTGTAGAGCCTCAAAACATATTTCTAACTTTCTGTAAGTATTCAGAAAACCTTATATTGTAATTTCTCTTCAGATTGAAGAAACCCTTGAAGAAATGAATTTTTTGTTATCCTTGGATCTACACTTCACAGATGGAGATTACTCGTAAGTAGGCTAGTCAAACAATTAAAAATCTTTAGTTTCTCATAACTGCTATCTATTCCCCATTTTCTTGTTAGAATTTAGCCTCTCCCTTTCTTGTTTACTTGAACTACTTCTGTCTAATTGTGGAGTCTGATGAGAGTAGTTAGGCCTACTCTTTTGTACCCATGTCAATTCCATGAGCCCCAGTTAGCAAATCAGACAAGTTGAAGAAATATGAAACAATTTCCTAGACTGTAGAAACTCCACTGTTGATATAATACCACTACGATGAAACATTTAAATATAACTGAACTCTCTTTCACTGTATCACTGACCATCTTTCTTATGGTATGAGTGATGCCATCTTTAGTCAGGACTCTTGATATTTAGAGAGTTTTCAAGACTGATGACCTTTATACTTTGCAGTTGTTTCTAGTTCATTAATTCCTAGAGCCCTTGAGGAAGTTTTAGCACTGGCTACTCTGAACTTGTTCACACATCTGGACATGCAGTCATATATTTTAGGGACACACTGTGCTTGTGTTCATTTAAAACAAGAATCAGAGATTTAACAATTTTATTGTTGTACTTTTTTTTCTCATTTCAAACGTACTTGTAGAAGTACTTCTTGAAAATTATTTATAAATTTAGATAACACTTGTAGGATAAATGACTAAGCAGTTACCTCTTGAACCATCTACTTGAGATGTCCTCTTTACCATCAGGGAGGAATAAGAATTTTTTATGTGGTAGCTACTGCTCCTCTGTAATACTTGCTTATTACAAAGAATTCCTTAAGGGATTCAATTTTAAACCAAGTCAGAATTTTGTAAATGAAGTAAGCTGAAATAAGTAAGTAGTTTGTTAACTATAGGTATTTATAATGTATGTATGGGTTAAAATACATACACACATGCACACACACTTGGAAATCATTCTCATAACATTGTTTTAATTTTTTATATGTATAAATCTAATAACAGACTATCTGTAATCAAATATCTACTAGTTGCTTGCTTTCGAGCAGCACTTAATAACAAAGTTTTGTACAATGAAAAATAATTTTAACTATCTTTTTGGGATTTATTACTATAGGATTTGATCTATGTTATACTGCAACCTTATAATGAACAGTATTCCCTATGGAATAAAATTTAGTAAAAGAGTAATTCCTAAACTATCAAAAAGGACTCATTTTATAGGGACATTAGTGAAAAAACAGTCTATGTCATGGACTGGTAGAAAACTAAAGGTAAGATCTGGTTATTTCCTTATTATAGTTCACATTTTTGTCTAAGGCAAATGTGATGCTTTAAAAATTATTCTCATTTTAAGTTTTAAAAAAGTAAGTAACTAAGCGTTTGATAATTTAAACTACTCTGCAAAATATTAGCCTTTACTAAATATGCCATACATACATATATGCAAATATGTTGCTTTTTCTAGGGCAGATGATCTGAACGCCTTGCAACTAATAAGTAGCCGAACATTGAAGCTGCACTTTAGCCTCCATAGAGGCCTTCATCATCATATTAATGTTATGTTTGATTATTTCCACCTTTCTGTTGTGTCCGTTACAGTCCATGCATCATTGGTTGCACTACACCAGCCACTAATAAGGTAAATTTAACCAATACTCTGGTCCTTATTAATGTATTATCTTTTATTTTATAGTGAAAACATATACTTTGATAAAGATAATTGAAGTAATAAGGAATTTCTAAATTTATAAATATTAAATAAATGCTTTCATTTTATACTAGAGTAATAAAATAGCATTTAAGAGCATGGGAACATTAGATTGATAACTCTTTTAATACAGAAATATAAAACAATCTTTGTCAAATAAACTGACCAAGAAAAATAATGCAGTCTGGAAATAACCATACAGCATTGTTTAGTCTGTACCTGTGTTTTTAAGCAATACTATACTATGTTCATGCTCTGAAAAAGTATATTAGTTTTTTCTGTTTCTTTGTCTCTTGCCTGGGTCACCTAATTTTTTCTTAAATCTGTGCTATACAATAATTCTTGTTTCCTAAGTCATTAATCAATTTTGTGGATCTTTACTAATAAGGTTTTTAAACTATAACATGTACCATTTTAGCTTAAAGGTACATAATATTCTAGATTATAATAAATGCATTAAGATAATTATTTTTTCTGCCCACTTCCATAGGGAGATGGATTGTCTTTCATTATGTGAGAATACATTTCAAGCTCTTCAGTTTTTTACAATATAATATCATCCTTTTGTGGTATGGGCAGCAGGTGGACACTTTGAAAATCAGTAACTTATGAAAAGACTCCAAATTAATTTGATTTCTGAACTGTCTACAGTTTTTGTCAATTCCAATTCCAACAACTGATACTTGGGGTGCTGCTTCAGGGTTATAATGTTAAACTGACTTATCAGAAAAACTAAATAGGTAATTCTGTATAATTACCCTCAGAATTTATAGAACAATACAATTTAACATACTGCCCACAAGTAACAGCTTCCTGTGGCACGTATCCTTACATTGTTTTAAAAACTGTTAGAACCTCTTCCATTGCGTTGTTGCATGGTTTGAGAGCACAGGGCCAGGAAGAAGTCTTTCTCCTAATGACTTGCTTTGCTTTCCTTATTCTATAGTTAGATCTGTAACTGATTGTTTTGCTGTCTTTGTCTTACCTTGTAAGCCTTTGAGAGCTTATTCTCGGTTGCTATAACTTTTGTACGGGCAAGTGTTCCTATTATATAATTTTATTATAAACTTCAAAAAAATTTTGGATGTTAATTGAATACATTAATATGTAATAACATAACTGAATGAAACTTCTTTGATAAGAAAGTGGCTTTTTTGAAATAAAACTTTCAAGTAAGTTGTATACAGTATTACTTTTTTTTAATTACATGTTTTTAATGCTAGAAGTTTATTGATAAAATACATTTCTTTAGTTTTCTGAATCTCTTGTAATTTCAATAAGAATCGTAACTGAACTGTCTGATCCGTTCCTTTTTCTTTATAACACTGGCTTAGTTTCTCTTCTGAGAAGTGTACAAACAATTCACAGAGGTTGGCTCAGTTATTCATGTTGCTTTCTAAGGCCGGGACTAGAGTTAGTGATATTTACATCACTAATCCTAGTGAGTTAAATGTGTGCTTCCTCTTGCAATGCAGCAGTTTTTGCCACAGACTAGTAGGAGAAAAAGACAGCTCATCTGCTAGAGACCGTCTACTGGAAGAAGACATTTTTGGCTCAGAATTAGAAGCCAAGAGGATTAACTGTTGGCTCTGGTTAGTGACTGGGAAAGACACCGAGGTGCTGCAGCAGCTGAGGTTGCTGTGCTTACCTAGCTGCCACGGGCCTTCACATCCCCTCTCTTGCGGCTAGAACCTCGCCATGAAAGCAGCAGCATCTTTCCCTGCCTTTTTCCTTGCCTGTAAATGAGAGTTTGGAGAAGGGAAGCAAGGAAAGGGTAAAGAAGAGCTTTTTGCGGTGCATGCTGGTAGAGGGGTCATGTTAAGGGTAACATTCCTCACTATTCTTTGACAAGTTTTTCCTGAAGTTTTTTTCTTCTAAACAAAATGAAAAAATATTTTACATTATCATCTTTTTAAATGTTTTTATTTAAAACAATTTCTATGATCAACCCAACTACAGACCTTAAATCAATTATTTATAATAAGTGTCACCCCACAGAAGACTTCTTTCTTTCCTTGTTTTTTTACATGACCTGTTTTTATATTTGAACTTTAAGTACAACTTTTATGACTCAATTCTGAAAAACACATTGTAGTAAGTATAATTTACTGTTGACTTGCACCTCCCTTCTTTGCTGGGATATTGGATATTTAAGTTTTGCAAAGCAAATTGATTTTGCAAATGAAGACTGCTTTCTGCTTGTGGCAAAATTGATTTACTTTCCTGTCTTTTCCCTTTTGCCAAACTGCCAAACTGTCCAAATGCTTTGGCCTACTTACAATTAGTCAATACTTTATCTCAAAATTGTATCTGATTTTAAACATTCAAACAATATGCTTATTGTATAGAATTTTTGGTATATTGAGTGTAATGTTGATACTAACAGCAGTAGTTTGTATAATATGGGATTGAGACAGTACCTTGAACTACTTGAAGATTGTCTTAATAGAGTTCATAGACTTGTAGTAAAGAGAAAGGAAATACCTTCTTTTTGAGAAATAGAGAACAAGTAGATTTAGTAATTTTTCTTTTTCTACATTTATGTGGGAAGCTCTTTATTTCTTAACAATCATCCATATATGATTGTTAAGTTTATAAACTTGGTGCCAGTTCTGACAGTCCAGTATTTCCAAATTAAAGCTTGGTCCTCATTTGTCATTTAGCTACTCTGGATCCCACAGTTTTATCTTTAGAATTCTTTGAGACTTCCTGAAGCTCAGTTATGGAGAGGTTATCTCAGGCATCTAGTCTTAGTTTTTTATATATTCATTGTCTTTTCATAATTATTCCAATTATTTAAAGGAAAAATTTAAGAATACTTTAGAAATTATAACCTTGCAAAGCCCTTGCTCTTTATTCTTATAAGATTTTCTTTTGTAAACATTTAACATTCAAATAGACTATTATGACAATACTAATGTAATACTTATTCCTCCAGCTTTCCTCGCCCTGTGAAGACTACTTGGTTAAATAGAAATGCACCAGCACAAAACAAAGATTCTGTGATTCCTACTCTTGAAAGTGTGGTCTTTGGTATTAACTACACAAAACAGTTATCACCAGATGTAAGAACTGATACATTTATATATCCTTTTTTCCGTCTTATTTTAAATGAAGTGTTTTTAACTGTTTCACCTGTGAATGTGATGTTTATTTATTAATTATTTGAGCTCAGCAACTTACAGATCTAGTTAAATATGATCTTAATTAAATTGGTTGGTTCCAGTTGTTTATTATGAAAACTACCCTGATACTTAAAGATTTACCAGATTTAATGGGTAGAGATCTTTGACAGCCAGTGTCTTTTTAAACTTGTTACTATCACCTCTTACTCCCTTAACAGAACTGGTAGAATCACTCCAAAGGAGCTTGTTAAGATTAGTTGCCAGAATTGAGACCCAGCTTGTAGTACAAGTACAACCTATTCCCTTGGAAGGAAAGGGGCTTACACTGTAAAAGTAGAGTATCTGTCCCTCCAGCGCAAATGGAATTTGAATCTCAAATTTTCAAAAACCATAATTTAATCTGCTTGTTTTAAAAGCCCAGTGTAATTGAAATTATTTGAGTCACATTTGCATGTTTAAATTACTTGTATGTATAAGAGCAACTCCCTACAATATTGCTGATTATTTTATGTTTTAGAATAACTAATTAATAAATGCTTAGGATTTTTTCCTTTATTTTTCTAAGTTTCAAGTGTAATATATTTAGATTTTTGGTAACTAACACTCTATATTCCAAATCTATTCTTTATTTAGGGTTGCAGCTTCATCATTGCAGACTCCTTCCTACATCATGCCTATCATTTTCATTATACACTTTGTGCCACTTTGCTGCTAGCCTTCAAAGGATTGCACAGCTACTTCATTACGGTAACAGAAGAGATTCCCTCTTGTCAGAAACTAGAACTGGGTATGTTAAAAGTAGCCAGACCTAACCTATAGTTCAAGTCTTCTCTTCATTCTCATTTTGCTAGTTAGCAGCTTTGCCATAGTTTCTCTGTACTAAAACTATAATGTTTGTATGCTTCACTTTTACTTCTCTCTTAATTCCATCTGTTTTGACTCTTGATAATTACTTTCTGCAATTAAAAATTTTTTTTTATGATATTGAGAAATAACTTCTTGGTGCTAAGTTTGGAATGAGTCTTTTGATAGATTTTTCAAAAATATATGTCAATATACTGCTCCTGTTAAAATATAACCAGAAAGCATACTAGAAAGCAAATGTTGTAATTATCTACAGAATCACAGAATCATGGGAAAATAAACTAAATCTGTGCTTCCAGATATTTAACAGTCTAAGCAGATTGTAGGTACTTGGAACATTTTTATATACATTTGGTTTTAAGTGATCTCAGATCTTAGTTCTTTTATTTCACTTTAGAGAATAATAACATTACTCAGTTTTAACATTTTGAAATTTATTTAAATAGCTAAAGGAATCAATCTTGGTTTTAATCCAGCAGTAATATCTGCATATATGTTACAGTACACAATAAAAAATCCTATTGCCTTGATTTTGTATACCATTTGTAGTTTGCAAAATGCTTTTGTACATATTTTGCAAAAGATAAATTTTTGGGATTAGCAAAAATAAGTTTTTATTCAGACCTTTTGTAATAGTTTAATAAGCTTTTCTTTTCAAACATCAGCTAGTAGCTTATCATAATAAGCACATTTTAATTATGTCTTCAGAATAAATTAATTTTATCATTATATACTTGAATAAATCAAGAATTATTTTTAAATTTTACTTAATCAGTGTTGTTTATTTCTTTGTTTCTCAAGGATTCCAGTCTTTTAACAATATTGATGTAGTCTTAAAAATAGTCACTGTTATTGAAAATAATTCTTGGGTTTGGGAGTAATTAGCCTATTTTTTATAATTGCCTATTTGGTGATATAAAAGAATTGTAAGGACATGTAATGATTTGTACCTTGCTTAAATTCAGCTGTGAGAAAATGCTGGATATTGTGCACTTCCTATCAGCAGCTACTCCAGTGGACTTGATTAACAGATATCACTCAGTTGACTATTTGGAATACTTAATTCAAGTATCCCAATGTATATACAGAGGTACAAGCAATAGGAAAATTTATTCTTTTTTGCTCATGTAGTCTTTCCCAAGACAAAAATGGTGGAACCCTTTTGATTACTGTTCTCTGAAATACTCTTCTTCCTTGCTACTTTGTATACTTAGAATCCTTCTATTTCCATTAGGAAAATCTATTTCCCTTAGGAAAATCCCTTAGGAACATGAAAGAAATGTTTGTAGGACAGAACTAATTTAGGCTATCACTGTCCTCAGTTAATGGAAAAATTATGCTCCACATATTTTTTAATTTGTTTTTTTGGAACTCCAACACATCTTAGAATCACATTATAAATTTTGGTTGATGGCCAAACTACCAAACTGTTAAACCCCAATATTAATGAAGGACAATACCATGTACCTGAAAAACAGAATTATAAAAATAAGTGAAACTCAGAAGCCAATGTATGATAAATTTGTTAATAGTTTTGATGTTGAGTGATGTAGTAGAATTCATAGAGGCATTACCTTGTAGTTTAGAGTGCATGTTTGCAGACATTTCTGTCACTTACTAACTTTGGGACTGCATATACAAAGTGGATTTCATTTGAAAGATAAGGTGATTAAAGGGAACCAGATGTGCGTGACTAGAAAGGAAAGATAAGGACATCCAAAAGGCAGAGGGTATAAAGTAGCTGTAGGAGTGAGACTTCTTAATGGTGTGATTCCCTTGGGATTTTAATGGGCACCTACATTGTTAGGCACTGAGCTGGACGCTGAGGAAAAAATAGGGTCTCTCTCTTTAAAGAGCTCTGACTTCTCCTCTTCCTTTAATAAGTGATCAGTCCAGCATTGGGATGAACAGGAGAAACTCACCTAGAGAGATGGGACTTCTTCTGGTTTTAATAGAGAGAGTCGTATATGAGGTGGGCCAATAAATGCCTGTATAAGGAAGATGTCTATTTGCATGTAATTTTCAAATACATTTAACATGTAATATTTGAGAATAAAAAACACATGAATCACATTTTAACTTAGAAAAAATATTTCTCTCTAAAAGGAATGTTTACTGGTAAAATATATAATTAGTAATTAAAACAAACATCTCTTCAAAGCACAGATTTATTTCAAATACTTACACAGTATTAGCACTTTATTACTAGTTCATTAATCTAATTTGGCATGATAATTCAATTATATGTCAGGTTTTAAATTTTGTCATAGGTAAGGATGGATTTTATGTTATATAAATTAGTTTGACCTTATACATTATAGAAAATATCACAATTAAAAGCCCTTCCTTATATTTAATTCCAGGAGTTACTAAATGAATATAAACTTTATTCCAAATTTTTTGATTAAGATATCTTATCAGAAACCAAATTAAAGCAAACCTAGACTTTAGTCTTAAATAAGCAGATAATAGTGATAGAATAAAATTATTAATATCTCACAATCCTACTTACTCAAAATATATTTGTTGAATAAATGAATGAATGAAATAGCACAATACAGTTTTTGTTGTTACTTGAAAAACATATAGGCATCAACACAAAGCTTATTATAGGTTCCTAGGTATTTTTAAAATCAAGACTCATCTTCAGGGTGCCTGGGTGGCTCAGATGGTTAAGCGTCTGCCTTCAGCTCAGGTCATGATTCCAGGGTCATGGGATCGAGCCCCACATCAGGCTCCTGGCTCAGCGAGGAGCCTGCTTCTCCTTCTCCCTCTGCCTCTCCCTGCTCAGGCTCTCTCCTCTCCCTGCTCAGGCTCTCTCCTCTCTCTCTCTCTGTGTCTCAGATGAATAAATAAAATCTTAAAAAAAAAAAAGACTCATCTTCAATAAATATTGGTAGCATTTTATGTTCTTAAAATTTTCATATTTATATTTTCTATTAAAAAATTTTAATTTTTTCTTGAATGCATCTTCTAGGGAACATCTAAAAATACTATTAACTATTTAAAATAAAACAATTACATATTCTGAATTATTAACATTATTTTTATCCTAGCAAAATTAAATTACAAGCACTAGCTAATACTTCCATAAAACATTGTTGACTAAATATTATATTCACCAGTTTTAGTAAGTGGATATAAAGTAGTTTTTTTTCTTTTTAAGATTTATTTGTTTATTTTAGCAAGAGCAGAGGGCAGGGGCAAAGGGAGGGGGAGAGAGTCTCAGGCAGAGTCTGCGCCGAGCATGGAGCCTGACACAGGGCTCAGTGTCACGACCCTGAGATCATGACCTGAGCCGAAACCAAGAGTTGGACACAACTGACTGTGCCACCCAGGTGCCCCTAAAGTAGTTCTTGAGTAGAGGATGTTTATTGCATTTCTTTTTACTATTTGATATTTTTCTTGAGTTTTCAAATAAGTGTATACTTAAAAGTCTTAAACTCTACCATGCTTTAAAAAAATGTATCTAAACTTTATTCCCTCTTTTAAAATAATGCCTTGAATTCCTTTCTGCTTTTGCCATTTTCTTTTCTCCTAGCTGAATGATGTACATTTTTTTTTTTTTTTTGATGACATGTTAAATATTGGTTTGGTGCAAGGAGCTCTTAATGGAAATGGGAGTCACAAGTTCTGGAATCTAGGTTTTGGCAAATCATGTAATCTTTCTGGGCCCTGGTATCTACACTTGTAAAAGCAGGGGTTGATCTAGCTCATCTCCGAGACCCCTGCCAGCTCTGAAATTCTGAGTCTAAGAAATTAAAACTATATTGGATTATGAAATGTTGAATGGTGCATACATTTAAATAGAAAAAAGAACAAAGCAATATAAACTTGAATGTACATCATTTGCAATTCTACTAAGCTAATTAACTAACTGAAAGACTCCGCTTTAGTGTTCTAATCTACCTGCACTGTCAGATCAATACTAAGTCTACTAATAACAAGTTGGAAAATTCTAGTAAACTTTGTTGTAAAAGGAGTTTTAGTAACTAGTGCTGTGTGCAATCCTTGTAACTAGCCAAGGCCAACATGCAGGTCCTTTATGAACGCCTTCTCAGAAGAAAACAACCACGAACCCAGAAAGACACCTGTCTAGGTACGTTTAAAATAGGTTAAGTAAATAATCCCTTTTTATTAGTATGAAACTTTGCTTTAAATTAGTGTCAAATTTCATAAATATGTATTTATTAATGTAGAATGTTCCTACCACTATTATTTTAGAACTTACTTCTAGGATCAATTTTGTTTGTAGATAAGCTTTGGTTAATTTCTTAATTTATAATATTGAACTTGGTAATTAAAGCTTGAAATGGTAAATACAAAGATTCCTTTGGCTTTTTTCCATATTCTTTTTACAGTTCCTATAAAGAGCACTTTTTGGAAACCATATTTATTGCCAGAATTTGTTGGTTTAATGATATTACAGAAATAAACAAACATCTTCAGTATCTAGTTTTGTTTTTTATGTCAATTTGGATTTATTTTCTTATTGTTTTAAACTTAACGAACAAAATAGTACCAAAAAAAGCAAAATAGTATCAAATCACCACTATTCAAATATTACATATTTTAAGGGAAATATTCTGATCTCATTATTTTATTTATATATTTCGCTGTATATTTTAGACCTTTGTTCTTGAATAGCAATAATACTTAACTTACTGTCCTTTCATAAGTATACTGAAGGTTTTTATTTTGTGTTGCATAGACCCATTGCAATTACATTTTTTAAAAGTTACAAAAAGCTGTAGAAATAAAAAATAAAATCATAGTGTTTCTTGTTTTTCAGAAGTATGAACAAGTAGCCAAATTCTCACTACTACTCAGATGAGAACTAGCTCAGAAAAATTTAAGTTAGGCCAATTTTCACTAAAACTGTTAATGGAGAAACTGATCTTATTATCAGGAAAGAAAAAAGAAAGGTTAAAGATTTATTTATGATCATTATTTTAGAATATAGTTTTATATTCTCATAAAGCAAGTATAAAATTAAAGAATTCATAGTATGAAACTGTGATCATTTCCAACATGCTTTAGTGTCCTTTTAGCAATAAAAACATACTTCTTGTTTAAACTATTGTATTGCCAGCCTATCAGTTTACATTTGAGCATTCTAAATTCTAAATTAACTATATAGAATGCTGCTTATGAAAGTCCTATATAAAGAAGGGCCTAGTTTTTGGTTGGGTGGAAAAAGACCTGATTCAAACCATAATGGAGTTAATTAAATAATATTTTTACTGAGATATATTTTATCCTTAACACCTAGTATTATATTGGCTTTTTCTGGGCTATATTATAAATATCTGTTGAATGAATGAATGAATGAATAAATGAACAGATGGATGGGGTTAGAAAATAAATATAGGATATATTTACCCTTTGACCTAGGATCCCCCTTTTGTTAACCTGTGTCATGGAAATATGAGTACTAGTATGTATAGATATATGTATAAGCATGTTTTTTATAGTATTCTTCTTAGTGACAAAACACTGAAAATAAAGATAAATGCCTATCATTTGACAAAGACTAGAATATGGAGGAAATTATAAGGCATTCACACCAAGGAATATTATGCAGCCATTAAAAAAACACTTTAGGGTTACATACCAGATTTCCATGTAGAATTGCTGAGAGAAAAAAGCAAATTGCAGAAAAGTGTGTAAAACAATCATGTTTTTGTAAAAAAAAAAAAAAGTGACTCTAAAACCCATATATAGGAATACTTCATTATATTGTACTTCACAGCTACTGCATTTTTTTACAAATTGAAGGTTTGTAGAACCCTGCATCAAACAAGCCTGTTGGCACCACTTTTCCAACAGCATTTGCTCACTCCATGTCTGTGTGTCATATTTTGGTAATTCTCACAATCTTTCAAATGTTTTCATTATTATTATATTTGTTATAGTGATCTGTGCTCAGTGATCTTTGATGTTACTATTGTAATTGTTTTGGGGCACCATGAACCATACCCATGTAAGATGGTGGACTGATTAACAAATATGTATTCTGACTGCTCCACTGACCAGCTTTTCCCTAATCTCCCTCTTCTCAAACCTCCCTATATCCTGAGACACAACAATATTGAAACTAGGCCAATTAATAGCCCTACAGTGGCCTCTAAGTGTGTAAGTGAAAGGAAGAGTTCCACATCTCTCATTTTAAGTCAAAAGCTAGAAAGAATTAAGCTTAGCGAGGATGATGCCTTGAAAGCTATGATAGACCAAAAGCTAGACCTCTTTTGCCAACCAGTTAACCAAGGGATAAATGCAAAGGAAAAGTTATTGAAGGAAATTAAAAGTGCTACTCCAATGAACACATGAATGATGAGAAAGCAAAACAGCCTTATTGCTATTATATGGAAGTTTTAGTAGCAATTTCACTCATATGTGGAATTTAAGAAACAAAACAGATGAGCATAGGGGAAAAAAGAGAGAGAGAGAGAGGCAAACCAAGAAACAGACTCGTAACTGTAGAGAACAAACTGATAGTTACCAGAGGGGAGGTGGGTGGGAAGATGGGTGAAATAGGTGGTGGGGATTAAGGAGGGCACTTGTTGTGATGAGCACCGGGTGTTATATGGAAGTGTTGAATCACTATATTGTACACCTGAAACTAATACTACACTGTATGGTAACTAACTGGAATTTAAATTAAAAACTTAAAAAAAAAAGATCACACCAGCCACAATATTCTCTTAAGACAAAACCTAATCCTGAGCAAGGCTGTAACTCTCTTCAGTTTTATGAAGGCCAAGAGAAGTGAGGAAGCTGAAGAAGAAAAGTTGGAAGCTAGTAAAGATTGGTTCATGAGGCTTAAGTAAAGAAGCTGTATCTATAACATCAAAGTGCAAGGTGAAGCAACAAGTGCTGTTGTAGAAGCTGCAGCAAGTTATCCAGAAGATCTAGCTCAGATAAGTAATGAAGGTAGCTACATTAAACAATAGATTTTCAGTGTAGACAAAACAGCCTTCTATTGGAAAAAGATGCCTTCTAGGACTTTCATAGCTAGAGAGGAGAAGTCAATGCCTGGCTTCAAAGCTTCAAAGAACAGGCTCACTCTCCTATTAGGGGCTAATGTAACAAGTGACTTTAAATTGAAGCCAGTGTTGATTTACCATTTCCTAAATCCTAGGACACCTAGGAATTATGCTAAATCTACCCTGCCTGTGCTCCATAAATGGAACAACAAAGCCTGGATGACAGCACATGTGTTCACAGCATGGTTTACTGAATATTTTAAGCCCCCTGATGAGACCTACTGCTCAGAAAAAAAAGATTCCTTTCAAAATATGACTGCCTATTGACAATGCATCTGTTCCCCCCAAGAGCTCTGATGGAAATGTTCAATGAGGTTAATGTTTTCATGCCTGCTAACACATCCATGCTGCAGCCCGTGGATCAAGGAGTCATTCTAATTTCAAGTCTTATTTAAGAAGTACATTTTGTAAGGCTGTAGCTGCCATAGGTAATGATTCCTCTGATGATTCAGACAAAGTAAGTTGAAAAGCTTCTGGAAAGGATTCACCATTTTGATGCCATGAAGAACTTGTATGATTCATGGGAAGAGGTCAGAATATCAACATTAAAAGAAATTTGGGAGAAGTTGATTCTAACCCTCAGGGATGACTTTGAGGAGTTCAAGACTTCAGTGGAGGAAGTTAACTGCAGATGTGGACATAGCAAGAGAACTAGAACTAGAAGTGGAGCCTGAAGATGTGACTGAATTACTGCAATCTCTTGGTAGAACTTCAACAGATGAGCACTTGCTTCTTATGGATGAGCAAAGAGTGGTTTTGTGAGATGGAATCTACTGTTGAAGATACTGTGAAGACTGTTCAAATGACAACAAAGGGTATAGACTATTACACAAACTAATTTGACAAAGAAGTGGCAAGGTTTGAGAGGATTGACCCCAATTTTGAAAGAAGTTCTACTGTGGGTAAATGCTATCAAACAGCATCTCATGTTAAGGGGAATCTTTCATGAAAGGAAGAGTCTGTGGATGTGGCAAGCTTCATTTTTGTCTTATTTTAAGAAATTGCCATAGCTACCTCCACCTTCAGCAAGCACTACCCTGATCAGTTAGCAGTCATCAACATCAAGGCAAGACCTTCCGCCAGTGAAAAGATTACAACTCACTGAAAACTCAAATGATGTATTTTTTAGCAATAAAGTATTTTTTAATTATGTACATTTTGTAGACACAGTGCACACTTAACAGGCTACAATATAGTATAAACATAACTTTTACATGCACTTCTGATGTTTAGGGAAACCGGAGCATTTATTTGACTCATTTGATTGCAATATTAGCTTTATTGTAGTCTGGAACCAAATTTGCAGTATCTTTGATGTGTGCCCGTATGTATGTGTATATTTGAAAAATATGGAAGAATATGTTTTACACTGTAACCTTGGATTAGCAGCAGGAGCCAAATAAAATAATTTATGTAAAATAAGAATTACTTTTATACATTTCTGTATAATTGTATATGTGTAAATAAACTTTAAAGAGAAAAGATAGAATTTTAAATTCATTTAAAAGTCCTAAGCGGTTTTGAAATCAATTCAAAGATTAAGGTTTTTGCTTTTTTAAATTCTTTGAGATGTTTGCATTGAAGTAGCTCTCACTAGCCATAATGCAAATGTACCACCTTATACATTTAGACTCCTATATGTAAAGACAAGAAAAATGTATCAAAACTTTAAAGTTTTTCATTTTTAAAAAATTTATAGGTAGGATATCTAATTTACTATGATTAATTTTACAGATTTTCTCCGATCAAAGGAAAAACTTATGAGTAATGTGAAAACAGACATTGACATATGGGAGTTATGATTTTAATACAGGTTCTGCTAGTTGTTTTTTTTTTTAATTTTGGAAAACATATTAAAAGCCACTGACAGTGAAATAATTTGTGAAGTATTAGCTGATTTCCTTAGTCATCAACAGGTTGACCAAATTTGCAATTTCTCTCTCGGTACCTATCAATATCTAATAACAACTTTATTTATATATTTTGTGACTTTCAAACTATATGTGTGTTTGTACTGTTTTTAATTACTAGTGGAGTATTTGTTGTTCACATCATAGGTTGGTTGTGTTTACCATATAGATGTAACTTTATTTTATCAAATTTAAATATTCTTTTTGTCAAATAGTATACATTGAAGTCTGCCTTATGAGATAATGAGCTGATGAATAAATTCAGGGATGTCCCTAGAATCTATTCTTGCCTTTGTGTGAGAATAACCAGTTAACAAGATTGTGGAACAACAGGATTATGGAATTTTGTGTGATTACAACTATGCTACTATAGTTCCTGTAGGAGAACTCATTTTAGTTTGATTTCTAATTAAAAATTAGGTGTATCTAAGCATATTTCAGGCCTTAGTGAAATTCCTTCCCTGTAAAAGGTAACCAATAAACCTTTCTGTTCTCTTAGTTTCTATAGTCCCTTATAAATATTATTTTAATTGTAAATTAATCTGTACACTTCTTATAGAGATTATAGCATACATTAAATTAGGATTGTATGGAAAAAATTTGCCTCAGTTTTAGGCTATCTTTAGAAAAAAATGTATTAAACTAAATTAGAAACTTAATTTTTGTTGAAAAAGATTTGACATTCATTACCATTAAATAACCTATGCTCCAGGTGTGTTTTAAATGTTTTGGCTATAAAAATTAATTTGACTTGAAATTTTTAGGAACACCTTTTGTAAAAAAAAAAAAAAACAAAGCATGTATACATCTAAAACAAATGCTAAACTTTATTGAAATTTACAGTGTATGAAATGCAGTAAAACCTAACTATATGTTTTATCTTTTCTGTGATGCAGTTGTGCAAGTTACTTTAGGTCCACAGGCAATATTTCCTTGACAGTGTTAGCCTCTTATGAGAATTGGAACACTAATAATCACAACGTAGAATTTAATAGTTATCATGTTATATGCATGATTAATGTGTTCATGATGATATATTACATTGAAATGCACTTCATTGAATATAGTCCAGATATTTCTCAACCTTCTGGTTTTTTAAAGGTAATTTACACTTAAAAACCTGGGATTGAACTGCACAGGTCCACTTATACATGGATTTTTTTTGAATAGATACAGAATAGGGTTATAAATGTATTTTCTCTTACGATTTTAACACTTTTTTCTCTAGCTTATTTTTATAAGAATACAACATATAATACATATAACGTACAATCAACTGTTTGTTATTGATAAGTCTTCTCGTCATTAGTAAGCTATTAGTAGTTAAGTTTTAGGGGAGTCAGAAGTTAAACATGGATTTTTGAGTGCACGGGGGGGCGTTGATGCCCCGAACCCCCATATTGTTTAGGGGCCAACTGTATTTAGATAATTTCAGAATAGTTTTCAGATCTAACACTGAAATATTTCCTCTAATTACTCTTTACTCCTTTCAGAGGAAATGGATGTAGAAGCGCGACTTACTGAACTATGTGAAGAAGTTAAGGTACTTGGATTTTTTTTTAAATTAACATTATCAAGTTATTTGAGTGGATTTCTGTTTCCTCTTCTAAATATTTTATCTAAGAAAACTTAATAATGATTTATCCTTCCTCAAATGGTTGATCATGGTAGAATCACAACTTAGTTGATTCAAGACTTTTGGCTTCATAAAGTTAACTTATCTTTAAAATTTACATTATTCTGCATATAAATGAAATAGCAAAGACGATTAACTATCAAAAGTGTGCACTTTCTTTCTTCAGTTAGTTTACTCAAAAGAATTTCTAGACAAATTTTTAAAGCATCCTTAAACTTACATATTTTTGTAAAATGATAGTTTAGAAATAAAAATTGTTTTATTTTAGTAGATCAGTTTGTGTCTCAGACCATTTTTCCACTAGTTTATTCTTGAAATTAAATTGATTTTTCTTATCCCCTCCCTTTTTTTTGGCCGTGGAACTAAATGTTCTATTTTAAATGTTTTATTTTAAGATGACTATGTATTTCACTCTCAGTTATATTAATGGAAGAAATCAGAGACTTGAATCAAACAAAAACATATATTTGGCTTTGGAATGTATTTCTGTATGTAAATTTGAATGAGGACTAGACCCCTTTGAAAAAGGTATCTACTTCTTATAAAATTATACATATGCAGGATACAAGTAATTTTGTGTACTCTCCTAGAGGCTTTCCCCACAGCTCAAATAAGAGAAGTATTTTCTTTAAGAATCATTAATGTTGTTATAATAGTTGCCCCAAAGAACTTTAAACATTTAGAAGTAATCTTAATGTGTGCAATTAATGTGAAAAAAATTTGCACTATTTCACTGAGATATTTGAATAAATAAACATATTTTTGAATGGAAAGAGAAATAATCATGGGAAGTTACAGGTTTTTAAGTTAATAATTGATGCATCCATATCAAAATACCATTGGAAATGTTAAAATTTGATTTATTTTAAAGCTTACTTGAAGAAAGGTAATAATGACTTAGAAAAACTCTTTAAAAATGTGTATTATTATAGAGGAAATTATCCACATATGATACATATATATTATACATATGTGTGTGTGTATGTATTCTAAACTGTTAACAAAATACAGAAAAGAGTTGCATGAAGGATGGGATTATAAAGGAAAATTTTTATTCTTTGCTCTATATCCATCTGTACTAAATTTTTAAAATACTACGTGTATTCATGTATTACTAATAAATTTTTTAGGTACACATTTAAATTTCAGTATATAAATGGACATCATAAAGTTTAACATCAACAACCTAGGGTAAATTTTGGCAGCAGATAGAATAGACAAAAGATACAATTATATTTGAAGAGTTCTTACAAATCAATGGGAAAACCTGGTACTTCCCATTTTTCAAGTTTGTATAGGATACCCATTTACAAAATAGGCTAACAAATGAAACAAATTCAGTTTCACTATCAAATAAACAAAATTTTAAATATTCTCATACCTTTTTTAACCTGTCAGATCAGCTGTGATTTTTTAATAATGTAATGCTGTTGAGCTGTGGTAAGATACAGATTCTTGTATCTCTCTCATAGATCTCTCACCTTGGAGATCTTTTTCAGAGATTAATTTGGCAGTATATATATCCAAAGACAGAGTATTACTTCTCAACCAGTACTAAACAAACAATGAGACTCATATACATTATAATTAATAATATAAGAATATTAACCTGAGTAAATACCCAATGATAGGAGAGTGGTTAAATGAAGTATGGGACACTTACAATCTAAAAAAGTTATATAACCTTAAAAATGTGCTTTCAGTGATGATGGAGGGAAATCCTCATTCAATGAAAATGGCATAATAGTTTATCTGATTCTAGTGTTTATGTGTATAACTGAAAAATGGAAGACTCTACACTAAAATGAACGTAATTTTTTTCTTTTCTTTATCTATTTTTCAAGTCTTTTTAAGTAAGCAATATTTTGTAATCAAACAAGATCAGTGACTTCTATGAAAAAGTGCATGTCCATATAAGACAAGATAATGAATGTTATTTGAGGAAATACTATACAAATGTAAGATCTTATTATTCTTGCATTTATACATATAAAACAGATTGTCAAACTTAATCCTAATTTCCTTTTTGACATTAAAGTATTTTATTATTTATCTTTTGAGACATTGTAAAGATTTATGTAAACTACAGGAGTAATTTATGTTTGAAAAGATGCTTTAGTAATAATGAAAATACTAAAGTCCTTAGAACCTTGGTGCCATGATTTCTGAAAAGTAAAATTAATAATTGCAAGGTATCTAGACAGCCTTGCTCTCAGGGGATTAAAAAAAAAAAAGAGTTGTTTACATTATTCAACCTATGGTAAGACCAAGAGAATTATTTCTACTTGTGTGTAGATTATACTAAGAATAGCATTGCTTGCCTTACACAACACTGTCTAGTTACTGTCAAATGCTTATTCAAGTCTTCTTTTTCTAAACTCCATTAAAACCATTCTTGGAACAAGACTGCATGTTTCCATTTATTTTAGAGAATACTTTAATCTTCTGTATGTTCTTAAGAGAGACATGAAAAATTTGTTAGCTTCATTTCTAATACATTTATAAACTATTTCCTGGGGCAAAATACATCTGTAGATTTATTGTACATTGATGAATCAATATTTATTATATGTTGATTCTATTAGCTTCCATTCCAGAATTCTGGAATTTTTCAACATTTTCTGAGTTTGTCCAAAAATTTGGGGCACTTTTTCCTTAACTGAAGCCTATAATTCCTTATTCATTCATTCACTTATTCACTCAGTAAATACTGAGTGACTGCTGTGTACTGGTAATCAAAGTCACGAAAGTGAACAAAGCACCATCCCTTCCCTTCTTAATAATTTTGCTGAATTTTTGTTTTATGTTCTCTCTGAGTTAGCATAGATAAATGGAAACTCGGTTTGCAGGGGGAAGGAGAAAAGCCTGCTGAATTGCTGACTTCAAAATGAAGTAAAAATAAACTGAGTAAGGATATATCATATGTGATAAGCAATGTTTTGAGATTTTTTTTTAAGAAAGGGAGGGTAGAGATATAATTAGTACTCTTTAGGAGATACTGAACTTGAATACCTTTCGTTTTACATCCAAATATAGTCATCTGGTAGGCAATGGGTCTAGAGCTCTGGAGAGATGTGATACAGATATAAAGATTTAGCAGTCATTACTATATAGATAGTATGGGAGTGGCTTTCAACCTTAACCTGAATAGACTACTTCTACCTTCTTTAGGTTGGGGAAATGAAATCAGCATCTCTCTATATATTTAAGATAGATTTCCTAGTATGACTAGTAATTGAAGACATATATTTCCAGCAAGATATTCTCTGCCTGAACACTGTTGCCTCAGTGAATCAAAGAAAAGCTTGTCCAAAAGAGAAGGAATCATTCTGATTTATGGTCTTTTATTGTTGTTTGTCCAAAAATCCTTATTTTACCTATTCAAGAAATCCAAATGCCTTATAGAAGATTCTGCATTTTATTGTATAATTCATTACTTTTAACTTGTATCATCAGTTTAGGTGAATATTTAAATAAACAGGATAATTTAATACCACTATTAGAACACTCATAATAGTATATTAAAATTGTTTACCCACTTTTCTGAGTTTCTCATATTAATCTTTGAGTTAGATTGGAATGTGGGCCCTAGCATTTAAAATGTGCTCAATAAACAGTGGGTAAATGAATTGTTACAAAAGAGAAAGAAGTGTTTGATGACTCTCTAAGAGGATTACCACAAGTAATATGGCACCTAGGAACATAGGAGTGAAGGAAAAGCAGTTAGTACTTTAGAAGGTACCTCTGTCCCTTCTGAAGAGTTACAGATCTTTTAAGTACTTTACTTAGCAGATTGGAGAAAAAAATCTTATTTCAAGATTTCATTATCTTCCAAAAATTTTATAACTTTTAGAACTTTAATCATGATTTGTACATTGTGTTTAAAATTCTCAGAATTTTAGTGTTTGAAGTTGATCATGCTCTATAAAATCCTGATTTGTAATTTTAAGCTATATTTGACACTATTTCAGTAACAAGATATCTCAGATATTAAAATATCAATTAAGTTGTTGCTATAGTAACTATCACATAGGAAAAAGCCATTGGTCACTTGGTCTCTACACATATAAGAACGTGCACACACACACACACACACACACACACACACTTCTTGTTAAAACCAAAAATTTGCTTTTGTATTAATGTTCTCAATAACACATTAAATTTAGACATGGTAAGTCTCAGGAAGCAGTGAAGTTCTTTTCTTGTCATTTCAGAAAACAGAAAATCCTGATGAACTGGCAGAACTTATAAATATGAATCTTGCACAACTTTGTTCACTTCTAATGGCTTTATGGGGACAGTTTCTGGAAGTTATAACACTACATGAAGAACTAAGACTTTTATTAGCGCAAGAGCACCATACTTTGAGGGTAAGTTAAGTGATGTTAGAACATTTTGATGAGTATTATTATTTATATTTAGAAATTTCTTATGAATAAAAGGCCTAATATTTATCCATATGTTGATAAATTAGAAAAGAGACATTTACTGTTGTATTATTGTTTGATTTCTTTTTTTTAATATTTTATTTATTTGAGAGAACAGAGCGAGAGAGAGCACAAGAGGGGATGGAGGGGCAGAGGCAGAGGGACAATCAGACTCCCCGCTGAGCAGGGAGCCCGACGGGGGACTCCATCCCAGGACCCTGAGATCATGGCCTGAGCTGAAGGCAGCTGCTTAACCAACTGAACCACCCAGGTGCCCTGTTGTTTGAGCACATGATCTATCTCAGTTATAACCCCTGCCAGTAAGAAAAGTCATCTAAATGTAACTAAAATAGGAAAATAAACGATATAGGCTAGCCCCTGGAACCCAAGAATAGGTATTATAGTCAGATAGCCAGGTCTCATTAGGAATAGAAATCAGGAATAAGAGAGCCATCTTAAACTAATCTAGAATCTTTATCTCCAACTTTTCCTCCTTTTGTCTCATTTAGGGGTGTGTATTATAAACTTGGAAGGTCAGGGGGAGTAATCTAGACATACATGTTTGCTATAGGCTTACTGTGGACCTTGTGCAGAAATTTCTGTACAATTTTATTGTATAGCTTATCAAGAGGCTTTGATATATTAAACATCTGACTACTTTTCCAGTTATCTCCTTGTATGTCCTATACACACACTAATTTTCCTGACCTACTAGCAGGTCCTCAAAAACACTAGGTTTTCTTTTTTCCTTTTTCTTGTTTTTCTTTTCTTAATTATAAAACATATTATGAAAGTCAGAAAAGTGCATAAAACATGCACATTTTAACAAGTAATTAAAAACACATATCCTTTTAACTCTCACCCAGATCAGGAAATAGAAAATTGTCAACACCACAGAAGACCTCTGTGTTTTTTCCAATTTCTGTTCTCACTCTGACATTGAGAAGTAATCATCATCCTGTCTTTTGTGATGAGTTCATCACTTCTCTTTTTACCATCTATTTATGCATACTAAATAACACCAGTTGTTTCAGTCTATTATGTTATTCAGCCTATGTTATTGAATTCTATATAAATGAGATGATACAGTGTATATTCTTCTTATCTTGCTTCTTTCAAGATTGTGTTTGTGAGATTAATCGATGTTTTTGTCAGTAGCTATAGACGGTTCATTTTCGTTGGTGTGATGTATTTCATTTGCTTATACCCACAATTTGTGTATCCACTCTACTGTTGATGGACATTTGGATTGCTTCTAACTTATATTTACTACAAACCAAGCTACTGTGAACATTCTTGTACATACTTCCTGGCATGCCAGTTTCTCTGAATTAATTATTTTCTTGTAAGGGAAATTGCTATACCATAGGATATGCATAACAAAAGTTATTTACTAGCAGATGCCCCACTGTTTTCCAAAGTGGTGCCAATTTTTACTCCCACCAACACTTGATGAGAGCTCTTGTTATTCCACATACTCCCAAACTCTTGATTGTGGCAAACTTTTAAAATTTTGCCAGTCTTACAGCATTGTGGTTTTAATTTGCATTTCTCTGATGACCTGTGCTGTTGAGCACTATTTTATGTGACTATTGGCTGTGTAGATTTCTTATTTGTGAAGTGCCTGTTCAAATTGACCATTTTTCTATCGGATTGCGTTTCTTTTTCTTCTTGATTTGGAATACTTTCTATGTATTCTAAATACTGGCCTTTGTTATATCTTTGTAAATAAATCTTCTCTTGTGTCACAGTTTGGTTTTTTTCACTGTCTTTTTGCTGTCTTTTGACAAACTAGAGGTGTTAACTTTAGTGTTAGTGTAGGTGGAACAGAAGAAAAAGGCCAGACATAGACTTACCCGTACTTGGACATAATATATGCAGATCATCAAGGAAAAGTTCAGACTTTAAATAAATGATGTTGGGACAATTAGGTATTCATGTGGAAAAATATTATATAAAATTCAATTCCAGTTGGCTTGAAAACAAATATGAAAGACAAAATCATAAAACTTATAAAATATAATAGAGAAGTTACAGAGGAATTACTGAAGTAGTACAGAATACTTCTATATTCTCTTCACCAGAATCACAAGTTACCATTTGGCATATTTTCTTTATCATTCCTTCTTTTTATAAATAGGTATATATGTACGTGGATTTTTTTTCCCCCTGAATCATTTGTTAGAGGCATCATGTTCTTTTTCTTTTTTTTTAAGATTTTATTTATTTGAGAGAGAGAGAGGGAACAGAGGGAAAGGGAGAAGCAGACTCCCTGTTGAGCAGAGAGCCTGACGTGGGGCTTGATACCAGGACCCCGGGATCATGACCTGAGCTGAAGGCAGATGCTTAACTGACTGAGCCACCCAGGCGCCCCAGCATCATGTTCTCTTATCCATAAATACTTCAGGGTATATTGACTAAGAACAAAGATACTTTCTTACTTAACTATACTAAAGTGATCAACTTTATGGAATTTAATATTGATACAATACTGATATCTAATGTGAAACTCATTTTAAATTTTATCATTTGTCTTAATAATGTCCTTTGTGACTTTTCCCCTTTTCCAGAATCAGATTCAGGAACACACATTGCATTTAGTTGTCATGACCCTTTAAATTCTTTAGACTCATTCAATCTGGAATAGTTCCTTCTATTTTCTTTGTCTTTCATGAAGAGTATTGGTCAGTAGTTTTGTGGACCATTGTTCAGTTTGGGTTTCTGTTATATGTATTATGTTCCTTGTGGTTCAATTCAGGTGAACAATATTCTTGGAAATACTACATTTTATTTTATTTCTTTTTCAGTTTTGGTAAATTATGTTTTTAAAGAGTTCTAAATTTATTAATTTATTGGCACCAGATAATTCATAATACCTTCAATTTTTTTAACATCTGCAGTATCTGTAGTGTTTTCCTGTTTCATTCCTGATATTAGTTATTTATATCTTCATTCTTTTTTTTTTGATTGGTCCTGCCAGAAGTTTGTCATTGTATTAGTTTTTTCAAAGAACTAACTTTGATGTTAATTCTCTCTTGTGTGTTTTGCTTTTGACTTTAGTATTTCCTCTTACTTTCTAAAGGTTTATTTTGCTGTCTTTTTAAAACTTCTATAAGTAGATGTTTAGCTTATTAATTGTAGCATTTCCTCTTTTGTGTTACACACATTTAAGCTTATAAGCTTTCCCCTAAGTACTGCTTTAGCTACATTCCACAAGTTTTGATATGTTGTTCTTTTTATCCTTTGGTTCTCAATATTTTCTAATTTTTGTGAGCAATATATTCTTTGATTCAGGGTTATTTAGTTGTTTTTTTTTTTCTCAGTATAAAAATGGTTTATTAAAATAACAAATGCATCTCTTCCTTCATTTTCTGGATATAAACAGAAACAATATACTAGTCAATGACAGGAGTCCATAGGAACGACTTTATACACACTACCCCCAAATGGGAACTCTCGCAGCATACCAATAATAATTTGGGAAATCTTTGACTTAAAGCAATAAAGGTAAACAAAACTATTATGAAGTATACACTAGGTATGTTGTCCTATATTAGCAGTTGTCATTTTTCCCTTGCTCAGAAATCCAAGAAATTGAGTGCCTTTCCAAAATCAGTCATCCTCTGAAATAAGAGACCAGAGATGGTTCTTGTTCAAAAGTTATCACGTGTTGTATCAAGTAACTCTGCAATCCTGAATTAGAGGTTGGCACTTAGCCCAGAGGTAGTCATCTACAACATGGACATGAGGAAGACTAGTAATTTTTGTAGGGAGCTGATGCATAAACTCTGCTGATTTGGAGTGGTTTCTATTAGAATGACTGAAGAATTCAGATTATTTCTCTTGAATAATTTAAACATGGAACACAAAGAAGAGACTCAGTTACTAAACAGTGGCAGAAACCAAGAGAGAAAGAAGGTCATAGGCAAAAGCCATGAGACAGTAGAAGCCATGAATAAGCCAACTATTTTAAGGTAGGGATGAAAGTAAAAAGGGTTAAAAGCAAAGCAGAGAGTGTCAGAGAGAGAAACATGAGAATAGAGGAATAACTAGAAAAGGGAACAACAAATGCTTGTTTCTGAAACAACAGTTACTAGAGTGATATTAGGATATTAGTGTAGTTGTTATTTACTAAATGGCAATGAACAGCACTCCAATTTCACAAGCACTGGCTATTTGTCTACAGAGTCAGTTCCCTGGATGTCATTACTTTACTCTGTATCCTTATAAAAATCCCACACAGCCTGAGGTAATCTGACTATATCTTTGTCTCTTGCTAATAACTAAAGAGCCTTTATCAGAGGTATGTTTTTTTGTTTCCAAAGATATTAATTTTCTAGTTGTTTTTTTGTGGTTGATTTCTGGTTTATCTTCATTGTGGTTAGGAAACAGTCTGTGATTTCAGTACTTTAATATTCCTTAAGACTTTCTTTACCTATATTAGGAATGTATATTCATCAGGTTGTTGGGTTAAGTGTTCTAAATATGTCTGCTAGGTGAAGTTTATAAATAATTTTGTTCAAATTTTTCATATTTTTAACGAATTTATGGCTGCTAGTGCTATGAACTATCAAGAAAAGTGTGGTAACGGGTGCCTGGGTGGCTCAGTTGGTTAAGTGACTGCCTTCGGCTCAGGTCATGATCCTGGAGTCCCGGGATCGAGTCCCACATCGGGCTCCCTGCTCGGCAGGGAGTCTGCTTCTCCCTCTGACCCTCCCCCCTCTCATATGCTTTCTCTCTCTCTCTCTCTCTCTCTCTCAAATAAATAAAGAAAAGTGTGGTAAAATCCTTCCATTATGGCTGTAAGTTTGTTCTTATTTGTTGTTACCAAGTAGTAAGTGACAGAGATGGGATTCAAACCCAAGCACTATGGCTCCGTAGCCTGCATTCTTTACCACTTGATATGCCGTCTCTCAAAATAGAACAAGAGAATGATAGCAAGGATCCGAAGCAACTTTGTAGCATAATGTTTTATGGGGTTGTCTGAGGTAGAATAAGAACAAGAAGGTGTAAACTTCAATAGAGAGAAGCTGATGAACACAACGTTAAAAGGGGCAAAGAAGGAAGGCCAAGACAAAAATCGGGTTTATGGAAAATTCAGATGCCAAAGAAAAATTGAAATTTTTCCTAGAGCTTCTTTTTTTATGCCCCATTCCAGATAACAAAATAGGGCCTATTTAACTCCTAAAAGAAACAAGGAAGGGTAATTAAAACATGGCGAGAGAATGCCTTATTGTTTACTTAACCATACCCTGCCCTGCCATATATCACAAACACTGTGGAAATGGTGGTATATTATGTCCTTTGATTCCCATTTATGCAGTTAAACAGAAACTTTGTTCATAAAATATATGAGTATTCCGAGAATACATTGCTTATGCCTGCCATAACCAAAGTAGTCCAAAGGTCATTCGTTATTTGTATAGAGACAGAATTGGCTATAATAAAGTCTGTAGGCTAATAATGTATTCAAAAGCAGCACAGTTGAACTAACTCACAGAAGTGAACATATGATATGGAATCTCTTATTGGGTTGAAAGTAAATAGGCAAAGAGTTGGACTAAAAAGAGGAAATGTAAGTCTCTACTTGTAGAGAACAATGTAATGAATTAGTTTAACATTTGTTCTACCATGTTATTTAATATCAAGATTCAGAAAGGGCAGATTTTCTGGTTCTTAGAAAATTAAGTCATCCAGATTTACAGAATTCTGTAGTCACATGGCATACGTGTTCACATTAAAGCATAGAGACTATTAATATGTGAACGGTTCCCAGTGCCCCATATTACATAAAAAGATAAAAGACAGTGATGGCAGTATAAAATGTCCCTTGTTTTTGTCCCACCCACAACAAAAATGAACTGTGAGAGCTATGGGATCCAAAACCATATACCAAGGAACCCTGAAGGCCTCCCACCCACCTGTGCACTGGATAATAAGCAGACAGATTTCAGTCTTGACTAAACCCTGTAGTAACCTGTTTACCAGCTCTTGCTCCTCTTGGCTACAGTCTGGGACCCTTTGGGGAGCAGTGACTTAGACAGTTATCCAGGGTTGAGAGAGCCCTTGTGCAAGTTCACATTTCCAGAGAAGTTTCAGCATTCCACTGAAGCAAAAAAAAAATACAAGTTTGGATGCATTCCAGTTCTAGCAAGAGGAATAGCTTGTCTTTACATACATCACTTCTCACCCAAGAGAATGCAGCTTAGATCTACGAGAACCCTTCTTGGCCTATGATTTTTCCTGCAGAGAAAAGGGAGAACAGATGAGTGAGTACCCAGCTTGTCCAGCCGTGCAGGCCATTACCAAAGAGACTCATCTCTTTCTCTCTCCCTCTCTCTCTTACCCCATCTAGAGCACTAAATCAGGAGCTCCATGGCTGGGGTGTGGGGTGGAAAGAGACTGGGAGAGTGGCAGATGGGACTCTCAGAAGGTATTAAAGGTACTCATCATACTCACTGCGTCACAGACTCCGTTAAAAGTCTGCCATGAGCTGCTTGGGCAGCTTCACCTGTAGATCCCTCTAACTGGCCATGGGAACCTCCACCATACCACATGCCTCACCCACAATCTCCCTTCTGCTCTGCAGCTGGCTCCCTGTGTGCACTGCTAAAGAGAGTAGTGAGAGCAGGCTTTAGCACATCTGTAGCTGCAGGCCAGGAAGAGACCACAAAGGAGCTGTAGCACCACATTTAGGAAACAAAGGTCCGGGGGTCAGCGTTCAGCCTGTGTGTTGCCGGAAGGAGAGAAGGAATACAATATTAAGGTCTGCCACAAGAGGGAGCAAGAAATACGGAGCAGATGTATCCATAGGTCTGAGAAAGCCTCATAAATTCTGGCAGGACTGAAGAAAGATATTTCTGCCCTGAAGACAGTTAGTAAATACTGGAGGAGGTAGCTGCTACTTCAAATGTTAAGGTGGCAATGCAAAACTCCAAAGAACATGAGGGGCACCTAGATCCCTCAGTTGGTTAAACGTCTGACTCTTGATCTCGGCTCAGGTTGTTACAGCGAGCACCATGTCAGGCTCCGCACATGGGCTTAAGATTCTTTCTCTTCCTCTGCCCCTCCCCCCTCAAACAAACAAACAAACAAACAAACAAAGAAAAAATACCTAATTCCAAAGAACATGAAATACCATGACATCACCAAAAGATCACAATCCTCTAGTAACTAAACCCAAAAAATCTGTGATTTAACTAATAAAGAATTCAACATAGCTATTCTAAGGAAACTCAGTGAGCTACAAGAAAACACAAAGACAATTCAACAAAATCAGGAAAGCAATACACAAAATGAGAAGATTAACAAAGATAGAAATCATAAAGAACCAAAAACAAATTCTGGAGCTGAAGAAATCAGTGAATAAAATGACAAATGCAACAGATAGCACAGTCACAGCAGAAGGGACCAAACAGAAAAAAGAATCTGTGGTAAAAGATAGGAACTTGAAATTCCAATCAGAGGAGAGCAAAGAGTAAAGAAAGCCTGCCTGATCTGTGAGATCCCGTCAAAAGAAATAATTTTTAACAATTGGAGTTCCAGAAGCAAAAGGAGAGGGAGAAGAGGGCAGAAAGCCTATTTAAAGAAATGATTACTGAGTTTCCCAAACATGGGAAGACATTTGGATATCCAAGTACATAAAGCTCATTAGGTCACCAAACCAACTAAATCTAAAAAGATCCTGTCCAAGATACATTATAATAAAACTGTCAAAGATCAAAGACAAAAAGATAATCTTGAAAGTTGCAAGAAAAAGATTGTAACCTACAAAAGATTGTAACCTACAATCAGTGGGGTTGTTAGCAAAAACCTTGTAGAGCAGAAGAGAGTGAGATTATATATTCAGAATGCTTAAAAAAATACCTGCCAATCAAAATACTCTTTCTGGCAAAGTTATCTTTCATAAAGAAAGTAGAAATAAGGATATTCCTAGACAAAAGCTGAGGTAATTCATCACCATTAGACCTGCCTTACAAGAAATGCAGAAAAGAATTTGCAAACTAAAATGATAGGGTACTGATTACAACATGAAAAACATGAAAATATATAACATGCCAGTAAAGGTAAGTGTATAGTCAAATTCACAGTACTCTACTATGGTAATGTGGTATGTTAATCACTGAATCCTAATGTAAAGGTTAAAGGACAAGCATATTAAAAATAACTATAGCTACAGTAATTTGTTAATGAATACATATTATTTAAAGTGGTAAATTATGACATCAGAAGCATAAAAGGAGGACAATAAAAGGATAGAGTTTTTGAATGAGATTGAAGTTAAACTGTTATCGGTGTAAAATAAACTGTTATATCTACAAGGTGTTTCATGTAAGCCTTATGATAACCACAAAGCAGAAAATTACAGTAGATGACAAAAGATAAAGAGAAGAGACTCAAAGCATAGCACTATCAAAAATCATCAGTTCTCAAAGAAAGGCAGCAGGAGAGGAAGAAGAGAACTATAAAACAGCCAGAAAATAACTAGTAAGATGGCATTAGTAAATCCTTACATACCAGTATTCACTCTAAATGTAAATGGATTCAGTTCTCCAATCAAAAGTCAGAGAGTGGCTGTGTGGATAAAAAAAAGAACCAACTATATGCTGCCTACAAGAGACTCACTTCAGCTTTAAGGACCTACATAGGAACAAAGTGAAGTGATGGAACAAGATTCAATGTAAGCAGAAACCTCAAAAGAACAAGGATAGCTACACTTTTTTTTTTTTTTAAAGGATAGCTATACTTCTATCACACAAAATAGACTTTAAGCCAAAATGGTAACAGGAGACAAAGAGGGTCATTACATAATGGTAAAGGGGTCAGCTCATGAAGAAGATCCAACCATTTTAAGTATATATGGACCCAGCATTGGAGCATCTAACTATACTAAGTAGATACTAACATCTGAAGGGAGAAATAGAAAGCAGTACAGTGAAATGAAAATGAAATAAGTTGGCCAAAGCCACATGGCTTGTACATGCTAGAGAGGGGATGCAAACCCTTGAGGAGATACAGATCTTATACTTTCATATTTCATCTGTTTCCCATGCATTTGTAAAATAAGAAAAATGAAGTAAATTAAGACTTCAAACAAAATCGTAGTCCCAGACTTGTAGCATTGGCATACCGTTCATTATGATGCTGGTTTGCTATGCTATTCATATTTTAAAAGTAAAAAGAAACACAATCTCAGACATAATTTTCAGTGATCATCTTGTGATGCAAAATATGATTTTGGATCTTTTTCCAGTTGGATTTAAAGAGAAAGTTCCATTTACATATATTCCCTGGAATTTATTATAAAAACTACTGTGGAACACTAAACATACCACAGATGATCTAATAGCTAGAAAATCAAAGCATCATTTATTGACAGCACCACAGAAAGAGAACAGTGAAAAGCATAGGTAATATGTAATATAATGTCTAGAGGTAACTGTTACCTAACATTGAATTTTTGGAGAGATGGGTTTAGATTAGTTTTTTGTGTTTTTTTTTTTTATGATTCATTTATTTATTTTAGAGAGAGCATGTGTGCTTTCATGTACCCGTGACAGAGAGAGAGTCAGGGAAAGGAGAGAGGGAGAGAACCTTTAAGCAGACTTCCCACTGAGTGTGGAGCCTGATGCGAGCTTGATCCCACAACCCCTGAGATCATGACCTGAGCTAAAACCAAGAGTTCGACACTTAACTGACTGAGCCACCCAGGCGCCCCTATTTTTTTTTATCTTTTTTTTACAAAAAATTTATATCACATGAATTAACCAATTGACATGTACAATTTAGTAGCATTTGGTACCTTCACAATGTTGTGCAACCATCACCTCTGCCTAGTTCCAGTCCAGTTTTATCGCCCCAAAAGGAAACCCCACACCCACTGAACAGTCACTACCCATTTTCTCCCGCCATTCCCTAGCAAACACGAGTCTGAGTTACCCATTCTGGATGTTTCATATAAAGGTAATCATACAATACATGACTTTTTGTGTTTGGTTTCTTTCATATCATTCATCCATGTTGTAGCATGTATCAGTCCTTCCTTCCTTTTTAGAGCTGAATTCCAACCCAAATTTAGGGACATTGGGTTCTTTCCACCCTTTGACTATTGTGAAGAGTGCTTCCATGAACATTACAAGTATTTATTTGAATTATTGTTTTCATTTCTTTGGGTGTATACCTAAGAGTAGAATTTCTGAGTTGTATGGTAATTCTATATTTAACTTTTTGAGGAGCCGCCAGACTGTTTTCCATAGCACTTGAACCATTTTACATTCCCACTGGCAGTATTCGATGGTTCTACTTTCTCCACATCCTCACAAATATTTTTCTATCATTTTGTATTTTTTATTATGGCCAACCTACTGGGTTGCAAAGTGGTGTTTCATTGTGGTTTTGACTGGCATTTCACTAATGACTAATGATGTTGAGCATCTTTTTGTGTGATTGTTGGCTGTCTGTATACTTTGAGAAATGTGTATTCAAAGAAGTATGTATTCAAAGTCCTTTCCCATTTTTTAACTGGCTGTCTTTTTGTTATTGGGTTGTAGGAGTTCTTTATATATTCTGGAAACTAGACTGTTGTTAGATATATTATTTTCAAATATTTTCTTCTTTTTTAAAGATTTTATTTATTAATTAATTAATTAATTTATTTATTTATTTATTTATTTATTTATTTGTGAGAGAACAACTTGGGGAGAGGAGGCAGAGCAGGGAGCCTGATGCAGGACTCGATCCCATGACCCTGGGATCATTACCTGAGCCGAAGGCGGACCATTAACCGACAAGCCACCCAGATGCCCCAAATGTTGTCTTCTATTCATGGGTTGCCTTTTTACTCTCCTGATAGCGTCTTTTGATGCACAGGACATGAGAACAGGAAGAAAAGTCTTAAACTTATTTTTTTAATAAAAGGATCATATAAATTAAGACCAACATATTCAACAGTTATTTCCATAGTAAAATTTTTAAATCAAGTAAAATTTTAAAATGGTATAACTTAACCCTTTTTTTAATTGAAAGAAGGTGTTAGATTTATGAGTGCTACCAATATAGTTTTCTTGGAATCATTAATTTATTACATGCAATGGGAGAACATCCACATGGCAAGGGAGAAAAAAATTTTTTTATTTAAATTTACTTAATGTATATGCCTGTGTTACAGTAGATTCTCATGCCTGATATCTATGTATCTATCTATATATGTATAATCTGTAGTCCTCAGAGAGGCTTAGCAAAGAAACTTTACATTCAAGAGATCTAAATTTTATACATAATCATACAAGCTTCTTGAAGTATCATTGGTAACATATTTTAAAAACCAGGCATAAAATCTAATCTCTCCCTCTTCTGTTTAACCTCTTAACTGGTGAAAAAATGAAAGGGAATAAATTTTATTATCTTTAATCAGTATTGGCATATATGCTTTTAATGGAAGGTGAGGTTTTACCACCCCTCAAGAGATTATCCTGCAGAAAAAGAGGAATTTACTTTCTGTTTAAGCTCTCAAAAACATCGTGTTATTGAGTCCTCTCTCAATTTTATTTTGAACACAAAATAAGAGGAAAAATGTATTGTCTTCAATATAACAGGAATAAAGTCACAGATTAGGGTTGTATGAAACATGGTGGCAAATGAAAGAAAGAGCTTCCTTAAGTGACTTTAAAGAACATTCCAAAACAAAATACTCAGGGAATAGATCACTAAAATTCTCATCACTATTTGGAAACACTTTAGAGAAAGCATGTTAGCTTATCAGTGATAGTGTTTTAAATGACTTTAGAGGTTACCTGACAAGGGAGTCAAAAATAGGTACACATATTAATCATTATTGCTAGAGATTGAACTTTACACTGGCAAGTGTTGAATATCAGTGCAAATAAACTTTGTAAAGATCCTGTAAAAATTAGCACAAAACATTGTTATGTTGTGGTGATCACAAATACACCCTTACCAAACTAATGAATAGAAGTTTAGTGTTACACAAATGACTTGGGATAAAATTTCCCATGAAAGCATTATACATGGATTCAAAGGGGGCTGTATGTCAAAACACTTGGACATAAGTGAGTTTGAGTTTGAGTTGAATTCAGTCTTCTTGAGAAGTTAAGGTTCTAGAGAGTTATGAGTTATATGATCTAGGAGACTTAGCAATTCATGTTTGTCATTGATTACAGCGAGCTAGGCCAGTATACCAACTCCCAGTGTCAGTGAAACACAATAGATTATATAAACTACACGGCCAACAGATGATTGAGGATATGAGAAGAGTGGAACATGGATTTTATTCTGACAGTCTATCAGGTGTTAGAATATATGTATTAATCTTAAAGTAATGAGGGTTTATTTTTATTTTATTGAAGTTTAAATCCATTGAAATCACAAATTTTAAGTGTATGATCAAATGAATTTTGACAAATCTGTTTACCTATGTCACTAATACCCCAGTCAATATATAGGACATTTCCATTACTTCAGGAAATTACCTTGTGCTTCTTTTCAGTCGGTTCTCACATTCCATAAGCAACCCCTCTTCTGATTTCTATAACCATAATTTAATTTTATCTATATTTAAAGGCCATATAGATTAGTAATATGATACGTACTCTTTCTGTGTCTGACTTACTTTACCCATTTTTAGATTGACTCAGGCTGTGTGTATATCAATAATTCATTCTTTTCTTATTGTTGCTGAGAAGTATTCAATTGCATGGCATACCAGAGTTCATTTATATCTATTCTCCTGTTGATTGTTTGGTTTGTTTTCATTTCTTGGATGTTATGAATAAAGAAACTAACATCTTTTTGTGAGAGATTTCAGTTGCATAAATACTTCAGAATGGAACTGTTTGATCATTGAGTAGATTTATCTTTAACTATAAAAACCACTAATCATTTTTTTCAAAATGGCCATACAGTTTTAAACTCCACCATCAATGTATGAGAGATCCAGTTGCTCATATCCTTGCATTATTTGATGTTATCATTCTTAATTTTAGCCACAGTAGTAGATGTGAGGTAGTATTTCATTATGGTTTTATTTTGCATTTCTCTGATCACTAATAATATTGAGATTTTTAAAAAATTTTTAATTCAGTTTTCTAAAGTGTTAAATTGGGGTTTTTTTATTGTTTACCTATTAGAAATATTTATATATTCTGGTTACAAGTCTGTTGTCAAATATATCTATATGTCTTTAAACTATTTCTCCTAGTCTGGGGCTTATATTTTCCATTTTGTCGGTAGTGTATTTTGATGAAAATACTTGTTTAAGTTCAATTTATCTTTTTTTTCTTTCTATTTTTCTGATTTTTGTGCCCTAAGAAATTTTTGCCTCTCCCAAGGTCATGAAAATACGATCCTTTGTTTGCCTCTAGAAACATTAGACTTAGGTCCATTGTCCATCTTGAATAACCTTTGAACATGGTTTAAGGTATAGGTCAAGATCCATTTTTTTTTCAGTAAGTCCATTTAGTTGTTCCAGCACCATTTAAAAAAAATTTTTATTGGGGTACCTGGGTGGCTCAGCTGGTTAAGCATATGACTCTTGATTTCAGCTCAGGTCATGATCTCGGGTCATGAGATCTAGCCCTGGGTTGGGCTGCGTGCTGAGCACTGAGCTTGCTTAAGATTCTCTCTCTCCCGCTGCCCCTCCCATTCACTCATGCACATGCACTCTTGCTCTCTTTCTCTAAAAAAAAAAAAAATATATATATATATATATATAGAGAGAGAGAGAGAGAGAGAGATGGTTGATATACAGTGTTATATTAGTCCCAGATATAGAACAGAGTGATTTTACAGTTCTATATATTACTCAGTACTCAACATGATTAAGTGTAGTCACCATCTCATCTGTCACCATATACCGATACTACAATATCATTGACTATATTCCCTATGCTATACTTTTCATCTCCGTGACTTATTTATTTTATAACTGGAAGTCTGCACCTCTTAATCCCCTTCACTATTTAGTTCATCCCCCAAACCTCGCCCTCTCTGGCATCTACCAGTTCTCTGTATTTATGAGTCTGTTTATGGTTTTTTTGTTTGTTTTGTTGTTTTTATTTCCCTTAGCATAATACCCTCTAGGTTCATCCATGTTGTTGCAAATGGCAAGATTTCATTCTTTTTTTATGGCTGAGTAATATTTCTGTGTGTGTGTGTGTGTGTGTGTGTGTGTGTGTGTGTGTATGTCATATCTTCTTATCCATTTATCTGTTGATGGATGCTTTGGTTGCTTCCATATCTTGGCTAATGTAATAATGCTGCAGTAAACATTGGGGTGCATATATATTTTCGAATTAGTGTTTTCACTTTTCTTTGGGTAAATAGCCATGGAATTACTGGATCATATGACAGTTCTATTTTTTAAACAAATTTTTATTACAGGAAGGTTATCATATAATTGGTATTTCTCTGCTTTGTACACAAGTATTCTTACTCTCCACAGAAAGGCTGCTTCTTAACTTTTCATCTGGTAATGGCAAGCACTAAAATCCACAGTAGTAAAAATACACTGGTACATGGCTCTTGCACTCAATTATCAGGAATATTACAAATGTCTTTTTATTAAAAAATACAAAATAAATTATCTGTAGGTATGGACAATGACAGCAGTAAACCATTATATGTTGTTAACTGAAACCAGTAACTGATGGTTATAGTGATTTTCTTAAACATCAGCCAGCCTTTTCTTCAGTCATTTCCATCAACTGACTTTTCTGAAGTTGTTTGAGCTTCCTCTCACAGTTCATTATTAATGGTATAGCACTATCCTAGGAAATTGAACATGCCACCTCCCATACCACCTCCTATTCCACCCATTCCTCCCATTCCTGGGTCCTTCTTTAGGAATTTCGGTGACTACAACTTCTGCTGTAGTTAACAGAGAGGCCACTCCAGCAGCATCCAGGAAAGCAGTTCTTACAATCTTAGTTGGACCCATGATTCCTTTTTCCACCATATTCACAGAATCTCCAAGCATAGTTTCATAACCAACTTCTGAGGAACTCTGCCTAATTTGCTCAGCTACCAATGATCTTTCAACACCTGCATTCTTAGCAATGCTCATTGCAGGAATTTTAGTAATTTCTATACCAACTTTTTGATCTTCATTAGCTGGAGTTGTTAAATCCAAGTCTGAATGCACCGGAACAGGGCACCACCCACTCCCAGAACAATGCCTTCTTCAACAAGAGCTTGTGTAACTCTGTCTTTCCATTCACTTCAACACCACTTGTCCCACCAACCTTCAGCATAGCTATCCATCTGAAAGTTTTGCCAGACATTCATTCAGCTTTTCTTTTTCATGTTCACTAATTGTGATATCTAACTGCTCAATGATTTCTTGAATACATGTTTTAACTTGAGCCTTGTCATCTTTTCCTTTTAAGAGCATGGCATCAATTTTGATCACAATGACCTTTCCAACTTTTCCTAAATCGTGAGGCTGAACATCTTCAAGATTTATCAATTTTCTTTATTTCGCCAGAACAGTAGCAATAGTGGTGCCATTCTCAGCCTCTTCATTTGTGTTATTGGCAACATCTTGAACAAGTTTAGCACCAATATTTTTACATTTATCTCTTAAGTCAATTGACTTTGCAATGGTGACCTCATCTTTTGTTACTTTGGGACTTCCCAACTCTGATCAGTAATCATTGTTCTTCCTTTTGGCCCCATAGTAATAGCTACAGCATCAGCTAAAAAGGTGAAGTGTACACCTTGAAGCATTAAGGCTCAGGCATCTGCACCAAATTTTACATCTGTGGCACAGGCCCAAGTGAGATGAGGAGCCCTGGACACTGACCTCATTTGGTGAAGGGCTGCTGGTAAAGCATTTCTGGGGGCAGCAGCAGGATGTGCAGGCAGAGAGGCATTTCTATTTTTAATCTCTTGAGGAACCCCCACAGTGGTTGCACCAACTTATATTTTTACCACCAGTGTACAAGGATTCCCTTTTCTCCACATCCTCACCAATGCTTGTTTTTAGATACTAGCCGTTTTGACTGGTGTCAGGTGATAGCTTGTGGTTTTGATTTGCATTTCCGTAATGATTAGTTACGTGGAATATCTTTTCATGTGTCTCTTGGCCATCTGTATGTCTTCTTTGGAAAAATGTCTATTCAGGCCCTCTGCCCATTTTTAATTGGATTATTTGTGTTTTTTATGTTGAGTTATACAAATTCTTTATTTTGGATATTAGCCCCTTTTCAGATTTTTTTTTTAAAGATTTTATTTGAAAGAGAGAGCACACATGAACACAAGCAGGGGGCTGGGGGTGTGGAAGGGAAGGGGCAGAGGGAGAGGAATAAGCAGACTCCCCACTGAGCAGGGAGCCCCAGGACCCTTGGACCATGGGATCATGACCTGAGCCGAAGACAGACACTTAACCAACTGAGCCACCCAGGCTTCCCCCCACCTTATCAGATATATTATTTGCAAATATCTTCTTTCATTTAGTAGGTTGGCTTTTTGTTTTATTGATGGTTTCTTTCACTGTGCAAAAATTTTTTAGTTTGATGTAGTCCAAAAAGTTTAGTTTTGCTTTTGTTTCCCTTGCCAAAGAGACCTATCCATAAATATGTTGCTAAGGCTAATGTCCACGAGATTATTGCCTGTGTTTTCTTTTAGGAGTTTCACGCTTTCAGTTCTCACATTTAGGACTTTAATTTATGGTATCTTTGTGTCTGTTGTAAGCAAATGGCCCAGCTTCATCTTTCTGAATGTAGCTGTCTAGTTTTCCCAGCACCATTTAAGAGACTGTCTTTTCCCCATTGTATATTCTTGACCATATAAGCATGGGTTTATTTCTGGGCTCTCTATCCTGTTCTCTTGATCTGTGTGTCTATTTTTATACCAGTGCCACATAGCTTCAGTTAATATAACTTTGTAGTATATCTTGAAATCTGAGACTGTGATATCTGCAGCTTTGTTCTTTCTCAAGGTTGCTTTGGCTATTCGGGATCTGTTGTGGTTCCATACAAATTTTAGGATTATTTGTTTTAATTCTGTGAAAAAAACTGTTGGTATTTTGATAGGGATTGCATGAATCTGTACATTGTTTTTTGTAGCATGGACATTTTAATAATATTAATTCTTCCCATCCATGAGCATGGAATAGTGTTTCATTTGTGTCATCCTCAGTTTCTTTCATCAGTGTCCTGTAGTTTTCAGATTACAGGTCTTTTCACCTCTCAGTTAAATTTATTCCTAGGTATTTTATTCTTCTTGGTGCAATTGTACATTCTAACCTTATACCTAAAGGAACTAGTAAAGGAAGTCCAAAAATAGTAGAGGGAGAGAAATAATAATTAGAATGAAAATAAATGAAGTTGAAACTAAAAAGCAATTGAAAAGATCAATGAAATCAAGAGCTGGTTCTTTGAAAAAATAAACAAAATTGACAAACCTTTAGCCAGACTCATAAAGAAAAAAAGAGAGAAGACTCAAGGAAATACAATCAGCAGTAAAATAGGAGAAATAACAACTGATACCACAGAAATACAGAGGATTATAATGAACTATAAAAAATCATATACCAACAAATTGGACAACCTAGAAGAAATGGGTAAGTTCTTAGAAACTTACAGTCTTCCAAATCTGAATCAGGAAGAAATAGAAAATTTGAACAGATCCACTGCTAGTAATGAAATTGAATCAGTAATCAAAAAATTCCCAACAAACCAAAGTCTAGGATCAGATCTTCACAGGTGAGTTCTACCAAGCATCTAAGCAGAATTAATGCCCATTCTCAGACTATTCCAGAAAATAGAAGAGCTTCCAAACTCATTCTTTGAGGCCAGCATTACCCCTGATACCAAAATCAAAGACACTACAAAAAAAGGAAACTACAGGCCTATATTCCTGAAGAACATGGATGCAAAAATCCTCAACAAAATATTAGCAAACCAAATTTAACAGTACATTAACAATACCACTCACTGCTGTCCCTGGGATTTATTCCAGAGATGCAGGGATGGTTCAGTATTCATAAATCAATCAGTGTGATACATTACATTAACAAGACAGAGGATAAAAACCATATAATCTTAAAAGATGCAGAAAAAGCATTTGACAAAATATAACACCCACTCATAAAAACTCTCAACAAAGTGGGTTTAGAGAGAACATACCTTAACATAATACAGGCTGTATATGAAAAAACCCACAGCTAACATCATACTCAGTAGTGAAAAACTGAAAGCTTTTCCTCTAAGATCAGGAAAAAGACAAGGATGTCAACTCTCACCACTTGTATTTAACATAGTACAGGAAGGTCCTAGCCACAACTATCAGACAAGAAAAATAAAAGTCATTGAAATTGGTAATGAAGAAGTAAATCCGTCACTATTTGCCAATGATATGATAATATATAAAGAAAACTCTAAAGACTCCACTAAAAAACCATTAGAAGTTATAAATGAATTCAGAAAAGTTGCAGGAGACAAAATTAATATACAGAAATCTATTGTATCTCCATACAGTAATAGCAAAGTAGCAGAAAGAGAAATTAAGAAAACAGTTCTTTACAATTCCAGCACCATTTTTTGAAAAGGCTTTCTTTTATTGAATTGCCTTAGCATCTTTGTTGAGGTTCAGTTAACTAATAAATTGAATCCATTTCTTGGCCTTTTTTTCTGTTTCATTGATTTCTTACATATCTTTATATTAATACCCCCCTAACTTGATTGTGTTATTGTAGTAAGTCCTGCAGTCAGGTAATTAGTTGTACATTTTCCAATTCTTTTCTTCTTTTTTGAGATTGTTTTATCTCTTCCAGATCCCTTGTATTTCTGTGTAAATTTAAAATCAGCTGGTAAGTTTTTATTTTAAAAAGTCTTGCTTGGATTTTAGTTTACATTGCATAATCTGTAGGTCTATGTAGAGAGACTTTTCTCTTTCATCATATGTTGTAGACACATTATCGTTCCCCATTTAGGTCTTCTGTTATGTCTCTTGGAAGTGTTTTGTAGTTTTCAGTGTCTTAAATTTATTCATAAGTTTTTTATATTATCTGAAGCTGTCATAAATGGTCTTTTTATTTCATTTTCTAAACAATTGTTGCTAGGATATAGAAGTACAATTGATTTTCGCATATTAACTGTATACTCTTATGGCCTTGCTAAAGTTATTAGATGTAGTATTCCATAGATCTAAATTAAATTAGGTCAAGTTTATTGATGGGTTGTTCAGCCAATATTCTGTATTATTGTTTCCCCTGTTTCAGTACTTAAAAAATACCATTATCTTCTGGCCTGCATAGTGTCTGATGAGAAGTCAGTTGTCATTTATATTATTTTTCCTCTCCAGTTATTATAATGATTTTCCTTTAACCTTTGGTTTTCAGCAATTTGACTCTGATATGCTTTGTTGTAGTTTTCTTTGTATTTATCTTGCTTGGGATTTGTTGAGATTCTTGGATCTGCAGGTTGATTCTTTTCTTTCCAATTTTCACAAAAATTTTAGGTATCATATCTTCAGATATTTTTTTTTCTGCCCCAATTTTCCCCTCTCCTCTCCCTCTGGTACTCTAATTTCACTTGTACTTTATTATTTGATATTCCTTTGTTTTTTAGCATTTTTTTAATCTGTGCTTTTCAGATTGAATAATTTTCATGATTCTAGTTTTGAATTCACTCTTTTCTGTAAGGTCTAATCAGCTCTTAATCTCATCTAGTAAATTTTTCATTTCAGATATATTTTTTACTTCTAAAATTTTTTTTTAGCAATTCCATTTTTCTGCTGAAGTTCCTTTCCTCTTCATTCATTACATCCAGCTTCTTTCACTCATTGGGCAATTATAATCATTGCTTAAAAGTACTTGCTTGGCCTTCTTGTTTATAATTTGGCATGTAAGAGGTTTGGACATAATCATTTCCACCCTAACAACAAGAAAAAAACTGAACAAACTGAATATCAACACATCTTCTTAGATCTTTTAGAGAATTGAAGTCACAGGGCAAACTCCTGCCCCCAAAATTGGACAGTCAGATAGCCAGTTACAGAGAATCACATCTGACCAAAGCAGAGACCAACCCACAAGCAGAAATCACCACTGGAGCCAGTAGTGGGGTAGAAAAACTTAAATTGTATTTGATGAATTTCTGGTGGCTCAGTGTGAACAAGCTTGAAGTAATAATTTCAAGGGGGCCCAGTCCTAGGGGAACTCCATCATGAGTTTTACCTCCGGAAACCCAATCAGGTTCTCATGGTGAAGATCCGAGAAAATCCCCTCTCTCATGCAGGAGGGTAAGGGGGTGAGAGAGGTAGCTGTTTTAAAATACATCCAGAGCATTCTGTCCTTCTTAGAAAGACTTGTCTCAATAGAAACTATCTTTCCAGAGCCTAACTGACCTGGGAATCCAACTCCAGCCCTCTATAGCCTTCCACATGGGAGAGAGAAATATGCTACTTACCATTCATTATTAGAGAGTTTCAAATTAGAACAACAGTGAGATACCTCTGCATACCTATAAAAATGGATGAAATGTGAAACACTGACAACACCAAATATTAGGGAAGAATTAGAGCTCTCATTTGTTGCTGGTAGGAATGCAAAATGGTACAGCTGGTTCAAAAGACAATTTGGCAGTTTCATACAAATCTAACATACTCTTACAGTATAATCTAACTATAATGCTCATTAGTATTTACTCAGATGAGTTGAAAACATGTCCGCACAAAAACCTGCACATAGTATTTATACAGCTTTTTCCATAATTGCCAAAATTTGGAATGAACCAACATGTCCTTCATCAGGTGAATGGATAAAAAAAAATACTGTGTATCCATACAGTGCAATATTATTCAGCAGTAAAAAGAAATGAACAATCAAACTACAAAAAGAGAAAGAGGAACTTGAAAGCATATTGCTAAGTGAAAGACACCAATCTAAAGGACTGACAGCTATATGATTCCAACTATATGACATTCTGGAAAAGGAAAACTGTGGAGACATTGAAAAGATCGGTGGTTGCCAGAGGTTCAGGGGGATGGAGAGAAGAACAAATAGGTAGAGCATAAGAGATTTTTAGGGAAGTGAAACTATTCTTGATGATTTGTAATGGTGGACACATATCCTTATGCATTTGTTAAAGACCATACAGTGACCACCACCAAGAGTGAATCTTAATGTAAGCTATGGATTTTAGTTAATAATTGTCAATATTGGTTCATCAGTGCTTTATTAAGTCTATTAATTATTTTTAAAAAAAGAAAGTATATGCCTGCTAATTATAACATCTGAGTTATCTTGGAGTTCATTTCTACAGACTGCTTTTATCTCATGATTGTAAGTTATACTTTCTTGCTTCTTTGCATATCTAATGCATGTTCTTTGATTCTTGAAACAGTTGTTTTATGTATTTTGTCCAACTCTATAGTTGGTTTCAGGGAGACAAATCCATTACCAATTTCTCTGTCGTGGTAGAAGTTAAAATAGTGGTTTTCAACCTTGGTTGTACATTAAAATCATCTGAGGAACTTTAAAAATTACCAATGCTGAACGAGGCCCAGGCATGGGTAAATTTTTTTTTTTTTTTAAGTTCTCCAAGTGATTAACAGGGTTAGGCTGTTACCTGAATAAGAGCATTCTGCTAGGAAGAGTGAGAATTGAAATCTGGCTTGTCTTCACTGGAGTCAGGTTGCATCTGCCAGTGGAAGCAGCATCTTTTTTATATTTGTACTTAAAAGCTGCTAAAGGGTTTAACACGACCCTGCAGCAACCAGTAAAAAAACTAGAGGGTCAGGAAGTTGTTCTTAGCTTTTATTGAGATTTTAAGATCATAAGATGGTATTTTCGACTGTATCAATGCTTTCTATGCTCTAGAGGAGGGAAAGAGTAAGAAATAGCTTGCATACACAGACTTGTACCCCTGAAACAAATAATATATTATATGTTAATAAAAAAAGAAGAAGAAATAGCTTGCATAGCCATCCTTTTCCACTCAAAGACCTCTTTACAATAATGAGTTATTCACACAAAACATTATGAAGTTTGCATTTTTACGAAAAGGTACTCATCTCTAAAACTTCTTGATCTGGGGGGTGCCTGCGTGGCTCAGATGGTTAAGCATCTGCCTTTGGCTCAGGTCATGATCCCAGGGTCCTGGGATCGAGTCCCGCATCAGGCTCCCTGCTCGGAAGGGGGCCTGCTTCTTCCTCTCCCTCTGCTGCTCCCCCTGCTTGTGCTCTTTCTCTCTCTCTCTGTCAAATAAATAAATAAATAAAATCTTTAAAACTTCTTGATCTGGTATTCCTTCAGTAAAATATATACGCATAGTGTGTATATATGAACCTTAATATATTAAGCTCTGTTTTTCTTAATAAAGTAGAACTACTTTCTGAAAACATTTATTTATCATATTTAATTTGATACTTTTTATTTCCTGTTTTGCAAGGTTCAGGTAGACTTCCAGTGCTACTGTAATTATTAACATAAACACAATGTATTAGCTTTTATGTGTTTATATATATAGAACATATCAAGTATTTTCAGGAAATATGTTTATCCCAAAGTGCAATTATTATCTGATATGTGCTCCTAAAGGATTAACTCTTCCCTTAAATTATTTTTTACCATTTTTTTTAAAGATTTTATTTATTTGACAGAGAAAGAGACGGCGAGAGAGGGAACACAAGCAGGGGAGTGGGAGAGGGAGAAACCAAGCAGGGAGCCCGATGCGGGACTCAGTCCCAGGACCCTGAGATCATGACCTGATCCAAAGGCAGACGCTTAATGACTGAGCCACCCAGGCATCCCCTATTTTTTACCATTTTAAATGAAACTTTTCTAGTGTGCTTCATGGTCCCCTACTTTCCGAAATAGAGTATACCAAACCTAATTTAGTCCTTTCAAAATGATTTAATTATCATTATGCATTTTATTTATATGCTCAAGGGTTTAATACACTGGTGTTCCATGCTATTAAAAATGTCTTTTTAAAAAATAAAAAAAGATTTTATTTATTTGAGAGAGAGAGAGAAACAGCATGACAGGGGAGAGGGACAGAGGGAGAAGCAGGCTCCCCGATAGAGGGGCGCCTGGGTGGCACAGTTGGTTAAGTGCCCGACTGTTGATTTTGGCTCAGGTTGTGATCTCCTGGATCTTGAGATTAAGCCCCGCGTTAGGCTCCGCACTTAGCATAGAGTCTGCTTCAGATTCTCACTCCCTCTGCTCCTCCGCCCAGCTTCTCTCTCTGAAATAAATAAATCTTTTTTAAAAATGTCTAGATATTAGATCTTCCATTAAAGGATTCTAAGTTATATTAATTTTTATTTTGTCTGTTTTTTATGGGAATGTTCTAGGTTTATATACGTTTTTAAGGGAGGGCCTTTTTGTTTCAGTAACAAGTTCTCTACTGATTGTCTAGTATACTTATGTATACTTACATATATCATGTATATTCTGTAATTCTCCTTTTTCCTTTGTCTCATTTGCTCTTTTAATATGCTGTGGATTGAAAAGTAAATAACTAATACCAGGTAGAGGTGTATCTAATAGTAACGATAGATCAGCTTTATGTATAAAGGGGGATTTAAAGTATCCTTCCAGGGCGCCTGGGTGGCTCAGGTGGTTATGACCTGCCTTCGGCTCAGGTCATGATCCTGGAGTCCCCGGATCGAGTCCCACATCAGGCTCCCTGCTCGACAGGGAGTCTGCTTCTCCCTCTGACCCTCTTCCCTCTCGTGCTCTCTATCTCTCATTCTCTCCCTCTCAAATAAATGAAAAAAAAATCTTTAAAAATTAATAAATAAAATAAAGTATCCTTCCAAAAGTACAGTCTAAGAACTTAGAGAATATTTGTTCAATAAACATTTGTGAGGTGACTGTTTTCTTCAGGGCAACATAGATAATATGATATATCTGATATTTAGATCCTGTACTGAGGATTTGAATATAACCTGGACAGGCATGTATAAAATTATTATAGTAAATATATTTTTAATGTATTGTAATAACTGTTAATAATAAATGTTATGTATTATAATTACTACAGTAAGTACTATTATGATTTTATTATATACTATTTAGTCATATTATACAAATACTATTTGTAATATATTTTATAGTATAATAAGTTTATACTATAATAAATATTTAGCAGTTTAAGCAACATGTTAGGGTGAACACAGATAAAGTAACATTTAACTCTGTAAAGCATTGATAAATACTCATTTTGAATGTTCAAGAGGCTTTTTTTAACCATCCAGCTGTTTGCTAAATTTTAAATAGGTGATATTGCCAAATAAGTGAATTTTTAAAAATTAGAGCACATATACAAAATTTGTTTTACAAACATATATACCAAAGTAGTAATATATATATTACTCATCCTGAGTTTGAATTTGTAAATTTAGTATTTTTTCTATGTATGTCTTTTGCTCCAAATTAAGTGGTGCTGCCATCAGGTGGCAGTCATACCTATACCATACCTTATGGCCACAAAATACATTTAATAGACTTACTCATTACACATTGCCATAGCACAAAATTATGGCAGGAGAAAAATTAGATAAAGAATTTTGTGTGGGTGCATAGAGGAAAGGAAAGGCTCTCTGTTAACAGGGAGTCTTTATGCAGAAAGGAAGAGATAAGTGGTTTGAAGCACAAGAGTTGGAATTTCTTAAATCTTTATTTGAATCCCATATTTATCACTTACTAGCTATGTTATCTTGGCCAAGTAATTAACCTCTTTGTCCCTGTTCTTCACTTATTAAATGAAGACATATCCACTTCATAGGGTTTTCATATAGTTTAAATAACAATGAAAATAAAGTGCTTATCATAGAGCCTGGTAGATAGGATGCTATCAGGAAATGATAGTTATGTGGTGCCTGGGTGGCTCAATCAGTTAAGCATCCAAGTCTTGGTTTCAGCTCAGGTTATGATCACAGGGTCTTGGGATTGAGCCCCATGTCGGGCTCTGCACCCCAGGGATTCTGCTTAAGGTTCTCTCCCTCTCCCTTACCCTTGGCCTCTGCCCCCTCCCCGTGCATGCTCTCTCTCTCAAATAAAATCTTTAAAAACAAAAAAAGAAACAATAGTTATGATTGTAAGAATCAGGAGGTAAGGAGAGAAGGAAAACCAACAAGTCAGTTTTGCAGGCCCAGCTACAACTGCAGGAATCCAGAAGGCTTCAGGCTTCCTTTCTTGGCACATTACAGCCTCGGGAAAACATCTCTCAATGATAGATAGGTCGGCAGATACCGCTCCACATCTTTCCCTTAGTGTTGGAGAGGAAGAAGAGGTAATTGGATACTATTTGAAAGTACAGACAAAAATTTCACTCTTATCATGAACGCCTCATATCTTCCTCTCCCTTACCTCACTGACTTGCTCCTCTGAAGACTCAGTCTCCTCTGCTTAGGGAAGCAAGTTTAGTAAGTCAGAAATTCAACTGGCCAAATCTTGATGACAAGGAAAATATATCTCCAATCTGCTTTATGTTTAAGACCAAAGAACCCTAAATCATATTCCCTTTTAGAAAAGAATCTTAGATGTATTATAATCTTGGGATATATTATAATTTGTGTCTCCTCCCTGTACCTTCCAAACAAAACATGTTCTCCATCTCCTTACTGTTGCTTCATATTGCTCCGATAGCTGACAGAGCCTTTCCTTGAATAATTAGAAATGGAAGGATCAAAATACAAATATGACGAAAGAAATATTCAGCTAGACTTGACCAGTATCTGTCAAGTACTTGCTTCTGTAATATACCCAGATAGATGTTTTGGGGAATAACCAAGATCATCAAAACACAGCTCAACTCTGAAGAACATCACACATTAGGAGTGAAGATAATTCACATATACGATTATTTTAAGGAAAAATAGGAATGTTATAATGGCAATTATAATAGCTTATATTTATATACACTTACCAGACTACAGACTGCTGTCACATACATTATCCTGTTTATTCTTCACAGTAACCCCAAATGTAGAACAAGTATTAGGTGTAATTTGAAAAGGGGTCATCTGAGGCTCAAAGGTGAAATGCCTCAGTCACAATGCCAGTAGGCTGGTCAGTCAGTTCAGGTGGCATATACTTGCACACCTGACACATAGCATGATGTAAGTCCTGGCTGACTCTTACCATTTTTTACCATGTGCTGAGCACTATTCTTAATACTGGGACCTAGTGGTGAGTAAGACAAACTAAATCCCTGTCTTCAAGGAGGATAAATCTTGGATCCATAATGTAAACCTAAATTTCTCACTTTACATTTTATTTTATTTTATTTTTAAAGATTTTATTTATTTATCTGAGAGAGAGAATGGGAGAGAGAGCCTGAAAGGGGGGAGGGCCAGAGGGAGAAGCAGACTCCCCGCTGAGTGGGGAGCCCAATGTGGGACTCGATCCTGGGACTCCGGGATCATGACCTGAGCCAAAGGCAGTTGCTTAACCAACTAAGCCACCCCGCCCTCTCACTTTACATTTTATTGTTTCTTTTATTTCATGCAATACTAAAATACAGTACTTTGGCATATTGAGGAGGGAGATTAATTCTTATATAGGGGTGGTTATGGAAGGCCTAATGGAGAGAGGTTTCTTTTCCTACCATTGATTGACCTTTTAATTGTGCCGTGTTATTCATATTCCCTTTTGGATTTTTTCAGGTACGCAGATTTTCTGAAGCATTCTTTTGCTTTGAACATCCAAGAGAAGCTGCCATTGCATACCAGGAACTTCAGTGAGTAGAGTAGATCAAAGTTAAAATGATTTTACCTCCTTTTATGTAAGATATCTATCTCAGAATTTATCAAATAAAATATATGATATTTACAACAGAGGAAATTAGAATTTAAAGTTCAGAAATTCCCTATTTAAACAAATTGGGTTTAATTTTATGAATTACTTCATGGAAGACCCATACCTTACTTACATAAAGAAGCATATTGCCCTATTCTCCCCACCCCCATATCAGACCTACTAGAACCTTGGTAGTCCCATACATCTCTGGCTCCAGCCTTGTATCTTTATTTTCACAGGTCAGAATCTCTTATGGTCATCATTATATATTACAGATTTTCACCAGTGATCTGTCACTGCCTTTTGCTATGTTAATGATTTACAATAAAATCCCCAGAATGGATGCCTTCCATTTTTCCTACTGAGTGTGTTTAAATCTGGTTTTCTTTGCCTTTAAAGAATATTTTGAGAATATTATGCTGAGCAAAAGAAGTCAGACATAAAGAGTAATGAAGTTCTGGAGTATATAAAGAGTTATATGAAGTTCTGGAACAGGCAAAACTAAGGTGAAAAAAAGTCAGAACAGTGATTGTCTTTTTGACTCGGGCTGGGACTTTGACTAGAAAGACATGTGAGAACTCTTAGTAGATGGAAATATTCTGTATCATGTATCCATTTGTCAAAATCATACAGCTAAGATTTCTATATTTCAAAGCATGTGAATTTTACCTCAAAAAAACTAGAAATAATAATAAAGTGTGGGGCGTGGGCAGTGAGTTACAGGTATAGATAAAACAAGCAAATGTTAATTGTTGAAGCTGAGTGATGGGGTTTATTATACTGTTCTGCTTAATTTGTTTGAAATTTTCCATAAGAAAAGGTTTTTTAAAAAGTATTATGTAGGGCGCCTGGGTGGCTCAGTTGGTTAAGCAACCGCCTTCGGCTCAGGTCATGATCCTGGAGTCCCGGGATCGAGTCCCGCATCGGGCTCCCTGCTCAGCGAGGAGCCTGCTTCTCCCTCTGACCCTCCCCCCCTCATGTACTTTCTCTCTCATTCTCTCTCTCTCTCTCTCAAATAAATCAATCTTTAAAAAAATTTTTTAAAGTATTATGTATTAGAAAGTTATGTACCTTGTTTTAAATAGCTGTTAATTGTATTCACCAATATATGTTAAGTACAGCAGTAGCAATGGAATATATTTTTTTCCAATAGTATCATCAGTCATTAGTAGGTAGTTGGAGCTTTTGACATTTCTTCTATATGCTACTCCCAGCAAATCAGTAAATTCAGACATTAAGCATAGATAACTCATTTTGAAATAACTTTAAAAAGTATACAAGAATATAACAGAAATAAGTTTATCAACAAACCGTAATTTTGTAAGCCAATCATTCACTGTTAGCAAACCATAATTTTCATTGTACCGGTCTTTATCTCTGACCAAACAACTCTTTCATAAGGAGGCTATATCTTTAGGAATGCAGGAGTGTAGGAATGGTGAGGGAAGAGGAGGAGGTAGAGTCTGTAACGTGGAATTGAGTATAATTTTTTTAAATTACAATCTGACATAAAGAAATATTTTTCAGTGCTCAGAGTCATCTACAGATGTGCACCGCTATCAAAAATACTTCCTTCTGCAGTTCTCTCCCACCTCTACCTATTGAATGTAGTGAATTAGATGGAGATCTCAATTCATTACCTATAATCTTTGAAGATAGGTATTTAGATTCAATTATCGAAGGTAAGTATAATCTAAAATACGTAAGTTGTGTGTGTCATTTGCAGTATATTCTTCCTAATATATATAAAACTATTCCCTAATGTGGGGCCATTTTTTCCCCCTCCGGTTTTATTTATCTTTGAGGATATTAGGAGGTTGTAGTCAGTAAATGTAGTCTTAATCATTTGAGTTCTCGCACCTTGTTTTAAACCTGAATCTTTTTTTCTTTGGATAAAAGACTTAGATGCACCCTGGATGGGAATTCAGAATCTTCAGAGATCAGAGTCCAGTAGAATGGATAAATATGAGACTGAAGAAAGCTCTATAGCGGGACTTTCTAGCCCAGAGTTGAAAGTCAGACCTGCTGGTGCCTCCAGTTTTTGGTATACAGAAGGTGAAAAGCAGCTAACAAAATCTCTAAAAGGAAAGAATGAAGAATCAAATAAATCCAAGGTTAAGGTCACTAAGCTCATGAAAACAATGAAACCTGAAAACACAAAAAAAATAATAAAACAGAACTCTAAGGATTCTGTGGTTTTGGTAGGCTACAAATGTTTGAAAAGTACAGCATCAAATGATCTCTTTAAATGCTTTGAAGGCAATCCTTCACATAGTCAGAAGGAAGGTCTGGATCCCACAATATGTGGATATAATTTTGACCTAAAGACCTACATCAGACAGACAAGCCAAAAGGAAGCTAGCTTTTTGCCAACTAATACAGAGAGAACTGAACAAAAGTCTCCAGATATTGAAAATATGCAACCAGACCTGTTTGATCCTTTGAACTCTGGCAGCCTAAATCTTTGTGCAAATTTGTCCATTTCAGGTAAACTTGATATCTCCCAGGATGATAGTGAAATTACACAAGTGGAACACAATGTGGCATCCAGAAGTTCATCAGACGATTGCCCTGATCATCAAACAACCCCATCTTCAGGAGCTAGAACAATTGAAGTAAAGCCCTGTAATAAGGATCCTTTCAGTGGAGAGAAAATAACTGTTAAAATAGGACCTTGGACAGAGCTTCAACCAGATGAACTATTTGTGGATAATTTACAACTACCCAACTTTGAGTCCTTAGAATCTAATGGTAAATCTAAATCTATAGAAATAACACTTGAAAAGGAAGCTTTGCAAGAAGCAAAGTGCCGTTCTGTTGAAGAACCATTAACTAAGTTAAGAAGTAATCAACCTGTTTCTTCTACAAAAGAATATCATGTTGTAGTAAGTGGAGATACAATTAAGTTACCAGATATTAATGCAACATATGCCTCATCTAGATTTTCAGATTCAGGTGTTGAAAGTGAACCAAGTTCTTTTGCAACACATCCAAACCCTGATGTATTTGAAACTGTGCAAGGGCAAGGTCCTTACAATAACGAAAGATTATTTCCTCAGCTTTTGATGAAACCTGGTTATAATGTAAAATTTTCATTAGGAAGTCATTGTACCGAGAGTACAAGTGCTTTAAGTGAAATACAGTCATCTTTGACATCCATAAACTCTCTACCTTCTGATGATGAACTGTCACCTGATGAAAATTCTAAGAAATCTGTTATACCTGAATGCCACCTAAATGATAGCAAAACTGTATTAAATCTAGGAACAATTGACTTCCCAAAATGCGACAATAGTAAAAAGTCAAGTATTATTTTGCAGCAACAGAGTGTCGTATTTTCAGGGCATTTGGACAATGAAACTATAGCAATACATTCCTTAAATTCAAGCACTAAAGACCCTTTGCAATTTGTTTTTTCAGATGAAGATACTTCCTGTGATATGAAAAGTAGTTGCGGCTCCAAACCTAACTTGGACACTATGTGTAAAGACTCCCAGAGTCCTGATAAATCTAGTAATTCTGCTGGGACAGCAATTACATTGAATTCAACACTGGTTTGTTTAGGTGCCCCTTGTGTTGTTTCAGGTTCTGTTTCTACTAATACAGAAGTTAGAGAAGATGAAACTGTGAAAAGAAAAAATGGTGATACCTTAAATCTCAAAGAAATAAATTCAGAAGCCCAAACAGTTAAAAATGAAACTCATCTGGGTACAAATGATCCTTTTTCAGCCAGTCCTGATATGGTAAAAGAAGGGCTTGTGGAAAATTATTTTGGCTCTCACAGCAGTACGGATATTTCTGACACATGTGCTATTAGCTGTAGCAACTCAGTTAGCCCTCAGAAGAAAACTTTTGAAAAAGAAATTAGTAATCTTCATCAGGAACAGGGTAAAGAGGATGAGGAAGAAGAGCAGGATCAACAAATGGTTCAAAATGGGTATTACGAAGAAACAGATTATTCAGCTTTGGATGAAAAAGTAAATGCTCACTATACAAACAGAGATGCACTAGAAGAAGAAAGACTTATAAAATCTGAAAAAATAAATAGTGAATATATGAAGGATGGAATAAATATGCCTGCTGTCTGTACTTCTGGTTGTTTGTCCTTCCCGTCTGCACCACGAGAGTCTCCTTGTAGTGTTAAGTATTCTAAAACTAAATTTGATGCCATTACAAAACAGCCATGCAGCACTTCTTACAACTTCACTTCATCAGTTTGCTGGTATGAAAATTCACCAAAACCTCAAATACAAGCGTAAGTAATGGAGCACAATAGCATGTGCTATTAAATATATGTATAGAAAAAATATGTGTTTGTGTGTCTGATAACATATATTTCATGTTCTCTGGTTTCTGTACTACAAAAAGCTCTTCTTTGATTACCTATCTAAAAATGAAGAAATGAATTCAATGTACTCTTTGACAGACCTGTAGTTCTCCATCTGCTTGTTTTGTTCTATAAGCTAGACATTTCTGATACAAATTTTCCATTGGTGGTTATGTGTTAGATGTTTGGAATAACTGGGATTAAAACTTTTTCATCAGTAACTCATTTCTCCACCATTAACTCCCAGACAGGTTAAGTTCTACCAGTGCATCTAGCAATATCAGATAATGAATAATAAGTTAGTAGAAACTTCCTAAACCTACCAGACCCAGGTTATCTCAGCTAAATCAGTGGTTTACAGACTTGAGATTTCATGGACCAGTTAAATATGCAGAAAAATTTTGAGGATGATAGAGGTTTACTAGCATGGCACTGGTTCTCAAAATATTCTACTACCTTATTCCAGTTGGAATTATAATCCCTGGAGTGAAAGATCTGGGCATGTCTACAATAGATTTTCCAAGTTCCTACATTATTCTGATTTCTATATTTTAGCTAAGATCTCATAGTGCGTAAAGCTAGTGAAACCAGTGAGGTGATAATGACCCTCTAAAGAAGTGTGATATGCTGGAAGACTGAAGGTTATACCACCTTCTGGCTATCTCAAACTTTTCTGAGTCATTGATAAAAACGATTTTTGTCTTCATCCAAGGTAGGGTTCATCAGCTTCCTTCAGTTTTACTTTTATCAGTTCAAATGATACAGTGTTAAAATAGTTAATAATTTTTGATGTTTGCAGCCCCCAAGTTGATTAGATTTGTTACTCATTCAAAATGAGTGTATGCCACCAATTATATTTAGTCACGCCCCCCTCTTGGTTCTGTTCCTTTTTATTGGTATTTCTAGAGGAAAAATAAAAAATAACTTAATGTACTAAGAACTGTAACTACCATTCTCAGAGTTACACTATGTAAAACAGCTCCTTACCTTTCATAAATTTATGTAAGATTAAAAAGAAGCAAAGAGGTTAAGATTTGATAACAGAATAAGCATCAGATTGTCATCCTTCCAGTACTTCTCCCAGCTTTTCTATATAATTTAAAACATTGTAAGAAGTGTAACTTCACTCCTAATATTCTCTTAGTTGATTTCAAGTTTAAAAGAATATTTTAAGTGATTTCAGATTTGAAGTAGTCACTGTATTTGATCAGAATATGTACTAACAATAGCAAAGAAAATTAACTCTCTGATTTCTAAATTATTTAGGTGATCTCACTATTTTCATTATTTTAAAACCAAAGGTTTCCTCTTCTGCAGTTCCCTGAATTCAGCATGTTGTCTTTTTGGTTCTAAAAACTGAATATAAAACTTAGTAAAGAGTATCTCTTATAATATTTTGCTTCAGCTTCCTCCAGGCAAAAGAAGAATTGAAACAACTTAAACTCCCTGGGTTCATGTACAGTGATGTTCCTCTGCTGGCATCCTCAGTCCCTTATTTTAGCATGGAAGAAGAGGATGGCTCTGAAGATGGAGTACATCTCATTGTCTGTGTGCATGGTTTAGATGGTATGTCCTGTCTGTTGATAAAACCCATGGCAACTCAATATTTTTTCTTTTCCTAATAGACTTCATTTAGTTTTACTTAATCTTTGAACTGAAAATATTTTAAATTGCTGAAATTAATTGACTCTTAAATACATTCTAAAACAAAAATATGCTTGACTTTGCTAAGTATAATATTAGATTTCCTTTTAAATAAATCTTCCATGGAACTGACATTCATCTATGTACCAGCATTTTATTTCTTTTAACTTAGGGTTTTTCTGTCTTCTGTTGTTGGTTTTCTCGGCAGTCACCTCATGGCAATCATTTTGTCTTCCTTTGATAGTCGACCTGGTGCCCTTTTAGTCTAATGCTTTAAACCTTACGAGCTAGAAAAATCAGTACTAAGAATTGAAGATTCACTTATTAAGGTATACTTTAAATTCTAAATACCTGGCTTTAGTGCTATAGTTTTATGAGAGCTATTTTGGTTATTCAACAGACTGTTTTCTGTATTTTAGGAACTATATTAGAAAATGCCAAATATCTATAGACTAGCATATTATTACTGTATTATAATATCATTCTGTAAGAACAAATTGAAGAAAGATTTTACGGATATAAAAATACTAAACGCAGGTCTAAGCTAGTAAATTGTCATGAAATTGAAGATTTTTCTTTATTTTTTAAAAAGATTTTATTTATTTGAGAGAGAGTGAGAGAGAGTATGAGCAGGGAGGAGAGGGAGAAGCAGGTTCCCTGTGAGCGGGGAGCCTGGCGCAGGGCTCGATCCCAGGACCCAGGGATCATGACCTGGGCCGAGGGCAGATGCTTAACCAACTGAGCCATTTCAAGCACTCCTGAAGATTTTTCTTTAATAAAAGAACTTGACTCTCAAGAAATAAAGTATCTCAGGGCATCTGGGTGGCTCAGTTGGTTAAGCGTCTCCCTTCAGTTCAGGTCATGATCCCAGGACTCCGGGATTACCAGTGTCGGGCTCCCTGCTCAGTGGGGAGCCTGCTTCTCCTTCTCCCTCCTGCTCATGCTCTCTCTCTCTCGCTATCTCTCTCTCTCTCAAATAAATAAAATCTTAAAAAAAAATAAAAGAAATAAAATATCTCCAATACTAACCTCTTCCCCTGCAAGTAATAAAATTTTCAAAGATTATCACCCAAGAAAGATTTCTTGGCCCAGTAGACTCTCTGGCACATTCTTTGAAATTTTTAAGAAACAAATTACCCCCATGTTATATAAATTGTTCCAGAGTAATAGGAAAAATTATGGAACGCAGCTCATTTTATTCTTTAAAGTTAACCTAACCTTGTTACCAAATCTGGAAAAGATATCACACCCACACCCAAAGAATAGCAGGCCAATCTGACATAAATACACTTAATAAAACTCTAGCAATATTGCAGAAATAAGTAAACAGATAAGTAAATAAAAAAATTTTTAATTGTCCCCAAAAACCTCTAGCACATTGAATTAATGTATTAAGTCACTATAACAACTAGGATTTAATTCCCAGAATACAAAGATAAGTATATAAGGAAATTTATTAATATAAATATTATTATATTTATAATAGTATGAATATTAAAATATACCTACATCAACAAATCAAGTAAGAAACTATTGATAAAATTCAGTGTCTGTTCCCGGTTTTGACAATTAAGCACCAAACTTTAAGCTTTAAATAACAATTATTAGTGTGATTTAATCAATGTGATTATTAATGTGATTAAGCATATTATTCTCAGCCAGTGGAAAACATATACTTTGTAGTGAAACACTAGTGGTGTTCCTTGTAAAATCAGGAATAAAACAGTTAGCTCTATCAGTGTATGAAAACCTAAAAGATACAAATATTAGATGGGTCAAGTTGAAATTCAACAATTATAACATGTTTACATTCCTAATCAAACCAAAGGAATTAACCAAAAAGCCACTAAACTAATTTTTAAAGATAATAATATTTTTAAATTATGTATTATATCTAATAAGTAGTCAGCATTGATAGACATTTTTAAGTTAGTAATTAAACGCCTTTAAATTATTTAAATGGAATTTTTTTTCTATTCAACTATTACAAGACCACCAAAAGAAAGTGAACAGGTTAAATCTAAATCTAAAATGCATTCAAGGGGTGCCTGGGTGGTGCAATTGGTTAAGTGTCTGACTCTTGATTTTGGCTCAGGTCCGTGATCTCAGGTTCATGAGATGGAGCTCTGTGTCAGGCTCCACACTCAGCACAGAGTCTGCTTGGGACTCCCTCTCCCTCTGTCCCTCTCCCCCACACTCTCTGTCAAATAAATAAATCTTAAAAAAAAAATGTATTCAAGGTTTGTTAAATAATCACTATATAGTAGTGATGGAAGGAGTACTTCCATCAGTCATTCATAATGACCACAGTCAGCAGTCTCCAGAGCTAACAGTGAATAAATACACCATCAGGTAGGAAAGCAAAAGCATCAATGTGACCAAAATTCCTAATGAACAAATTGTTGAAAGATATTGTATGGCTAATTGAAATCAGCCTTGACTTGGAAATTGAGAACTCTATTTCAGGTTGCATTGTCTGTTCAAAACTGGCAGAGATCATATACTTCTCTTCAAATATATGATGATGTACTTTGTACATTTTACTTTGTCTTGTCCTTTAGACATAATTTTTAATTTTCTTCATATTCTAGGTAACAGTGCAGATCTCCGATTAGTAAAAACTTATATTGAACTTGGACTGCCTGGGGGAAGAATTGATTTTCTTATGTCTGAGAGAAATCAGGTACAATATTATGGCAGTGTTTTCAATGGAAGCAAATATTTTTATACTAGTTTCTACATAATTTTTGTTTATTACAAAATGCCTGTAGTAGTAGTAGAAATTTTTCTGATTTGTATGAAATTTCACATTAATGCATATCCCAAGGAAATTGAAATTTATAATTTGACTTATGAACTTTTCACATGCACAAAATTTCTATGCAGAAATTTCATTAATTAAACCATTATAAATAACCTTATGTTAAATGTGGGTATTGGGCAAAACAACTAAATGAAGCAAGTATTATTAAGAACATTGAATTTTTTCTTTTCCTGGAAATTCACTTTTTTGCTCATTTTAATATAATGAATATTATTCACCAGCTTCTCTAAAACCACTGATCTTAAAGCATATTTCCAATGCCTAAGTTAAAAATAATGTTTATATTCAGTTTTTCCTGTGATTACTCATATTTATAATATATCTGTTTTCCTTTGTTTAGAATGATACTTTTGCTGATTTTGATAGTATGACTGATCGCCTTCTGGATGAGATCATACAATATATTCAGATATATAGTCTAACAGTCTCAAAAATAAGGTAACTTTTATAATACTCTGTAATATTGTATGACATACTTTTATGTCTCTATGAATTAGAGAAAAATTAAACAGAATTTGTAGTAGTTTTGTTGCCTTATTATGAAATATAGGAGACCACAATTCAGTTTACCTAATTTAAAGAGAAAAGAAAGAATTTAAAAATTTTAGGGAAAGACCACATATTATATGATTCCATTTATAGGAATTATCCAAAACTGGCAAATCTCTAGAGACAGAAGTACATTAATGATTGCTTAGGGCCGGGGGAGATGGCAGCTGGGGGCAGGGATAGCTAAAGGATTTGGGGGTTTTTTGAAGCGGTAAAAATGTTCTAAAATCTCTTGTGGTAGTTGTACAACTCTGTGAATACACTAAAAACTATTAAATTATACATTTTAAATGGATGAATGTTATGGTATGTGAATTCTATCTCAATAAAGCTGTTACCAAAAGATTTTAGGGCAATGGATATATACAAACAAATGAAACAACAAAAATACTTTCAAGGTTGCCTAACTCTACTTCATGAGTCGGTTTTCCACAAGCAAGATGATCAAAGCAATAGAAGTCTCATAATTTAAGCAGATACTGTGGATAGACATGGGAGAAAGGAAAAATATTTGTTTCTTCTAATACAGTAGGACTTAAAGAAAAATTCGAAACTAATCTTTTCTGCCTCAAAAAGTAGAATAATGATTACCTAACTAGGTTAGAGGAAGAAACTGGCTCTGTATAAATATAGGCTTTTGAAAGAGTTTGTTTCCAGTTTGAAGTATGGAGATTAAGGACTAAAAAGAGAGATAAACAGGTTTTTATTTGAAGTTATTTTTAAAAAGCATTTCTGTTAAAATGGGAGGAAATGTAAATATATTAGGAGGGAGGAGAGACTTATTTTCTTATTTTAATTATTCTCTTCATTTATAGATTTTAAAATACTTTTTATTTACTAAATTTTCTATAATCTTATATACCTTTTATTCATTATTTTATGATGAAAAATAATATTTCAGTTTTTTCATTTATCCACAAATGTATTACCTCTTTTAGATAAGATTATCAGTTATAATCAACCATTATTCAAAAGCCTGATCTGGTTAATTGAGAACTATTAGTTACAATCATAACTCTCATCCCACAGCTTCAGGAACTTCCATTTGGGAGGGAAGTTTATCCTGAGCTTCTCACTAGCTATATTGGTAAACCAGTTTAAGACAGCTTTCAAACTCTCTTCTTTCATTGTTAATTATCTCCAGGGACTAATATACCATCTATTGCATAATGATGGTAAGTAAAAAGGCTCTTCTGATTTAAACTGTTCCTTAATAAAGATGAGGTGCTTTATAAATTTTTGAGTGTAGACCAGAAAATAAATGAAACAGGTATATAATTTTTCCTGTCATCCTTAATAGGTATAATTTCATTATTTTGTTTTAAATCATGACTTAACAAGTAATAATTGTCATGTGTGCCTAAGGAGGCAAATTTATCATCTAGTCAATGTATAGTTACTTTTAAAATGCATTTATTTCTAAGCAGTTATGACTATGAATAAAAATTTTCTAAGTAATATCTTATTTCTATAGAATAAGGATTTAAATTATATAGTGGGAATTTTCTACTACATTCTCACATTTTTTTCCTTCAAAATGTAAGTTACATCATTTCAAAGTATCAAACCATAGTTTTAAGACATTGAAATTTCCAAATACTTAGTATTTCACATCTGTTTATAGAGGTATCAGCTTTAATATTTCTTTTTAAAATTAATACTATGGGAGAAATGTCTTTTTTTTTTTCTTAAAGCTTTATTGGACATTCATTGGGCAATTTAATAATCCGTTCAGTGCTGACAAGGCCAAGGTTTAGATATTACCTCAACAAACTTCATACCTTTTTATCTCTTTCTGGACCTCACCTTGGTACACTCTACAATAGCAGTGCTCTTGTTAATACAGGTAAGTTTTATTGTTCAGTATAAGAAATATGGCATGGGGAGAAAATTTAAATACAAATTTAAAGTTTTCTGGTACTTATTTAAAGCTGACTTGTCACATACTTGGAATTTCATTAAACAAAAGATGTAGAAATTTTTCTATTTTGTCATGCACATGAAATAAACTGATATTTCATTTCAGAAAATAAATATTATCATATGGAGATAATATAGATCAGAAGTGATAAGAGCATTTTAAACTAATTTTCATTAAACTGTCTAAATATTTTCAGTAAATGTTTATGTTATAAACAGGCTATTCTGTTGTTCCATCAGTTGAGCAGATAAAAAATAAATACCTATATTTAATATATTATAAAGTTATAAAATATATATAGAATGCTAACTCTGGTCTTGGTTTGATAACAATGAAGGGATGTTATGAGAAAATAAATTCTAAAATTTTTTTTAAAAATCAAAATGAAAGTTAAGACCCCAATTTTGATTAGAATGAATATTCTCATTAAGAAAGATCTGATATTTGATTTGCCTTTTGTTTGGTGTGGTTTTTCCTTTGGATTTTTTAAATAGTTTTTATAGTTTAGCCCATTGATTCCCATTGTGAGAATAAATTAGATTACATTCTGTCTCTTTGCATTGAGCCTTGAAACTCTTCTTTCTGTTTTCTCTTTCAATTTCATTGACAAAGAAACCATACTATTTTCCTTGTATCCCATTCCAAACTATGGCATCCAAAAAACAGCTAGTTCTAGGTTTTTACAGTTTTAAAAAGAGGGCATGAAAAAGATGAAATCCATAAGTAACATAAAATAGAACCCAGTGTAAATAGGATGCAGTACTTTGAATTTCTTCCTTCACTAAACTTTTCCCCAAAAAGGCTTACAATTACAGATTTAATCAATTACAGAGTTTTTTCTCTTTTCTTCCCCTGTTCCCCCCTGTGATATTAGAAGCAACAAAAGTAGAAATCAATATTGCACAATCTTGAAAACCTTTTCCAGAGAGTGATTGGGGTTTCTCTTAATTAAGGGGAAGATGCGTTTAAAAATGGGTTACTGATAATACAAAGAAATACAATTAAATATGAAACTTCAGAGGCACCTGGTTGGCTCAGTTGGTTAAGCATCCGAGTCTTGATTTCAGCTCAGGTCATCATCTCAGGGTTGTGATACGGAGCCTGCTTAAGATTCTCCCTCTCCTCTGCCCCTTCCCCAAAAATAAATAAATAAATAAAACTTCATTATATTCAGCTGTTACTAGAAAACATTAACCAGTTGCTCATCCTAAGAGTTAGTCCTTATACAGTTAGTCTACCATAAGTATATTTATCTCTAGACTAAACACTCAGTGCTTAAGCATTTGGATCTACTACTGTGTTTGAAGAATATTCCATCTCTGCTTCTTTATAATTTGAACAAATATATCTAAAGGTACAAGTTTCCCAAATTTGTCCTTAAACCATTATCTATTTCATTAGTGAATGTGATAGAAATAGCAAGCCTTCTGTCAACCACCATTAACCCATAGTTAACTTATATGTATATGTTTATATTTGTTATAAGAAAAAGGAAATATTTTACAAATATATGTTTTATTAGTTAAGAAAATGCTAGTTTGGTAGATGTCATTTTTGAAGTGAAATGTATATTAAAATTAATAATCTTGGCATATGTTACCCTGTATTTTCCAGTATTATTCACATATCATTTATAACTCTGTAGGTCTGTGGTTTATGCAGAAATGGAAAAAATCAGGTTCTCTTTTACAACTGACGTGTCGAGATCACTCAGACCCTCGCCAAACTTTCTTATACAAGCTTAGTAATAAAGCTGGTAAGTATATAGTTAACAGTTTTGAAAACATTCACTTGAAAACCTTTTTTAAAAATCAACCTTTAGCAAATAAATTATCAACATGTCTTCTGGTGATTAAAAAAAGTATCAGTCAATTATAATTTTTTAATAATGAAATAGCAGACTCACAATTAGTAACATGGTTGTTTTTTCTTTTTCTACATGATCGTATTTGTATTGTGTGAACACAGGTACTTTGAAATTATCCTGGGGCGCCTGGGTGGCTCAGTTGCTTAAGTGTCTGCCTTCGGCTCAGGTCATGATCCCAGGGTCCTGGGATCGAGTCCCGCATCAGACTCCATGCTCAGCAGGGAGCCTGCTTCTCCCTCTACCACTCCCCCTGCTTGTGTTTCTGCTCTCGCTCTCTTTCTCTGTCAAATAAATAAATAAAATCTTTAAAAAAAAAATTATCCTAAACTTTTTAACATTTATAATTTAGTACCAATTGTTAGTTTTTGAACTGGGCCACTGCATGTCTTAGCCCTTCTGTCTTCCTGCCCCAGTCCTCAACCTTTTTTATAAACTGCCACATATTCTTCTGCCTTCCTATTCAAGGACTATAAAACTTTTCTGAAAAATGTCAAAAACTAAACTATTTGAGGGGAAGGGGGCTGAAGGAGAGGGAGAAGGAGAGAGAGAGAGAGAGAATCTTAAGCAGCCTCCACACCAAGTGCAGAGCCCAGCATGGGACTCAGTCTCATGACCCTGAGATCATGACTGGGGCCGAAGTTGAGTCAGATGCTCACCTGACTGAGCCACCCAGGCGCCCCCAGAAACTAAATTATTACTAGTAGTTATTCCTTCTACAAATTCCCACTACTGGATGAATCTTGTTACTCATCTCTTATTAACTGATAATTAAATATATTCCCCATCTTGCATTATAGTCCAAGCTTTTACAACCTGAGGTCCTCAACTAGTACTTCGCCAGCTTCACACTCATGTCTCCCTACCATATTCTTTCCACTTTGTCCTTTGAAATCTCCATTTGAGGGGAACAGACTGACTTCATATGTTTATCTTCTTCAAAGAATGCTGTCTCCACTTCTTCTGCACATGGAGACATAAGTGAAACCTAGATACTTCCCCACTGCACTCCGATTTCCCCACTCCCCTTGCCTGTAGAGCAGAGGTTGGCAAACTTTCTCCCTAAGGGCCAGATAGTAAGTATTTTGGCTTTGCAGGCCATGTGATCTCCATTGCAACTACTCAACAATACCAGTGTAGCACAAACAGTGGTAGACAATACATAAACAAGTGAGTGTAGCTATGTTCCAACAAAATAACAAACAAAAAATCTAACTTTGCTTACCCAAAAGAAAAGGCAGCAGGCCAGATCCCACAAGCCATACCTTGCTAAACCCTGCTATAAGAGAAGCTCAATTTTTCATTTAGAGTACCACCTAGAGTAGAGGAAATAGCCTTCTTTTTTTTTTAATTTTTATTGTTATGTTAATCACCATATTACATCATTTGTTTTGGTGTAGTGTTCCATGATTCATTGTTTGTTCATAACACCCAGTGCTCCATGCAGAACGTGCCCTCCTCAATACCCATCACCAGGCTAACCCATCCCCCTACCCTCCTCCCCTCTAGAAACCTCAGTTTGTTTTTCAGAGTCCATCATCTCTCCTGGTTCGTCTCCCCCTCTGACTTACTCCCCTTCATTCTTCCTCTCCTGCTATCTTCTTTTTCTTTTTTCAATAGCCTTCTTGCTTTCCATTTCTAGCTGCAGTCATTGTTCCTCTACTGTCATAAAATTATCCTTTGAGGTTGGTACCATCCAAGCTCTGCTACCTTCTAGTAATCTTTAATATAATGATCTCCTGGCCACTCCTCACATATTCAGTGAGAACTCTGATAAGAGTTCATTGACAAATATACAGTTATGCTTAGGAGAAGATATTCTTCTTGGATCTTAATATACTTAGTCTTGAAATCATTTTTGGTGATTTGATGGAGTCAACCCTTTAGGTGATCATCAAGCATTAAGAGCTTTTCTCAACTGTAGTAACCTTCCATTCTACTCCAGTTTGAACACATACCCATGGCTATATTCCATCCCTGGAATTTCAACCAGTATACTATTCTGAAACTACAATATCCTATCCTTCTTTCTCACTCACTCCCTTATTCTCATTTGCTTTTTAGACTATTTAAGATCCCTACTCAGTTTCTTAAATTACCCTGTCCTTCATGGTTCTACTCCCTTCCTGATCCATCCCAGACTACAGGAATTATCACTTTTATCATTCATACATTATTACCCTATGTTTTTCCATCTTAGCCATCTAGCAACCTGTAGTACTGTTTCTTTCCCTGGCTTGCTGAGCTCTACCAACACGGATCACACAGACATGCAGATCAATACCACTGTAGATCCATGGAGCTCCCAAACAGTTAACTCTAATAGCTTCCTAACCATTCCCTAAAAGCTTTTCTGTTTGTTTTGTTTTGTTTTGTTTTTTTAAGATTTATTTAGTGAGTGCAGGTGGGGGGAGGGTCAGTGGGAGAGAATCTCAAGCAGACCCCACTGAGAGCCAAGTCTGATGCAGGGCTTGATCTTACAACCCATGAGACCATAACCTGAGCCAAAACCAAGAGTCAGACTTTAACTGACTGAGTGATCCAGGTGCCCCAAAGCTTTTCCAGTTTTTTTTACCTCTTTTCCTCAGACTTTAAACTACCACTGCTACCTTCACTACCTTCACTTCTATAAATGACTTTGTTTCCTACTTTATGTATGAAAGTCAAGGCCATCAAATGAGAACCTTCCTACTTCCATTCTTTTTACCTACAAATGTTAGCATACCTGTTCTTTCTTTCTAGTTCAGTAAAAGATGTATCTGTGGTCCAAGAATAATTTCCCTTTCTGTTTTGGAACCTGTTCTTTCTGTCTTTAAACTCTCCCTTTTCAGTGGCTAATCCCTTAACATAAAGTTATTCCGTTTTCTCCCATCTTAAGTCATAATAATAATAAATACCTCCTTTGATCACTGATTCTATATCTTTCTATTTCTCTCTCTCTTTTTTTTTTTAAGATTTTAATTATTTATTTGACAGATAGAGACACAGCGAGAGAAGGAACACAAGCAAGGGAAGTGGGAGAGGGAGAAACAGGCTTCTTGCTGAGCAGGGAGCCCAATGCGGGGCTCGATCCCAGGACCCTGGGATCATGACCTGAGCCGAAGGCAAGACGCTTAATGACTGAGCCACCTAGGTGCCCCTCTATTTCTCTTTTTTTTATAAACAAATTGATCCTCTTGAAAAATAAAAGCAGTTACTTTCACTACTTCCTCACCTTTTATTTCAATCTTCAATCCATTGTAATCTGATTTCTGTCCTCACCATTCTGTTGAAGCTTGCCATACCCAGTTATCACTTTTCTTTCTTTTATTGTAATATGCTGGCATTTATGAAAATACCCTTCTTCTTGAAATACTTTCCTACCTCTCATTCTGTATCAGCCTTTACTGGTTTTCTTCCATGTTGGCTGTCTGCTTCCTACCTGGATTCCTTTTCTCTCCTTGCCCCTTAAATAGAGGTATTCTTGGGCTCCAGCTTCTGTCATCTGCTCTTCTAACTCTATACATTCTTCTTTGACAGCTTCATTTCATATCCGCCTTCACCATTGGCAGCTCAGATATGTGTCTCTAGTTCAGTCCTCTAGGCTCTATTCTAGACTGATATGTCCAGCTGCCTACTAAGTACATTTACTTATATGGTTCATGGTTACCTCAAATGCAGTGTTTTCAGATACCTCATCTTTTCCCTCAGGTTCATTTCTCTTGATTCCACCTCTACCGCCAACTGCCCAGCCAAAAACTTAGAAGTTGTTTTTTAGACTCCTCTTCTCAATCTCCCCACACATCCACTTAGTCACTAAGCCCTGAAACATTCAGCCTTCTTTTATAGCTAATGGAGTCTTTCTTTTCTTTGCCACTGCCTTAGGTCAACCATAGATTATTGCTGTGGTGTTCAAACTGGTTACTCTGCCTCCAAACTGGTTACTCTCCCCCATCTCATTTTCTCATTAGATAAAATTATCTTCTAAAAATTAAATCAGACCGTTTTGCTCCTGTTTGAAAATCTTTTCATGGTGCGTTGTCGCTTTCAGGATGAGGTTTAAATTCAGTGGCTTAGGGCATCAAATCCTTTATAATCTGGTTCCTGATTCTTTTACTAATTTCATATTCTACTCTGCCCATGCACACATCCTTTGTTTTAGTCATGCCACACATGTTTTATGCTTGCATTCACCCATGCTTTTTCTGCCACCATTCCTCCCCATGTGTTTACTCATCTTTTTAGAACCAATTCTCTCCATCTTCTAAATACCACCTGCTAGTAAAAGCTTTCTTGAGGCCCTCTCTGATTTAATGCTCCTCTACTCTCAGAGTACCCAGTAGATTACCCAATATTTATGTTTATATCCCAGATCTTACACCTCCATACTGACCTTATTAATGAATTCCAAACTTCATTTGCATGCTAGACATCTCTACTTACATATGAAACATATGTCTAAACCTGAACATATTGTCTTCTTTTACTAACTCTTCTTCCATCATTTTTTAATGGTGCTCTGTCTTCTAAATTACTTAGAAATACCTCAGTGTCATCTTTGACCCCCTCTTCTTTGCATCCTACTTCCCAAAATTGTTACTATTATTACCTGAACTCTTATGGCATTATATATGAACCTCATTTGCCATACATTTGGTCATTCTTATGTACCTTAACCTCCTTTCCAGTAATAGGGTCCATTTGTGACAACCCTTTCCCACTCCCCACATAAACACTCAGTATTTACTATAGTTCTTCCCCTTAGTAGATGTTCAGTATAAACCCGCTGCATCAATGAATAATCTTTTCCATACTATTTTCAGTGTCCAAAAGCAGGTCAATATTACATGGTAAGCCAAAAATCAAACCCGTATATTTGGTGACTGATAGTTCCAAATTGGAAGTAACTTGAACTTGTAACTTAAGCCCTTGCCATTTAAATCTGTTTTTTATCTTCATTCTCATCACCCATGTCCTCCATTCTGCTCTTGAAACATTTGATGTGAACACTGGTTAGATTTACTAATGGAATAATGCCCACTTCACTTGAGTGCTGTTTTAGCCTTTTCACGATTCTGCCTTAAATGTTGTTATTAATGTGAGAAAGAGATGTTGGAATGGTTATTTCATGTATTGTCTGTTATTAGAATCAGTGAAAGAAAAGTTCTTTTATAGGTCAAGTTTTATGTTTTGTTTCTAAGAGTACAAAGCAACAATAAGTTACACAGAGTGCACAGAAATATTTACTTGATTCATTAAACTACAAGATAGGCCTACAAATCTAATAGAGTGTATAGTTCACACGTGGGAAAAACTTACTGACACTCACTAGAAGTATTGTGTTCTAGGTTCATGAAGTTTGTACCACTGTTGACAGGTTGGGAAATAAAGGAAAGGCAAAACTGAATATAAATGTTCCCTGGGGTCTGCGTATTTATACTGTATTTTATGAAGTAAAATTAGCAATAAGAATAGTAGCAACATAAGAAAATAAACACACTAAAGAAGGCATAACTAAAATTTTACTATAAAAATTCTATAATCCATGGCCTTCCCCATCTGAACAGGTATTTGGACTGCTGTTTCTAATTATTAATAGATGTGAGTAGATCTTTTGCACTTGATCTATTAAGGATTAGTTAAAACTTTTGCTTACAAGTTATTAATTCATTATTTGCCTTAGAATGCATGGCAAGACTCGTACCTTCCCTCCAGTTGTACCAGCCAAATAACTGTTTGGTTATTTGGTTAAAGAGCCAAACTTTAAGTCACAAATAGATATTAGTCTTAGCTGGAAAAACTGAGTAGGATACTTAATCTAAATAGACTTCAGTTTCTTCATTGGAAAATGAGAATAATAGTATCTTCCTCACAAGACTATTAAAGGATTAAATGAGACAATGCATGTGAAATGATTACCATTCCGAATACCACAAAATTCAGTAAATGTTAGATGGTAAAAATAGCTCTAAATGAAGAGATGCCGGAACCAAAATGATATTAGTATTATGGATTATAGAAATTTGCTGTCACATTACCAGCACAAATCTGTTGTGGGAAATTTTTGTGCAGAACTATTAAGAATTAGCTCATCTAAATGTCAGCATTACTGGCTATAAGAAGTTACTCAAATGACTTATTCATGTTTTAAGATTTCTACTTGTACCCAGATAGGAGTCTATTAGTATACATCTGAATTGAATTAACATGAAAGAATACTATTTTCTAATAATCTTGAGCAATGCATTAGATAATACTAAAGTATAAGAATAAATAATAGCCAACACACATATGGCACTTCCTATATTCCAGGTACTATCTAAGCATTTTATACATATTAGTTTATTTAATCTTATTAAGAATATTATTGCTCCATATTGCAGGTTAGGACACTGAAACATAGAGAAGTTGAGTAACTTGTCTCAAGTCATAAAGCTAGTAAGCAATCATGCATGTTCCAGTCATGTCATGTTTAGCCATAAATGCACATTTTCAGGAATTTTAGAAGCTGTTTCTAATTGCAGTTTTAAATATCAACAAATATTCATTAATTGATTTTTAAATTATCACAGAGGTAGAGCAGTTCTTTAATGAGCTGTGTTTTTTCCCAGCTTTTTTTGTTTTGTCATTTGAGGGATTTTGGTCATCTAGAAAATTGTGAGAAATGAATGGTCATTTCCTACACCTGTATATGTATGTGTGTGTGTGTGTGTGTGTGTGTGTGTGTGTATACACACATATATATCATTATATAATAATATCAAAATATATAATAATTTATAATTTTAATGGATGTAATTATTTATTTACTAAGTAAATATATTTGGATTCACATCAGAAAGATAAGTAAAACAGGAAAACATAAAGTAGTGTTTACTTAACTGATAGCCTAGCTCAGGTGTTTTTATTTTTTTAAAGATTTTATTTATTTATTTCAGTGAGGGAACACAAGTGGGGATGGGGATTGCAGGGAGAGAGAGAGGGAGAAGCAGACTCCCTGCTGAGCAGGAAGCCTGATGCTCGATCCCAGGACCCCCAGATCATGACCTGAGCCAAAGGCAGATGCTTAACCAACTGAGCCACCCAGGCGCCCCTCTCAGGTTATTTTTAAATAATCAAAAGCCCTAGTGATGGTTTCTCTTTTATATTTTACTCTATGTATTTTAAAAAATACTTTCTATAATTTACTTTTATTTTATATTTTACTGATAAAGCTATGAAGTCTCAGACGTCCTTGTCCAATTATTGCTTCTGTTTCTTCTGAACAGCCAATTTCCTGTTATTTTGGGAAAGCCTAAAATAACCTATTTGAAGCAAACTCCAAACTTCTACTGTTTTCCTTTTTTTATTTAAGCAAAGCCCCCACCCCGTGAGTTCTCCTTAGAGGTAACTTTTCAACCTAGAATTAGCCACTTCAAGGGCTGAATGAAGTGCTAGCCCAAAGGCCTTCTTCTCCGCAATGTATCATTAGTTAGTAGCTTTCCTTAATTAAAAGGTATTTATTATTTTAAAATGAAAGAAGCATTTAAAAGCATAAAATAATTTATATGATTTCTAAAACAATTGAGAAATGTTATATTTTTGTAAAAATCATATATTTATTGTGTACTGCCTTTTTTGTTTGATGAACACAAAAGATCTAGTGAAGTGTTAAGGAAATGTTACTTTTAAGAGGAACTTATCTATTTTGATTAAGGTTTACAATTATAAACATTCATTAAATTTTTATAACAACTTTTGACTAAAAAACCTTACTGTATTCTACAAATTACACAGTATAGTTATGGCATACTAGTGTCTCAGCACTGAATATCAAAAGAAAGAAAGAAGATGAAGGAACTAGAACAATGTAGAAGGTAAAATGTATATTATATATAGATTTGGTGTCACCAGTGGTGAAGTAGTCAAGATTACATAAAGAGAAGGATCATGGGCATTCTTGCATTCCAATGAAGGCTCAGAAATAGCCAAATGAGAATCTATTCATTGTTGGAATTGCAGAAACAAAATATCCTTAAGATTTTCCCCCAAAACATTTGCTTAGCATCTCTTTACCAGCTGTTGAGTTCTGACTAAGAAAATATAATAATTAAAGAAATCTCCTGCTGTGCTACTATGGCACAAGATAATCTTTTCTTCCAGCAGATTACAGAGGTGTTTAATAATAAGTATCAATTGATTTGTAAGTTGCATTTGTATTTTGTTTTTTGAAAGTGTAGGAAAGAATCAGCATCAACTAAGATTTTGGGAAGCAAATTCTTTCAAATGTATCTAAAATAAATGAGTAGGGGCTCCTGGGTGGCTCAGTCGTTAAGCGTCTGCCTTCGGCTCAGGTCGTGGTCCCAGGGTCCTGGGATCGAGCCCCACGTCGGGCTCCCTACTCAGCAGGAAGCCTGCTTCTCCCTCTCCCATTCCCCCTGCTTGTGTTCCCTCTCTCGCTGTGTCTCTCTCTGTCAAATAAATAAATAAAATCTTTTAAAAAATAAATAAATAAAATAAAATAAATGAGTAAAAATAAGAATAGTCTAATATTCCTTAGTATGTGTCAATTTTAAAAGCACAGGGTTTTCTTTACCTCAGCACTACTGACGTTTTGGGCTGGATGATTCCTTGTCATCAGGGGTTGTCTTGTGCATTGTAAGATATTTAGTAGCATCCCTAGCCTCTACCCACTAAATGCCAGTAGCACACACCCCTCTCCATGCCTTCATCCCCCCCCCACATCCCCTGGTTGTAACAACAAAAATGTCTTCAGACACAGCTCAATGTCCTTTAAGGTACAAAGCCACCAGTTTAGAACTACTGCTTGAGCCAATTCCAGAGAGTAAACAAAATGAGTCAATATGAATCACTTTAAAACTCATTAAAATTTTTAGAAAAAAAAAACGGGTTGCCAGAAGTATCAGGAAGACTAAAATAATGAAGATGAGAGTTACCATACCATTACAATGTTCAGACATAAATCATGTTATACAGTCCAGAAAAATATTGAAGATTTACTTTAATTTTTTTCTTGGTACCTGAAAAATAACTAATATATTCAGAAATTTTTTAGCTAAACTGTCTCATTCTATAAATGGGGAACTGTTGTTTTCCCAAGTTAGAGGTAACTTTTCAACCTAGAAATAGCTACTTCAAGGGCTGAATGAAGTGCTAACCCAAAGGCCAGTTAACTGGGTCATCTTTGAGCAGGTAGAATCAGTGTAGGTGCAGGGAAGTTGAACCTAGAATATAAGAGTCCCAGTAAAGACTTCAGACACTTTCATTTGCTAGACGTCAATATAGATGAAGTACTTTTGTAATTCCCACCAGCATTGCAACCCTGGGGCCTACCGTGTTTCACTTGGAGTTTCTGCCCTCTCTAGCCAACACTGCTTGACAGGAATTAAAACCAAAAGATTCAAAAAGAGTCATAGTCTATTTAACTAACTTGGTTTTTGGCTAATACAAAAAGCAGACCTTCCATGCAGAAGCACAATATTAGAATTAATACCTTGCTGTTGAAAAACTGTTATTAAAATTAGACTACTAAATTTAAAATGTATTTTTAAAGTATTACTATCTTAGAAATCACATTTAGAAATGATAATATAGTATATATCAGTGTCAAGATCTTTGACTTTATTTTTTTCATCATCATGGAGTCTGAGAATTAAAGGTTTTCTTAGAAATCCCTTCATCTAATCTTTTGATTTTGCCTATTTCCGTTCCACCGAGCTACCTGAACCTGCAGAGACACAGACACTTCCCTCAGGGAGCTCAGTCTGAAGCAGTGATTCTCAGCCTGAGTGTCCTTTTCCTTGTAGAAGCATATCAGAATCTCTGCAAGGAGCTATTATTTTGAAAAACATATTTAATATAATTTTTTAACGTAATGCCTGTTATTCTTACAATATATACTATAGAAGTAAAGCAGTGCCAAGATATGGGGTGGTCATTGCAATGGAGTATAAAGTCCAAGAACAGGTTCATTGATTTTTTTTAATAAGAGATATTACAGTGTTTTGCATATTAATAAGAATGATTCATACAAATGAGAAAATTGATAATAAAAGAGAGGGACGGGGCAGCTACTAGAGTCCTGTCCTTAACGAGGCAGGAGGGAACGGCACCTAGCATTCTAGTGAAAGAGCTGGCCTAGGGTGAGAACGTGGACGGCTCATCCATAGAAGGAGCAGAGGCAGAACATGAGGCTATATAGTATGGTAGGTTGGTTTGGTTAAGGTGGGAGTATATGGAAGTTCTTTTCTGATTCTTCTATATTCTCAGTGAAATAGGAAGCAAGGTCATAGGGTCAGAGTGAAGAGGGGATAGAAGATGCTGACGGTTTGAGAAAAAATAGTCATTTAGGAAAGTACAAAAATGAATGTTGCCTAGCAAGGCTGCCACAGGGTGGTGTGCACTGCACAGCTCCAAGGAGTGTTATTCATGTGGACTGTAATACGAATGGTGCCCCTAAAGTTGGGCAGTATGATAGCTCTGTATGGAGAACACAAATATACATCTTTCAGATAAATGAAAAAGCCAACTGTGCTCTTAACATAAGCTGGTTTCATGCAGCTTGGGTTAAAATTTCAGTAAACAGCATCATACTTAGATTCAAAAAGCACAGTAAGGGCAACTGGGTGGCTCAGTCGGTTGATCTTGGGGTCCTGGGATCCAGCCCAGTGTTGGGCTTCCCCATTCAGTGGGGAGTCTGCTTCTCCCTCTCCCTCTCCTTCTGCCCCTCTCCCTGCTCCTGCTCTATCTCTCAAATAAATAAATAAAACCTTAAAAAAAAAAAAAGCATAGTACCTAGAACAACTTGGGTAGAAGTAAAGATGATGTACTGTAGGACAGAGGCTTTCACATTTTTAGCTCGTTTACCCCTGAAAAGAATTTTGAAAAAGTATGTACCCCTTGTATAATTTTAGGGTGACACCTAAAAATATTTTCTATAATTTTAAAGAGTGGCAAAGGATATATTTTCTGGCATATCAGGTAGTACATATTTGCTGTAATTATATTTTCATAAAAATATAAAAACAATTTGATGTAGGAAAGACAACTTTAGAGTTTAAAGCCGATGGCCAAGAAAGAATTCTTGAGACATCTTTGGTGCAACAAGGTGATTTTATTAAAGCACAGGGACGGGACCCATGGGTAGAAAGAGCTATAATGGGGTCATGAGGACTGGCCCCGTTATATACTTTCAAGTTGGGAGGGGGTTAGGGAGTAGTGTAAGTCTCTAAGGAATTTTGGGAGCAAGGTTTCCAGGACCTTGAGGGGAATAGTTATTGTTGGGAAAAGGTCATTTATTACCGTCTAATAAAACCTTAGTCATGAGACCCTTTAGATGTATATTGGTGGCCATATGCTTGGGGGGTTTAGAGATAAAGAAATTTTTATACATTAAAGTAAATTTACAGGATCCTGGCGGTAGGGCTAGGATTGCCTTTTGTCCTTAGCAAAGTATTAACATTGAGGGAGTTGAGTCCCTAGAACAATGTCACTCTGCCTGTTTCAAGAACTTGTCAATGGGCTGTAGGCAGTAAGGAAATGTAATAATTTTTCTTCTGCCTTTGTTTCCCACATCACAACTCATTCAGTTGGAGTTATAGATTTAGGTCATTCAGTTTATAGAAAATGTGTGCCATAAAATCTAATTGGCAAAGCTGATTTTTATTGTCAATAGTCATAGCAAACTTTTTGCCAGAAAATGTTAGATTTCATTCATATTTTGCTTCATTCCCCCAGAGACCTTTACACCTCAAGCCATACACCATAATAAGATCTGAAATAGATTGGAGAAATACCTTTCTCTAATAAAGTGAGAGGAGAAGTCATTTTTAGGAGAGCACTCATACAGAAGTTGGGATCTAGAATTCAATTCCCTTAAAGCTGTACATGCCCATCCTCACCATCTAGAGTTTTTTTTTTCAATTGAAGTATAATTAACATACAGTGTTGTATTAGTTTCAAGTATGGAAAGTCTTAAATTACCCCTGAGGGTGAGTGTGTACCAGTAAGACCTCTGCTCTAGGACACATACATGATTCCCAGAGTAGCACTAATGTTACATTGGTGTCAAATGATGCCAAAAGTAGAATTAATTTGTCACACAAAATGTGAGAATGAAGGGGGGAAATCAATTTTTCTTAATATTCTTCTAAAATATTTTAAATATTTTTGCATAATTGTATATTATAGACATTTGATCATTCCACTTGTATCCCTAGAATTTTATATATCCAAATTGCCACAAAATATTATCTTGTCATTGCGAAAAAGGGAGGATAACCTTATATTTGACATAGAGGGTATAAACAGTCTCTCTTGCCTGTGTGTGGGTCTAGGATCTCTCATTAGGATCCTATGTTCTAAGAGAGAAAGGGGCATGTAAAAAGGCTTCCTATATTCTGGATCCACAGTAGTCCCCACAACTGGCCTGTCTCAAAGACAGAATCTGAATTTCAGTAGGCAAAAACTATCAAAATTTTACTCTGGAATGTTCCAGAACAAAATTATATGCCTAAACTAAACACCCCAATTCTAATGTATTGTCATTATTGGTTTAGTTTATATCTTATTTAATAACCACATTTCTTATTTTTTTATTTATTGTTTACTTATTATTAGAGCTACATAGTAAAATTAGAACATTACTGGTAGTAAAGTGGTCAAGAACCTGGTTTCAGTACTTAAGTGAGTTAATTAATTCAAAGTATCACAAGCCCTAAATTCACCAAGTTTACTAAAAAATAAAAATGGAAGGACCTGACTAAAGTCTGTGGATGGATCACAAAACCCATTATTATTACTGAAAAATCTTATGTATCCTCTTGACATAATAATACTAGGCAAGAGTCAAATGAAAATTTAAAAAGTCGGCTTCAAATGATTTCTCATAGGGTGTTTTGTTTGTTTTTATGAAAATGTATTATTTTATTTCTTTGGGAAATACTCCTGAATACTGAGGAATATCCTTTGGAAAGTAAGAAAGTCATAAAATACTTCCTGTAGAATTTTAGCCCGCCATATCTAATCTCGCCCGTACCCCTACACCACCACATCACAATCCTTGCCTCACTCAGTTCAAGCATACGTTTCTCATACCAGCACATAAACTACATACAATGAAGGTAGGGCGTTTTTTGTAGATAATATATAGAAATTTGGAGAAAGATTTCATCAGATGTAAAAAGCCATAAATTTATGGTGCCTGGGTGGCTCAGTCAGTTGGCCACGGGACTCTTGGTTTCTGCCCAGGTCGTCGGATCAAGCCCCTCCACAGCCCCCACCCTCATGGAGTCTGCTTCTCCCTCTGCCCCTCCTCCTGTGTGTGCGCAGGCTCGCGCGCACGCTCTCTCTCCCTCTCGAATAAATAAAGATTTGTTTATTATTTATTCGAGAGGGAGAGAGAGCATGAGTGGGAGGAGGGACAGAAGGAGAAAAAGAAGCAGGCTCCCTGCCGAGCAGGGGGCGGGAGGCACAGCTCCTTCCCGGGACCCTGAGATCAGGACCTGAGCCAAAGTGAGATGCTTATCAGACTGAGCCCGCCAGGTGCCCTTATAAATAAATAAAATCTTTTTTTAAAAAGCCATAAACTTAATAGTACTGAGGAAAGAAAAATTTCCGGTGACTTAATATACTAAGTTATTTTAAATCTGGTTAATTAATCTGGTTGCGTTATAATTCAGTATTTTTTCTTCATAGGGCTTCATTATTTCAAAAATGTTGTGCTAGTGGGATCTCTACAGGATCGCTATGTTCCTTATCACTCTGCCCGCATTGAAATGTGTAAAACAGCTTTAAAGGACAAACAGTCAGGTAACTAAGTAAATTAGAAGTATTTCAACTCCATTTGTTTCTCTGACAGTGCATCCCATTGTGGTTTGTGTTTGTATTTTACCAATTACAAATGAAGTTAAAACTTTTTTCATATGTTAATTGATCACTTTTATTATTCTTTGAAATGCCTGCTTATGACTTTGAATCATTATTTTATTTGGAGTTATTTATCTATTTCTCAGTAAAATCTCTATATATTAAGAAACAAATAGTACATTATATGTTAAAAAAAAAAAGATAGCAGGAAGGGAAAAGTGAAGGGGGGAAATCGGAGGGGGAGATGAACCATGAGGGACTATGGACTCTGAGAAACAAACTGAGGGTTCTAGAGGGGAGGGGCGTGGGGGATGGGTTAGCCTGGTGATGGGTATTAAAGAGGGCACGTTCTGCATGGAGCACTGGGTGTTATACGCAAACAATGAATCATGGAACACTACATCAAAAACTAATAATGTAATGTATGATGAATAACAATAAAATTAAAAAGAAAATATTTCAAACAGTTGTAACTACACATGAGCTTTTTCCCAAATTTTTCTTGTAGTCACTTTCTTCTTTTTCTCATCTTTCTTTTTTCTTTCTTTTCCACCCACAGATATTAACAGCCATCCTTCCTCTCTTTTTCTTCCTTTCTTTTTTCCTGCCATGTGAGATGTTTTTGCCAATAAAAATAGTCATTCTTATGAAAAAGTTATTTTTTCTAATTATAAATGCTCTCCATTTGCTGCCTCAAAAGTAATCTATAATTTGACTTCTCTGGATTATTGGGATTGGTGATTATGGTAATGATCATGCTGCATGTTCTGCACTATCTTGCATTTAGTCAAAGATGGCAGCAAAGACTTACCTCACTTCAATAAAGTAATAAAGATTTTATATATTTATTCTTTTGCTACTTCTGAATAACAAAAGAAATTTAAATCATAGCTATTTAGAGCCAGAAGGAGACTTGGCTTATTTTATAATTGACGCCCAGAGATGCTAAGTGGCTGATCTAAAGTCACTGGTGATTAATTAATTACAGGCTTAGGGCAAGACCTTGGGTGTCCTACCTCCCCCTATTTGCTCAGTTCCTTTTTTGGAATGAGGCTGATTTTTTTAAATGAACTCTTAATCCTTTGCTTTTTTCCACATTTTAACAGTGAACAGTTTCTTTAGGCAGGGAATTCTCTTATACACATTTGTATTGGCATTGCTTTGCATGATGCCTGGCACATAGTAGGTACTCTCTTCATTTAACAAATACCTTTTTTTTTTTTTCAGCATTTTATGACATTAGAATAACCTTTTTTCCCCTTAACTTCTGTTCTAGCAAGGGACTTAAGGAAAAATTCAGAAGATATTTAAACTTCAGATGGGTCACAGAAACTAGAGAAATGTGCTTTGTTTTAACAGAGATTCTGTGCCATTGGGGGACAGGGGGAATCTAATAAAGACAGGTTTGGACTTCTTCCTATGTAAAAATATTTTTCAAATAGCATGGAACCGGCAATCCAGCCTGACTCACAGCGAAAACTAAGAGAAGGAGGTGGGAGTAAAAAGTTTTCTATGAATCTATGTGATGTTAATCTCTCAAATACCTGTCTCTTCTTTCTCTGAATGTACTTCTATATGCTTTTCCCTTCTCATGATTCCTCAGGGATAAACCCTGCCTCTCCTCAGAAATTTGATACTTTCCTCCCTAAAATTCACAGGTCCATGGATATGTGTTAGCACTCATCCATAGTAATATTAGTAATGCATAAGCATTAAAAATTGTTTTGCCCCTTGTAAGGCAGTTTGTGCCTTTATGTATATCTAACCTTCATCTTTTATACTCTGAATGACCTCAATAAATTCATTGTAAGAATTAGCCAAAAAGAGGGAGAGAGAAGTACAATTTTGGAATTAAAAGCAGAACCAAGCATTAAATAAACCCCTAGACCAAAAAAAGGATCCTGTCTGATCTTTGAGTCAAACACACATTGTTCTCCTGACTGTAGGAGGTTGCTGGTTTTTTCTCAGAATAAAGTGGAAATATTTGGAATAATGTTGAATGTCACAGAAATATTTTTAAAGTACTTGCTAGAGGTTCAAGTTTTAAAAGTTATAAAAGGCAAAATGTCTTTTTTTTTTAGTAGACACACAATGTTACATTAGTTTCAGGTGTACAAGATAGTGATTCAGCTTTTCTATACATTATGCTGTGCTCATCACAAGTGTACTTACCATCTGTCACCATACAACACTGTTACAGTATCACTGATCATTCCCTATACTGTGTAAAAGGCAAAATGTTTTAGCATGGCTACCTTATTTTCATAATGATTTAACAAATCATAAGTGACTTAATGTTGAATAAAACTATTTGCTCTGTTATATCCATTGCTTTGAATTAAAAGTATCAAATTGATAAGAATTTACAATGAATTTGTTATTTTTACTTGGCCAGATAATGTGGTTATTTATATTTTTTATAAAACAGTCTCAAAAATGATAGTCCAAGAAAAGAAAACCTTTTAAAAGACATTCTTCTGCTTTAAATAGAAATAATATAACAATTTCATTAATTATATAAAAGTTGGCATAGAATTTTTTTCAGTTATTCATGTGAACTAATTTTCCTGTTTTCTGTTTGTTCCATAGGGCAGATCTATTCAGAAATGATCCACAACTTGCTTCGCCCAGTTCTGCAAAGCAAGGACTGTAATTTGGTTCGATATAATGTCATCAATGCATTGCCCAATACAGCTGATTCACTCATTGGGAGAGCTGCACATATAGCTGTTCTTGATTCAGAAATATTTTTAGAGAAATTCTTTCTGGTTGCTGCCCTCAAATATTTCCAGTAGGATAAAAACATTGTTAGAGACTTGATAATTACCTCATTCAACAATGATTCAAATAATGTATTATATTAAACTGTAGATGCTGATAAGTTCTAAGAAATATTTATACCTTTTTATATGGAAGATAATTTATATCATCCATGTTTAGAGCTTTTTAAACATCAACTTTACTTTCTAGGTAATGTGGCTGTGCAATATTTTTTTAATTTTATCTTTTTACTTTTCTATTACTTTTTCATATATTTTGCTACATAAGTATTTCTGTGAAAGTTTAAGCCCATATGTATATCTGATTGTTTATTATTGGCTTTCCACAATCCTTACATCAGACACATCATATCAGAGGCCATTTATTGGGAGAATAGCATGAGATTTTAAATTTTCTAGCATTGGGGTATTATTTAGTTAATTATAAATTTTACTTTTAACATTTTACTATGTTTTAACTGGAAATAAAATTATGGCTGCTAAAGTATATTTTTTGAAATCAACTCTAGCCCTGTCAAACCAGGTAGTTCATATATGACAATGTTATAAAAGTTTTCTATAAAAGTCATTATTACTGTTGCTATTAAACATATGTCATGCCTATTAAAATATATTTTCTATGGTGATTTCAACATTATTTCTCATATTGACTTTTATTACTGGAACTTTTTCATGTTCATGTTAGCAGCATCTAGAAATTTTTTGAATGTTTGAATGCCCTCTGCTTTGGTTGGAATTTTGCTACATTTGGTAGTGTTGCTTGAACTTTCTGACTACATTTCTTCAACTTTTTTCATGGACTTTTCTTGTATGTACATAATAATTAAGTGTTGAAATTTATGAAATACTTTTATGAATTTAGATAATTTTTAAATATTGTTAAAATTTGTTGAACTAAAAAGTAATGTAAATAAAATAATTCATGTTAAAAATGGAACTAAATAATTACATGTTTGGTGATAGAGATGCAAATGTTTTTGATATATGGAGATGTTAAGTCTTTTGACTTTACTAAAGGTGCTGAATAGCATTAAATTCACTATTTTCCTTTCCTGTTTTACTTGTGAAAATAATAATGCACTAAGGGTGGAGAGGTCTGTTTGCATTCGCCAACTGTGATGGAAAGAGGTTTTTGTAAGTATGTGTTGTATAATTGATGCATGTTTTATTTTTAGCATTGTGTTATTGCCTCTGATGTTAATAAATGAACAAATGACTATCTGGAGGAACAGCTAAAACACTTGCTTATTTTCAGAATACTAGGGGTATATTTTTATTTATAATTGGATAGACTGTTAATTAATTGTATAGAACAGCATGATTATATAACTTAGAGCCTTTGTATTTTTATAATTTATGTCCTTTGCATATATTAAGTAGTTAAAAGGTATTTCATTGTCTCTCCATAATTCTTTACTTTGTAAAAGTATTTGAAAATTCAATGAATTGACTAAGCAATAATATACCAAGTGCATTATAACTGGAAAATATAAATATACGCATTAACCACCACATATTTTTGCCACACACATTTTTCTTCTTCACAGACCTTGGCCCTGAGTTTGAAATATGCTTATTCTAAGTTTGAATAGTCTTCCAGGTTTATCAAAGGATTCATTCTTACTCATAATCATATAATTGTATTTGAGGGTAAATTGTTCTTATGATCATAGTTGGTTGATTGGTTGTTGGTTGTTTTGACACAGTTTTTTAAAAGCATATCAATGATCATGGTTTAAAATCTAAGATTTCACTTTTCATTTACCAGGGAAGCTATCAGATGTTATTTACCTCCAAATTCAGATTTGCAGGAATGGAATCGGGTTCTGAGGGAAAGGGAAAGTGATTATCTGAAACAATATAATTGACTTTTAGAGAATGAATCTCATTAAAGTATATACCCCTATGAATTCTTGTTACAAACAACAACAACAAAAAACATTAAGTTAAGCAGAAAAACAATTTAATGGAAGAATATTAGGTAGCTCACAGAATTGTTGGAAATGCTAGAGAATGAACTTTGAAAAACAGAAGCCAAGGGAAGCTAATTAGGACCAAAATCGTAGCCAAGTTGTGACCTCAAGAAGAATTGGAAGTTTGTTTATGTGTCTACTGGCAGTGGTGCTTCTGAAAACTGGATTCCAAACACTCCAGATACAAAGTCTGATGGGAATGTCCAACTAATGACCAAGATTAGTCTTGTGCCAGCACTCAGGCTGTCAGGCATCAAAGATGGCAAGTATGTCTGACCTTCTCCGCTTCCACAGTAGAAGATGGGACCATTTCTCTCACCAGATCCACCAAACATATGAAATGGGTTTGATGACTGAATATCAAATATAGAAACATCAGAGATCTACTGTAGTCCCATCTCTTTCCAACATCCACCTATACCACTTGTCCCATATTTACACATTTACATAATACTAACATAATACTCTTAGACCTCATCCACTTTCAAGTCCAGAATCTCCATGTGATGTCCATTCCTCCTCTAATTCTGTAATGATCTTGTCTCAGTAGTATGTAACCCACAGACAAAATTGTTACCTAACCACAACCATGCCTATATACAATAATAGTATAAGATAGGAAAGAAAAGGGAAATTATTAAATATATAAGCATATGTATGTACCATTGAGGAAGAAAATATAACTAGAGCAGGGCTTTGCCAACTTCCTTGCTGAGAATTACCTGAGTTACTTGTTAAAAATACAAATTCCAGAGCCCTATTAGAGATGAACTGAAACAATATCCAGGATAGGGTATGGGGAGCAGCACGCTTTCTCCCAAAGGTCTCTGATTTAAATTTTAAAAAAATTATGCTAAATACAGTCCTCAATTCTGCCACTGGCCATGAGGCTAGATGGTTATGACTTCTCACCACTGCCACTTATTACCTCTTTCCTTTGTGTTCAACCAGTATCTCAGTGGATGAGATTTCTTTACCTAGTGCATGATCCAAGGATCTGAGGCTTGAGTGGTCTTGCCTATATATGGTTGCAGATGTTTGCTTAATTTTTATAATTCAGCATGCTATTGTGAGGAGGTAGGTATTCCAAGAGATAAGATTTCCCAAGCTCTAATCAGACTCCTCTCCCTATTCCCTTTTTCTTCCTTGGTCATTAGGGCCATCACCCCAACTAGTGCCATAACCACTTTTTCTAACTCCTTACCTAGAGGAATGAGCTAAAATGACCAGGTTACAATCCCAACCTCCAATGCAGAGAAAACATTGTATCCCTTTATACCCCACTGTGGGTACAAAAATTGGTACACCAACAGCATCTGGAATTATGGAGATGGATGGCAAGAGCAGTGAGGGTCTTAAGATTTTATCCTACTTGTAAGTTTGCTTGCTACAGTTAAATGGATGCTGACAGGAAACTCCCAGGTACAAAAGACTATTACAGCAAAATAGCCAGAGCATCAGCATATTTGCACTCATTCCTGGGACCCCAATTTCCACAGCGATGCAGAGTGCCAGATGACACCTGGACACACAATGGGTTGCATCACAGGAGAAAATTCCAGGGCCGATGGCCAAGCATTTTTTGAGCAAGCAGCAAACAAGCCAGTCTCTTTTCCCCAAGGGGAACAGCAGTTAAATGGTCGTAATGCTGTATTTAAATGCCTATATGACTAGCTACAGAAATTGCTGAGTTTCAGGAGATGGATAAGCCTTGCCATTGGCATATTCAGCAATGATATGCAGGGATGCCCAGGACCCATGGCAGATTGTCTCTCCCCAAAATGGAAAGCAAAATATATGGACAGTGTATCATGTTACACAATATTAGTCCTTCTACTACTCCTTGGATCCTGTTATTCTGTCTATAGAAGAGATATCACTGAAAATACTGTTAAGTCATTGGGAGCAAATGCCAAGTCCTTTAGGACAGCATCCCAAAGTGTATTTTCTCACCTTGTTCCAAAAGTAAATGTTCAGTAGGGCTGTCCATTATTCTATAAGACCAGTTGCTTCTGGACTGATGGGATATATGATAAGGCTTGTTAATCCCACAAGCATCAGTACTCTACATTTTTCACAGGAAAGTGAGTTTTTTGGTAAGAAGCAATGTATGGGATGCTATATAAGGTGTATGTAGTATAAGGTATTCAGTAAGTCCACAGAAAGAAGGTATAAAAGAAGCATAAGTCAGGGAAACCAATCCAACAAGTTGCTACTTCCTTCATTATAGTAGGATTCCATTGTAATCAAACCTGCCACCCAGGCTATGTAGTCCTATATCAGGGGGACAGGTTGTTCACTGCAAGGAGTGGTGCTAGCCAATCACTCTTGGCAGGGAAAAAGACTTAAAAATCTGTGCATCTCTATGCCACCATGGCTACCTGATAAGTGGGCCCAGCTGTGGTGGGGGAATGAGGCTGACTGATGTCTGTGGAGTGTGTCACTATGGTAGGCAGCCTCTAAAATGATCTTCAGTGATCCCCATCTGCTGGTATTCACCCTTTGTGTCATCCCCTCCCTTTTGAGAGGGTGCTGGATATACTGACTCACTTCTAATAGAATACATCAAAAGAAAGAATACATCACTTCTAATGATAGAATACATCAAAACTTGAAATGAAATTACAAAAATACTGTGGCTTCCACTTTAGCAGTCTCATTCTCTCATTCATTCTGTGGAAAACCAGCTGTCATATTTGAGATGACCTTTGAAGAAGCCCACATAGCAAGAACTGAAAGAGGCCTCCAGTCCAAAAGCCCACACAAAGCATTAAAACCTGCCAATAATGGTACTAGTAAGCTTGGAAGCAGATCCTCCCCTAGTTGTGCCTGCATATGGACTGGAACCTCAGCTAAGAGCTTGACAGCAACCTCCCTTAAGACCTAGAGCCACAGGCACACTGGCTCCAGCATTTCTGACCCACAAAAACTGAGAATAAGTGTTTATTGTTTTAAGGCAAAATTTTGGTTTAATATGTTATGGAGCAATAGATAACACAGTAATCTTATTCTGATTAAGAGCCCTTCTGAAATGGGAGCGGGTTTTTTGGGGGGGGGTGTGGGGAGCAATGAGATCCAAATATTCTTATGTTTTGGGGCAATTTTTAGAGGTCCTATTCCAAAGAACTATTCCAAAACCTTTATAGTCCCAGTCCCTGACCAAGACTTGACTAAACCAGTGCCCATGAAATTATGTAGATCTTTATCTCATGCCACATACCCCTCCCTACAAAGAGTACAGGATAAAGTTCTAGCCTCTGAGAGGAACTCTCTCTGCTGTTCCTTGAGCGTCTCTGTTAAATGGGGCTCTAAATGCCAAGGCAGTCCACTGATAGCTGAGTTAGTATATTGAGCAAAGCCATCCATAATCCGGCTTTGAATTTTTTTCCTCAGTCAACTGGTCACAAGGAACTCATCATTAAACTGTAGATACGAACTAAGGGTCAAAAGTATTTGTGGGAGCTAACTGCTAATGAAAACTGCTTGGGTTTTGGTTCTGGCCCTGTTTTGTATATAATACTTTTAGTAAAAGGACTCCTTATCTAGGAGGATCAGATAACTCCCAGTTCATGATGAGAAACTAGATTGCATAAGCCACCTAATGTCACCTTGTCAGACATTACCAGCGCCGAATAGCCAAGAACTTTTCTGAAAAATAAAAAAAATAAAAATCTAGGGACCTGCACTGTGATTGTAAGGATTTCCACAAGTTACATAAAGCCTCCTGATCTGCCACATATGCTCCAAACGTCATTGGAACTGTTGGAATTTATGGGCCAACTGGCAGAGCTTCCACTGCAACCTGAACCAGATGGCAAGCCTGTCTTGCTCTGCTCTTCACTCAAAACTGTCATCTTTCAGGTCATCTGGTCAATGAGTCAGAACTGACAAATTAGGAGTTCACTGAACAACCAGATATTTAAAAAATAAAAGAGAAGTGAAAAAGGAAAGAAGACTATTATTACACAGGCGAAAGAGTAAAAGGTGTTTCGCCTTTGTGTGCTATAAAAGAGATCTTTCAAGAGACCTCTGCCTCAGATTAAGAGGCATACACGGAATTATTCCCTCATCCAACCTCAGCCGTGATTTGGGATTTTAATCAACACGCGGGTCAGGGTAGTTTGAGTGGTTCTTCGCGAGAAAGCTGACGCCCTCCACGCGCCTTCCTCTCCAGAGAGCCTGGGAAAGGAGAAAGGATTCCGAGGAAGAGCTCCGGAAGCCCCGCCCCGCCCGGCCACGCGCAGGCCCCGCCCCTCCAGACGCAGGCCCCACCTCACGAGAGCTCCGCCCCGCCTGTGGGTTGGGCCCCGGTCGGTGCAGCTGACTCCCCCCTTTCTCCCTGTTGGGCCCACGAGGACGCTGTGGGATTTGGCACCATGTCTGTGTCAAGGCTGGCTCAGTTGCTTGGCTGCGTCCCGGCCACCGCGTGGAGAGCGGCAAGTAAGGCGCCCGGCCCCGGGGCCGAGGTCGCGGGCGGGGTCGCGAGGGCCCGGCGCCGCGAGAAAGTCCTCCCTCGGGGGAAGGCGCGTGTGTCCCGGGCGTCTAAAGGCGCCGGGTGCTGCAGAGCTTCTCTTTTTTGGCTTGGCCACCCACGTCTTGGTCCTGGACAGGTCCCTTCACCATCCCGGATCTCCGGGGTCGGACTAGGGCTAGAAGATCACCCAAGCACTTCCAGCCCGGGCACCTGCTTCCTTCCGGTCACTGGTTAGGAAGGGCAGCGAACGTTCGGGGTTGTTTACTTGGGAGCTCTCAGGGCGCACTACTCTTTGGTGCTCGTGGAAGAAAAAATCCGTGTATGCCTCTTACAGCAAAAAGGATTTGTGGCAGTGTACAGTATTAAAAAATTGGAGAAGTGCAGAGGTGGGTCAAAGTAGCAAATTAGTATAATAAAAATTAGATGAAGTCAAGAATTGTTAATACAAAGAAAGTATGCATGCTTTGAGTAAAAACCAGCGTTTTTTAACCCATTTTTGTTGGCAGATTTTCTCAGTATTTTAGACTTACCCATAAAGTATGCTAAGCATAGTTTTAATTGAGGACATCCCGGAGAAAATGTGTAAGTTGAAAACAGAATTACTGCCCTTCATAGTAATGGGCCCCAGATTTCTATGCAGTTTGTTTTCTGTAATCATTTCTCCCCAAACATATTACTTGTTAATTGTAAACATTTTAAATGGTCCAGGAGTGAATAATTAAGTGAAGGTCTCACTTTATCCCAACTCCAAAGTAATAACTGTACATTTTGTTGTGTGTTCATTCACCATCCCTTTCTCACTTGTGTTAACAACTTACGAAGTATTTGATACCAAAAATGTATGATACACGTGTAAGTTATGAAGCAAATCTTCCTTTTATGAACTCATTTTCCAGTTTAAGAAATAGAATACTTCTGTTACCAAGCAGTTACCGGGTGCTTCTTCCTGATGCAGTTGTAACTTTACATGGTTTGGGTCTTCATAGAAATGGCTTCTTACCGTTTGTTTTTATTTTACTGGCCTTTTTCAACTGGCACTGTATTTTGAGATTCATCTATATTGATGTGTGAGGTTGTAGTTAATCATTCAGTTGTGAGAATATATGGTACAGTTTTTCCATTCTTCCCAGTGGACATTTGGGTAATTCTGGAAACACCAGGATTGGCTGCTGCTTCACATTCTTGTTATGGGTGCTGTAATGCAAGGAGTGGAATTCCTGGAACATATGGTATAGGCCTTTCCAATTTTATAATACGATGCCAAGCTGTTATGAAGGCATTTCCATTCCTCCCAGCAATTACATTCCTACCAGCAGAAACATCAGTTCTTGTTGCTTCACATACTTGTCAACATTGCTAATCATCAGAAAATTTCATTTTTGTCTGAATAAGGTGTTGAAATGGTATGTCATTATGATTTTGCTTCTGGATTTTATATCCACTATCCTAGCTAAATTACTTTCCTGTGTTAACTTCTCTAATTAGAAAAGTTAAACCTCTTTTCAAATATTTATTAGCTTTTTTTGGTGAAATCTCTTCATTTTATTAATGGATTGTTTGTCTTATATTCTTCACATATATTTCAATACTAAGCCTTTTTTAGTTATGTAAGTGGCAAATAGCCCAGTTTGGGGGGTGTTTTTGTCACTCCATGGTGGGTTTTTTTTTTTTTTTTAATACTATATAACAGCAGCAGAATAAAATAACGGATCTGCGTATACAATCACACAGCTTCGAAAGAAGCTATTTTTTAAAGGTGTCTTTTGATGAACACATAATCGTAATTGTCATCATGTCTTGATTCTTTTGTTTATTGTCAGTGCTTTGTGATCTTGTCTCAGGAGGCCTTTCCTACCCTATTCTCCTGTACTTTCTTCACAAAGGTCTATAGTTTTGCTTTTTATATTTAAGCCTTTATTCTACCAGGATTGATTTTTGTGTATGATGTGAGGCAGGAAACCAATTTCATTTATTTTCCACATCAGTAATCTGTTGTCCCAGATCCATATATTGGGCCTTTCCTTCACTGATAACAATGCCAGCTTGTCTTCAGTCAAGTTCACATAAGCATATAGGCATGGGTTTATTTCTTGGCTCCCTTTTCAGTTCCATTGATCTATTTGTCTATTCCTGTGCTGATATCACCTGTCTTAATAACCATACCTTTGTAATAAATTTTTTTTTTCTTTAAGATTTCATTTGTCAGAGAGCAGGCATAAGCAGGGAGAGCGGCAGGCAGAGGGAGAAGCAGGCTCCCCCCTGAGCTTCCCGCTGAGCAAGGAGCCTGATGTGGACTCCATCCCAGGGTCCTGGGATTGTGACCTGAGCCGAAGGCAGATGCTTAACCAACGGAGCCACCCAGGAGTCCCACCTTTGTAATAAATCTTGATATCTAATAGGTTAAATCCTCCCATTTTGTTTTTCAGAAGTGCCTTGGCTATTCTTACATATCTGCTTTCCATATCAAATTCTTAAAAGAAAAAAGTTCCTTTTGGGATTTGATTAACACTGCTTGCTATTTTTTTAAATTGTCATTTTGTGATTGCTGCTTATGCATAGAAACATAGTTTACTTATTTATTGCTTTTGTATCCTATAACCTAGCTAAACTAGTTTATTAGTTTAAATAATTTATTATAGCTAGGTGGGGAGGGTATTTTGGTAGGTAGACGGTCATCTTAACGGCAAGTAATGAAAATCTAGTTTCTCACTTTCTAATATTTATATCTTTTTCTTTTCTCTTGTTTTTCTGTCTTGCTTAGATTTCCAGTAACATGTTGTCTAGAAGTGATGATACCTTGTTTGTAATTTTAAAGGGAATGCATTCGTATTCAAGTGTCACAGCTGTGGATGTGCTTTATCAAGTTAACAGAGTCCTATGCTATGTCTAGAAGGGTTTTTATTGTTGTTTATGTATTTGTCTGTTTTTTAAGATTGAATCTTGAAATTTACTGAATTCATTTTTCTTCGTCTTCTCAGAGTGATTATATCATTTTTCTCCTTTAAATCTGGTGAGTTGGTGAATTGTAGATTTTTCTAATGCTAAATCACTCTAGCATTCCTAGAAAATACTCAAATTCATCATGATGACTATATTTTTAATGTGATGTTGGATTTGGTATGCTAATATTTTGTGTAGAAATTGGCCTGTAGGGGCGCCTGGGTGGCTCAGTTGGTTAAGCGTCTATTTTCGGCTCAGGTCATGATCTCAGGGTCCTGGGATCCAGCCCCTCATCCGGCTCCCTGCTCTGAGGGGAGCCTGCTTCTCCCTCTCCCACTCCCCCTGCTTGTGTTCCCTCTCTCACTGTGTCTCTGTCAAATAAATAAATAAAATCTTTAAAAAACAAAAAAGAAATTGGCCTATAATTATCCTCTTTTGCAGTTTCCTTTTCTGGTTGAAGCTTAAGTTATTCTAGCCTTGTACAGTGAATTTAAGACTCTTACCACCCTTTTCTCTTCTTTGTTATATTTTGTTTAACGAAATTACTCATTCTTTGAGTATTTGGTATAACTCAAGTATAAAACTGTCTACTCTTTGAGGGAAGATTTTAAATTACTGGTTTAATTTCTTTAGCGGTTATTGCATTGTTCATCAGGTTTTCTCTTCAGTCAGCTTTGATAAGTTAAATTTTTCTAGAAAATTGTTAATATTACATGCTTTCAATATATAGACATAAAGTTCCCTTTTTTAAAAAATGTCTGCTCTCATTTATAATTATGTAGTCTCTTCATGTTATTTATTTTGCCTTCTCTTGTTTTTTTCCTTATTAGCCTAATCAAAGACTTCACTTTTAAGGGAACCAACTCTTGCTTTTGTTGATTATCTCACTCGTATGTCTTTTATTTATGTTATCATTTTCTTCTCTATGGTTATTTTCTTTCCATTTTCTGTGTGTGTCTCTCTCTTTAAAACAAAACTAAAAACATGGAAACGTGCATCTCACATACCATAGACTGGGTGGCTTAAACACCAAACATTTATTCCTCACAGTTCCGGAGGCTGGGAAGTCTGAGATCAGGGGGCCAGGACTTCTGGTCTCTGCTGAGAGCCTGCTTCCTGGTTTGCAGATGGCTGCCCTCTGTCTCCTCAGATGGCAGAGAGCAGAAAGCCACAGCAGGCTTTCCTATCTCTTCTTAAAAGGGTACTAATCCCCTTCATGAGGGCTCCACCCTATTACTTCAAAGAAGCCCCACCTCCTAATATCACAACATGATGTCTTAGAATTTCAACATATAAATGGGGGTGGTGAAGGGGACACAAATCTTCAGTTCCTAACACTGGTCTTTTTTTTTTTTTTAAAGAAACATGGTAATTAGTGGAGCTTATACGAACAGCATGTGGCTAGATTTTGTGTTTTGTTTTGTTTTGTTAAGATTTATTTATTTATTTGACAGAGTGAGACACAGCAAGAGAGGGAACACAAGCAGGGGGAGTGGGAGAGGGAGAAGCAGGCTTCCTGCCGAGCAAGGAGCCCGATGTGGGACTCGATGTGGGGCTTGATCCCAGGACCCTGGGACCATGACCTGAGCCAATGGCAGACGCTTAACGACTGAGCCACCCAGGCGCCCCTGGATTTTGTTTGTTTTGTTCTGTTTTTTGGAGTCTGACAGTCTATACCCATTTAACTGGAGAGTTCAGTCCATTTACAACCATAATTATTGACGTAGTTGGCTTTATTTCTACCATCTTTTTACACCTTCTGTTTGTCATACGTGGTTTGAATTAAATATTTTCTTCTTCCATTTTTTTTTTCCTCTGCGGTTTGGAAGATATATGTTATCTTTTATTGGTTACCCTTGAAATCTAAATGCATACTTAAGGAAATCTAAAGTTAACACCTTCTCCTAAACAGTGTAAAGTGTAAAAATGCTTTGAATTCACTCATCCTCTACCTCTGTTGTTCAGCCTTTTAGGTGTGTATATGTGTGTATTCTTGTGTATATGTTGGGATAGGATTGTGGTTTTGATAATCCCACATCGCAGTTACTATTACGGTTTTATACAGTCAATAAAACTTTCATTTTCTCTCTGTTCTTATCTCACACTTTACTTTTGGGATCATTTTCTTAAAGTAAATTGCTTAGAAGTTTCTTTCATGACTTTTGTGATAAAGTTTCTTAGTGTTCTTTTTGATGTAGGTCTTATTTTTAATCTGAAAATCTGGTTTCTTTCACTTTTTGTTTTTGAAAGGTGGTTTTAGTGGGTGTATCATTTTCTCATAGCTCTATCTTCTGGCTTCTATTACGGCTACGGGGAAGTTATGTTACTTACTTATTACTAAAGTTGTTATTACTAATGTTCCTTCATTAGTAATCTGTCTTTTATCTGGCTTCTTCTTGGATCTTCCTTTGATCTGGCTTTCTTGTTGGGGGTTGTTTATTTTACCTTGTGTTCAGATGTACTTTTCCCCCCTGAATTTGGCATTTCTTTGTGCTTCCTCTATCTGCCGATTCCTGTCTGTTGTACTTCTCATGGTCTTTCCACTATCTCCTTGTGGAATTATGATTAAACAAACATTTGTTAGACCTTCTCATTTTATCCTCCATAGTTTGAACTTTCTTTGGTTATTTTCGTCTTTGTCTCTATGCCTTTTCCTGCGTAATTTCTTCAGAACTTAATTCTTGATCACAAATTCTCTTCTCAGCTGTATCTGTTCTGCTATTTAGCCCTTTTATTGAGTTTTAAATTTTAAATTGTTCCATTTCTAAACTTCTTTGTGTTTTAAGTTGGCCTTTCATAGTCTTACTCATTTCTCCTTTTTGGCTTTTTTTTCTTTGAACACATTAAATAGTTATATTCTGATTTCGGTGATTTCAGTGTCAAATCTTTATGGTCTGGTCGTAATGTTGATTTCACTGACTCTTGCTTGTGATGGCTTGTTTCCTCAAATGTTTTCCTGGGATTCTCTCTTGAGACTTAACATGAGACATGAGTTGAGAAGGTATTTCTCCACAGAGGATTTGCTTCTGCTTTTCCCCTGTGTCTGGAGCACTTCACCTTGACTTGGGTCCACTTTATATAAGATGCTCCCCTTGGGCGTTTTTGGACCATACAGATAGTATGTAATCAGGCATAAACATAGGTGTGGTCAGCCAGTAGTTTCAAAATCTCTATAAGGGCTTCTTTTTTTTTTTTCATCTCCACTTAAAACCAAGGTTGAGATGGATAATTTTCCTTCCTTAACTGTTCTCTTCATTAACTGGAAGTTTGCTTCTAGCTCCTTGCTCTTTTGACCAGCGGTATGAACACCACCTGACGATTGTTAAAATGCAGACTCTCAGGTCTCACTCAGGCCTACTCAGAGTCTGCATTTTAACAAGATCCTCCAGGTGTTTTATATGCACATTAAAATCTTCAGGCTCAATTTCTCTTCTGAGTGCTGAGCCTCCCGGAGTCCTGGCCTCTAATAGGCTTTTTGTTTTGCTCAGGCTCAGCAGACTCCTCTCTCTGCTGTTCTGGAAGCTCTGTACCCCAGCTGTAGGTGAGAAAGACACAGGATATGTAATGGTTTAAGTGTTTGGTGACCTCACTGAACAGCTTTGTTAGTTTATCATTTTATACTTTCTTAAAGGCTCTTTGATAAAGAGATTTTTGTATATTTTTTCAACCTTTTTAGATGTTTTATAGCTATAGGTTTTTAGGCATCTCTAATTTATCAAATTGCCAGAAACAGAAGTTCTGAAAAGTTATTTGTTGTTTTGATTTAACGGTCATTCAGTCTTAACTTTGCTTTTATTATTCTTTCAGAAGGTCATCTTCTTGCTTGTAATGTACTTGTAAACAGAATTCTAAATAGGCTTTGGATAAGGCCAAACGACCCCTTGAAGAAGAAGACATGGGCTGTTTGGTGGTGATTTCCTTCTTTCTCAAAGGATGATTTTTGCTCTAAGTTTGTCAGGTATTGCCCGTGCAGTTGAGGTAGTCAGAGCTTGCTGAAGGCCAAAATGTAATACGAACATTAAGACACAGCTAACTTTTGAGCACGGTAAGGGTTCGGGGCTGACCCCCTGCACCATAAAAAATCCATGTATAACTTTTGACTTCTCCAGAACTTAACTCCTGATAGCCTACTATTGAATGGAAACCTTGTGATAACATAAACAGATGATTAACACATATTTTGCATATTATATGTGTTATATGTTGTATTCTTATAGTAAGGTAAGATAAAGAAAATAAATGTTATTAAGAAAATCGTAAGGAAGAGAAAATACATTTACAGTGCTGTACTGTAAAAAATCCATGTATAAGTGGGCCTGTGCAGTTCAGACCTGTGTTGCTCAAGGATCAGCTATAATTACTGTTGCTTAGTACCTACTCTTTGATAGGCAGAATCCACAGGAGTGGCTCTGGGGCTCCCCTTCACCCCTTTGCTAATCCTTACGATCCGACAGACCCTTTTTACCTGCCCTTCAAGCTACCTGTATGTGCCTCCCTGCCACCACCCTGCCAGGTGGCTGTGCACGGACTTGTTTCCAAAACTATAAAGTGTGTGGGTGCCAAAGGGCACAGCGTCCCCTGTCTTGTTTTGTATGGTACAGAAATGAGAGGAATTCTCCTCCTCCCCATTCTGTCACACTGTTACCTGTGTACAGAATTAGTTCTGTTTAGGCCTCCATGGTCTCAGAGTCCTTTGAGAATACTGGTCTTTTAGCTTTTCCTTGTAACCTTTTTTTCTACGATAAAGTTCCTTCAGAAGTACTCAAGGCCAGACCTACGGACTAATTTCTCAAACTGCTCCTTTGCTGCTCCTCTCTCTTTCCCACAGTACACTCATATTCCTATTCTTTTCCAAAAACCCTTTTGCACATTGACTTCTGTGTCCTACCATTAGGCTGAAGTTATTCCATTCAGAGTGTGCACATAGAGACATACACATTACGTCATTCCTCTGAGCTAGCCTGCAAGGTAAGTAGAAGTAACCCCATTCTGGGGGGTATACAGATTCAGTGAGATACAGTAACCTTCTTAGGGTCAGTCATATTGCTAAATGTGGCATTGGAACCCATGTGTGATTCTAGTTCCCTTAGTTTGCAAGTTTTTGTTTTTTTTTTTTACTTGTCCCTCGTATTACCGAAGGAAAGGGCCAAGCTGCTGTAACAGTTCTGCTGACGGGACGGGGAGGACAACTCTGCTTTGACAGAGTTCTTTTCCATCCAAGTCTGTGTTCTTTTCATCCTGTTGGCTCCACCAGGTGTAGGGCAGTGCCGCTGATCAGCCCCACGTACAAGAGTTGAGTTTTACTAGATATTTACAACCTGTGTCTCTTCTGAATGGTTGGACATAGGTTCTGAATGGGCACTGTCTATATCATATAAGTTATTAAATATTTTAAGTGTCACCTTGCCCTGGGTTTCGTCCACATCTGTATGGTTGAAGCTGGTTCACTGCCATGTCTGTATTATAACCCAGGGAAATGGGAAAAGAAATCCAGAGCAATTAGCTTGTTGCAAAAGTGAGGCAACTTAAAATTTGCACACATCACTTCCAGTCACAACCCACTGGTCACCACTTGGACACGTGGCTGCTTGGCTGCAGGGGAGGCTGGGAAATGTCATCTCTAAGCAAGTGGCCTGGTGCTCAGCTTAATAGCAAATGAGGTGGGAGTGGGAATCTAGAACCAAATGGAAGAAGGGAAAAGTGGCTACTTGAGACAGCTTCCACCACATCTACCTAATGTCACTTTTTCAGAAAATCATTTTGTTCAAATTGAACAGAATTACTGTAAATTAAAGACCGTTAGACCTGCCCCATCGGATTGTGAGGTTTAATGAGGTGTCATGTTTTCAGCCCCTAGTACAGAGCCTGGCACATAGCAGACATCTAACACATATATATGCATCATTTAAGAGGCAAGAATTTTAGCTTCAGATTTTGTCTGCATTATAATTGGTAGTTGAGACTATTTTGTGCCATTTTTATGATTTTGTGTAAATGCTTAGGAATTTCTACAGATTTGGACCATACCAAGGTTAATTTTTACACTGAATATCATTTCAAGCTTTGAGTTAGATTTTTTTTTTTTGATTTGCAAAACCAAACCTAAAACAGAAAGTGCTAATTTATTGTATTGAGTCTGAGTGCATAGTAGCAGGTGGCTACTGGTATCTGTTAAATACTTGGCTGATTTTTAGGCTTCAGAGTGAGTTATTTGATGTACAGTAAGACAGATGTCTTAGTAACCAGATGTAGAATCTAGTCATTAGCCGGAATAGATGAAAAATCTGTCCACATTTAGAATCTAATTTGTAACTATTAAAATTCTTTCTGTATATCTATCTATATTAATTATTACTGAATTATCATGACTTAGAAACAACCTTTCATGCTTTATAAATTTGTGATTTGTTGATGGTTAGATAGTTGGGCATTAATGAACAGAAGTTTCTATTGTGGAGGTTGGCTAAACTTCCTAAATTGGGATATATTGATGTCACATTCTAAAGAATCCTATACTTCAGATAAGAAGTGACTAATTAACAAAAATCACATGATTTGGACTGGAAATATCTTTCAATTGAGCATGGTTTGTGTTCGCCAAAATTTTCAATATAATATTTTTTAAATAGTCACAATAAGCCAAGATCAGATTGTTATATGAAATAATATAATCAGAAACTCATATATCTATATTTTCCATTTCTTAAATAAAAATAAATGCTACCTTGTAAGATATTATTGCAGGTTTTTCTCTTTAGCCTTTTAGTGTATGTTTAAATATTATTTTGAGGACATAAGAAAAAATACAATATGTTCTTAGGTATTGAAGTGGGAGTTTGAAGGCAAAATGGTCTGTAGTCTAAATAAGTAAGTAAAAATTTTAAATAAATAACTGTTTTTATTTTAATGTATATAGAAATTTTTATCACAAATATGAAGTATTTTATATAAGTGAGCATGTAGATGGGAGAAAACTATATTAATTCTGTAGATCATTGTCATAGCTTTATTAAAACATTCAGTTATGTATTTATTTTTTTAATCCTCGTGTTTTATGGGCTCTTGGATCTGTGGGGGAATGGTAGTTTGTACTCTAATTGGTCATTCAAACAAGAATTTTGCTGCTCCCTGAGCTATATGCAGTAGATATGCAAATGAACAGCCTGACATACTATTTTGAAATTGTTAATACAGTTTGTATGTAGCGTTAACTTTATGTAATCTTACAAACAAGTCTTACATAAATTCCAAGTTGGCTGTGGAGGGTGTGTATGTATAAAAAGATATATATATATATGTACAAATATTTATGTGCATATATATTTGTGTGTGTATGTATGGGTGTGTGTATAGATACAATTTTTTAAGTAATTTCTGTACCCAACATGGGGCTCAAACTCACAACCCCGAGATCAGTAGTCACAACTGACTGAGCCAGCCAGGCACCCCTATATATAATTTTTTAAAGCAGATGGCAGGGTGATGTAGTGATAGCTGGAATATGAATAAAATACATGTAATAAAAGAAAATTCTAATTATATGTAATGCTACCAGGAGCTTGCAGATAATACTATGATGATAATATTAGATAAAATTTATCGCAGTGGTAAAAGGTTTGCATGAATTGTCTTGTTTAATTTATTTAGTAACTCATGAGATAGGTACTGTTACCTTCAATTTAACAGGGAGGAAACAGAGTTAGAAAGGGTAAGTCACTTGACAAAGGTCAAACAACTGTTAGTTTCCTACTGCTGCTGTAACCAGTTGTCACAAACTTAGTGGGGAGGTGAGAAGTCTGAAATGGGTGAGAAGTCTTTGGACTGAAATCAAAGTGTTAGGGCTGTGTTCTTCCGGATGCTCTAGGGGGAGAATCTCTTTCTTCCCTTTTCCAACTTCTAGAGGCTGCTGAAATTCCTTTCCTCCATCTTCAGAGCCAGCAGCATCCATTAAGGCTGTCTGATGCTGTCATCCCTCTGGTTCTCTCTTCCAATTATCTCTTCCCCTTTTAAGGATTCTTGTGATTACAGTGGATCCACACAGATAGCCCAAGGTAATTGCTCTAGTCTAAGGTCATCTGATTAGCAACCTCAATTCAAACTGCTGCCTAAATTCTCCTTTACCCTGGAGCCTGACCTCTTCACAGGTTCTGGGTATGAGGTTCCGATCATCTTTGGAAGCCATTATTCCGCTTACCACAGTAGTATAACTGGAACTGGTCCTCAACTCTGTATGCCTCTAAAGCCATTCCTTTAGGAAATTCAAAACCCAACCCTGAAGTCATTTTTTTCAGGGTGGTTTTGCACTTATTGAACATGATCTTAATGAGGGTCGGATAACTTTCATAGCAGTTTAGGGAATTTAGCTTTCTCTATATAAACTATGGAGAAAGTGATCTCATTTGTATGTTGTAAATACCCGATACATTTTTTAAAAGTTTAATTGGCAGGAAAAGAGAATCGTGATTAGGATTCAAATATAAGAATACTAAATAACAATCTCTTGTAATTTAAATAATAAATATTGTCCTTAAAACTTTGTACTACTTAGTAACACTTAATCATCTCATTTCTGGTATTTGGGGCATTGCTTCACACAGGAATCAGTATTTTATGTATAAGTTTTTACAATTTTGATAATGGTTAACTAATTTATTTTAAAGCTCTTCTTTTTAAACTGATAATATTGGTTGCCTCTGAGGAAGGGAAGTGCCTGTCTGGAAGATAAAGGGAAGAATTTTCACTGTATGTCCTTTTGTACTTTTTGTACTTTGATAAATGTGAATGTATAAACTAAAAACAAATAAAACTGTTAACTTTTTAAAGTAGGGTAAAAGAACAGCTCCTAATTTTTCACTGTCTCCACTCTCCAGGATCACCCCTTTTATGTCATTCTGTGAGGAAAATTAGTTCTCAAGGAGAAAAATCCAAACCCATCAAACAATCTCTTAAGAAGCCAAAGTTACCAGAAGGTCGTTTTGATGCACCAGAAGATTCTAATTTAGAGAAAGAACCACTGACAAGTGAGTATGGGCTTACCTCACGGATATTACGGGTTTGGTTCCAGACCACTGCAGTAAAACAAATATGGCGGTAAAGTAAGTCAAATAACTGTTTTTGGCTTCCTAGTATGTATAAAAGTTATGTTTACACTATACTGCAGACTGTAAAGTGTGCAATAGCACTGTGTCTAAAAAAACAATATATATACCTTAATTTAAAATACTTTATTGCTAAAAAATACCATCACCTGATCTTTCAGTGAATCATAATGTTTTTCTGATGGAGGGACTTGCCTCAGTGTTAATGGCTGCCAACTGATCAGGGTGGTGCTTGCTATAACAATTTCTCAAATTGGACAACAAAGAAGTTCGCCACATTGATTTATTTCTTTCATGAAAGACTTCTCTGTAGCATGAGATGCTGTTTGGTAGCATTTACCCACAGTAGAACTTTCAAAATTGGGGTCAATCCTCTCAAACCTTGCCACTTCTTTGTCAACTAAGTTTGTGTAATAGTCTACCCTTTGTTGTCGTTTGAACAGTCTTCACAGTATCTTTCACAGGAGTATATTCCATCTCACAAAACCACTCTTTGCTCATCCATAAGAAGCAAGTGCTCATCTGTTGAAGTTCTACCAAGAGATTGCAGTAATTCAGTCACATCTTCAGGCTCCACTTCTAGTTCTAGTTCTCTTGCTGTGCCCACATCTGCAGTTAACTTCCTCCACTGAAGTCTTGAACTCCTCAAAGTCATCCCTGAGGGTTAGAATCAACTTCTTCCAAATTCCTTTTAATGTTGATATTTTGACCTCTTCCCATGAATCATACAAGTTCTTCATGGCATCAAAATGGTGAATCCTTTCCAGAAGGTTTTCAACTTACTTTGTCTGAATCATCAGAGGAATCATTACCTATGGCAGCGACAGCCTTATAAAATGTACTTCTTAAATAAGACTTGAAATTAGAATGACTCCTTGATCCACGGGCTGCAGCATGGATGTGTTAGCAGGCATGAAAACATTAACCTCATTGAACATTTCCATCAGAGCTCTTGGGGGACCAGGTGCATTGTCAATGAGCAGTCATATTTTGAAAGGAATCTTTTTTTCTGAGCAGTAGGTCTCATCAGTGGGCTTAAAATACTCAGTAAACTATGCTGTGAACACATGTGCTGTCATCCAGGCTTTGTTGTTCCATTTATGGAGCACAGGCAGGGTAGATTTAGGATAATTTTTAAGTGTCCTAGGATTTAGGGAATGGTAAATGAACACCGGCTTCAACTTAAAGTCACCAGCTGCATTAGCCCCTAATAGGAGAGTGAGCCTGTTCTTTGAAGCATTGTAGCCAGGCATTGACTTCTACTCCCAGCTATGAAAGTCCTTTTTCCAATAGAAGGCTGTTCCATCCACATGGAAAAACCTGTTGCTCAATGTAGCCACCTTCATTATTTATCTCAGCTAGATCGGGATAACTTGCTGCAGCTTCTATATTAGCCCCTGTTGCTTCACCTTGTGCTCTTTGATGTTATGGTGATGTCTTCTTTCTCCATATAAGCAATAAAGCTGTTTGCTTTCTTATGGTTTGTGCGTTCACTGAAGTAGCACTTTTCATTTCCTTCAAAAACTTTTCCTTTGCCTGCACAATTTGGCTAACTGGTTGTCGCAAGAGGCCTAGCTTTGACCTATCTCGGTTTTCAGTGTGCCTTCCACATTAAGCTTAATCATGTCTAGCTTTTGATTTAAAGTGAGAAACATGTGACTCTTCCTTTCACTTGAACACTTAGAGGCCATTGTAGTGGTATTAATTGGCCTAATTTCAGTATTGTTTTGTCCCAGGGAGTAGAGAGGTCCAAAAGGGGGAAAGACAAGGGAACAACTGTTTAGTGGAGCGGTCTGAGCACATGCAACATTAATCAGTTGACTGTTTTATATGGGTATGTTTCCTGATGCTCCAAAACAATTACAATAGTAATATCAAAGATCACTGATCATAGAGCACCATAATAAATGTAATAATAATGAAAAAGTTTGAAATATTATGAGAATTAACTAAAACATGACACAGAAACACAAAGTGAGCAAATGCTATTTGGAAAAATGGCACCAATAGACTTGCTCATAGTAGGGATGCCACAATTTGTAAAAAAAAAAAAAAAAAAAAAAAATGCAATATCTGTGAAGCATAATAAAATAAAGCTTCTCTTAATTTTTGAAGTGTCAAAGAAAGTATTTTAGTTATTGAGAAAAAAGAATGAAAGAAACATGTTGTTTATAATTCTTTATCAACAACACACTGACCATCACTTTGGGTAGGTTTAGAAAAAATAATTTCCAAACCCCTCACAATGATTGACTGTGTTTGTTTTATTTACTATACCCCATTATTCACATGACAAAGTATATGAATTGAGACCTGTTTCGATGCAAATAAGTTGAAAACCACTTGAGCAGACTTAAACAAAAGGTAGTGCAGGTTGTTACTGGGCTACAAGGTACACAGGTGGGGTACCCCAGGGCAATGATGCTTCTGGGCCTTGGAAAAAAATGGATCTTGGGAGTAAACACTATGTGGAAACCAGGACATTCTTCCTCCTTCTCTTGTCTCTGTTCTTCTCTTCATTCTTTTCTGTCATCAGACTCCCTTCTAAGTCCACTGGGTGGAAGGAACTGCTCCTTGCTGCTACTCAGGTCAGTAGAGCAACTAGACTGAAAATACAATTGTTTAGTTCTAATTCCAAATTTCTCTCTCTTTTTTTTTTTTTAAGGATTTTATTTATTTATTTGACAGAGACAGCGAGAGCAGGAACACAAGCAGGGGGAGTGGGAGAGGGAGAAGTAGGCCTCTCGCGGAGCATGGAGCCCGATGTGGGACTCGATCCCAGGACCCTGAGACCATGACCTGAGCCGAAGGCAGACGCCTAACAACTGAGCCACCCAGGCGCCCTCTTTTTTTTTTTATTTTTAAGATTTATTTATATGAGAGAGTGAGAGCACACCGGGTGGGGGTGAGGGAGAGGAAGTGAATCTTGAACAAATTCCCTGCTGAGTGTGGAGCCTGAGGCGGGGCTAGATTCCAGGACCCTGAGATCACAACCTGAGCCAAAACCAAAAGTTGGTCACTCAACCAACTGAGCCACCCAGACGCCCCTAATTCCAAATTTCTTAAGAAGAGAGCTCATTGGCCAAGCTTAGATCAGGTGTCTATAGCTAAATCAATCTGAGTGGCCAGTGGGGTGGGTCACAGGTGAAGGTGGTTATTCTCACCATAGCCATGTGGTTGGAGAAAGAGAAGGGGAAGTTTGGAGAAAGAAGAGGTTTTTGGAGGGTGGTGGGATAATAGACTAAACATTGTTTTGTATTTAGTACATACAAAATTTGGTTCATGTCTTAAAGCTCTGTTTTTTAAAGTGCTACTTTATTTTCATTCTATACTCTTTTGTACCTTTGAATTGTGGAACATGTGCAAGTATTAGCTATTCAAAAAATATGATTTTAGATAGTGTAAATGTAAACATACCAGTCTGAAACTTTGGCATGCCACCCCTGCTTGTCTCCTGAGAGTTAACCCATCCATGTAGTGAAGCATCCTAGGCAAGAAGATATCAACAGAGGATACAGGGACCTGTATCTGGAGCTCTTTAGAATATAAAAGCTTTTCTTTTTGTTCATTCAGTTAAATATTTCAGTTTATAGCACTATTAATCCCAGTCTAATAACCAGATCAGTCAGTCAGCCAAAATGATGGAGACTTTTAAAAAGCATAACCTAAAGGTAAAATTCTTCTTTCATAGTTTTAGCCAAGCACAAAAATCTAAGAGGAAATTTTTCATTAAAACATCATACACAAAAGTAGCAATCCCAGAAGTAAACCCTCACATATATGCTCAATTGGCTTTTGAGAAGGTTGCCAAGATCATTCAGTGAGGGAAAAGACAGTCTTTTCTATACGTGGTGCTGGGAAAACTGGATATCCACATGCAAAAGAATGAAATTGGACCCTTACACCATAAATAAAAATTAACTCTAAATATGTCAAAAACCTAAAATTAAGAGATAAAACTATAAAATTCTTTGATGAAAACACTGGGAAAAATCTTCATGATATTGATTTTGACAGCCGTTTCATGGTTGTGACACCAAAAGCATAGACGGCAAACACAAAAGTATATAAATTGGACATTATCAAAATTAATAAATTTTGGACATCAAAGGACATTATCAAGGAAGTGAAAAGAAAACCTACGGAATGGTGGAAAATATTTGTAGATCATACACCTGACAAAGAATATCAAGAGTGTGTAGAAAACTCCTACAACCCCACAAAAACAACTCAATTCAAAAATGGACAAATGACTTGAATATACATTTCTCCAAAGATACACAAATGACTAACAAGCACTTGAGAAGGTGCTTAACATCACATTCCTTACAAATCAAAACCACAGTGAGACACCACTTCACACAAACTAGGATGGCTACAATTTAAGAAAAACTGGAAAATAAGTGGCGGCAACAATGTGGAGAAATTGGGACCATCCTGTGTTTCTGGTGGGAATGTAAAATGATGCAACTACTCTGGGAAACAATTTGGCAATTTCTCAAAAAAGTGAGATATAGAACCCAGCAATTCTACTCCTAGGTATATATCCAAAAAAATTGAAAGCAGGACCTTGAGCAGATATCTGTATACCTGTGTTCATAGCAGCTTTATTCATAGTAGCCAAAAGAAACAACTCAGATGTCCATCAATAGATAAATGGATAAACAAAATGTGGTATGTGGAATACTACTCAGTCATAAAAAGGAATGGCATTTTGATTGTGCTACAATGTAGATGAACCTTGAAAACATTATGCTTAGTGAAATGAGCTAGACATGGACAAATATGATTCCACTTAAATTATGTACCTAGAGTAGGCAAATTCATAGAGACAAGGTAGAATATAGGTTATCAAAGTCTTGAGGGAGGGGGGGAAAAGGAAAGTTTTTGTTTAATGGGTACAGAGTTTATATTGAGGATGATGAAAAACTTTTGGGTATAGATAGTGTAATGGTTACAGACCACTGAGAATGTAGTTAATGCCACTGAATTGTATACTTACAAATGGTTAAAATGATAAATGTTATATATATTTAATACAATAAAAAAGAAAAAAGTACATTTCAAAAGGTAATCATCTGTTTGATACAATGCTAGGTATTCATCTTAACTTTTGAATCACTGAAATTTATGTTGAACATACCATCTCTTAGAAGCTGGTCTAGTAAACATCACCAAACCCAGCAAATGCTTTTCAATCCTCATTTTATAGGAACTGTCTATAAGCTTTGGCATTGTTAACCATTGCTTCTGGAAATCTCCTGTCTTGGTTTTGGTTATGCGTTGTCCAGTTCCTCCTCCTATTCCTTGAACCATTTCTTCCTGAACTCTTTTTTAAGCTCTTCTACCTCTGCCCAAAAGCAGAGGTTCAGAAATCTGGGGATAATTCTTCACTCCTGCTTCTTCCTGTGTCCTGGCTCCTAGTGTTATTGATACCACCTCCTTAACATTTGTCAACTCATCTCCTCTTATCCATCCTACCAGTAAAGCCCAAATTCAAGCATCTATGGTTCTTTTGGTCTGTCTGCCTTGTTTCCTTCCTTCTAGGCTTGTCTCCCTGCCTCTGGTACATATGTCATTCTAAGAAAAGTGTATAGGTTGTCCCTTTGCAGAGAGTAGACTTCGTTATTAAGATAATAAAGGAAGATTGTTTGCAGCTGAGCACCCTGTCTGATGCAAGGATGAATAAGGAAAATGAGATACAAAAATAACTGAAGGGGCGCCTGGGTGGCTCAGTCGGTTAAGCGTCTGCCTTCGGCTCAGGTCATGATCCCAGGGTCCTGGGATCGAGCCCTGCGTTGGGCTCCCTGCTCAGCGGGGAGTCTGCTTCTCCCTCTCCCTCTTCCCTACCACTCCCCTGCTTGTGAGCACTCTTTCTCTCTCTCTGTCAAATAAATAAAATTAAAAAAAAAAATAACTGTGAATAGGACGTTGTGTGATAACTGGCATAAGAGATATGCAAAAAAAGTTCAGAAGAAAAATAGAGAAAAGAGATAACATTTGAGCTGGGGTTTAAAGACACAATAAAATCATAAGTAGTTAAGGAATGGTGGGGAGAGGGGCGCCTGGGTGGCTCAGTCGTTAAGCGTCTGCCTTCAGCTCAGGTCATGATCCCAGGGTCCTGGGATCGAGCCCCACATCGGGCTCCCTGCTCAGTGGGGAGCCTGCTTCTCCCTCTCCCACTCCCCCTGCTTGTGTTCGCTCTCTCGCTGTCTCTCTTTGTCAAATAAATAAATAAATATATCTTTAAAAAACAAAAAAGGCATGGTGGGGAGATGTTTCAAAAAAGAGAAAGGTGTGGTCAGAGAGAAAGAGGCTGGGGAACATGATACCTGTGAGACACGGCCAATGGGCCTGCTTGGCTGCAGCATAGAGTGTACATAGTGGATTAATAGAATCTAAAGCCAGAGAGGTAGATATGGCTCAAATCTGGGAGGGCCTGAAGGATCAGATTATAGCATATGGGCTTTCTGCAGTAGACAGTGAGGAAAGCTCTGAATGCTTTTGAAGGCAGATTATTTTAATCAGCTTTACTATAGTATAATCTGCATATAATACAATTCACCCATTTTAAGTAAACAGTTCCATGAATTTTAACAATGTTTATAGTCATGTAACCAACACAAAGTATACAACAGTTCCATCCCACAAGGAGCCCCTAGTGCCTCTATAATTAGTCTCACTTCCCCAACCCCTAGCAACTATGAATCTGTTCTCCGTCACTATAATTTTGCCTTTCCTAGGATTTTATATAAATGAAATCATACAGTACATAGTCTTTTGTGTCTGGTGTCTGGCTTCTTTCACTTAATGTAATGTGGAGGAGGGATTCTGTTTTAGAAAGATGAATTCATCCTTCTGTGCAGATTAGGCTGAAGTCATGAGAGTCAGAAAACGGAAGAGTTAGAAAACTCTTACATTATTAGTCTAGAATGTGACTCAGCATAACTCAGGGTGGCACTAGCGAGAGTAAAAAGTTTCAGAAAACTGCAGGTTATAATGAGGGTGAAAATTAGGTTAAAGAAACATGAGGGAAAAGCCTCCGTAGAAGCTTCCAGTCAGAAAGAAGAAAGCTCAAGAGTTTGGGACTTAGAGAAGGAACATATTCAGGAGATAATGAAATCGAAGCAGATGGTGCAAGTGGACGTGAAGACCACTAGGAAAGAGGACCAAGGTCCTCTGTGTCCTCGGTATGTGAGGTTACTAACGTGGGTGTTCATAGGAAGGGTGATGGGGAGAGGTGAAGCTGCGAACCAAGTTCTGATCCTATCCAGGAAGGCAGAAGAGTCTTTATTACCAGACTGGAGAAAAGCACTGGACAAGTGAATGGTGTGGAATTCAAAAGAGGAAAGGCTTGTAGAGGTTTGGTGGGAGAATGAGAAGCTGGAAGTAGGAGTGAGGCACAGGGATATCGTGACCCTCTCTTCCCTAGTGCTGGGGACTGAATTGTGTCTCCCTGAAATCCATATTTGAAGCCCTAACCCCCAAAGTGGTGGTATTTGGAGATGGGGCCTTTGAGAGATAATTAGGTTTATCATTATCTCTCAAAGGCCCCATCTCCAGATGGGGCCCCGTGATGGAATTAGTGCCCTAATATTAAGTGACACTAGAGAGCTGGCCGTCTTGCTCTCCCTGCCGTGTGAGGACACAGGGAGAAGGGGCCATCTGCAAGCCAGGAAGAGAGTCTTCACCAGACCCAGCCACGCTGGCACCCTGATCTCAGACTCGTAGCCTCCAGAAGTGTAAGAAAGTTAATTTCTGTTGTTGAAGCCACTCAGTCTGTGGTAGTTTGTTATGGTGGCCCAAGTTGACTAAGACACTCAGTGAGCCCCAGAAATAACGGGAGACAGAAGAGCTTCCCTTAGAGGCTTTCAGAGGAAGTCCAAGGATGGAGTTCTTTAGAAAACAGAATGATAAGTGGGGAAGAGTTTATTCACAGTAGGGAAAAAATTTTTAAAAATAGATAAATATTTGAAAATTTTCAAGGTAAATTCTCTCTTTTCTTTTTCCTAGGGAGGGACTACATGATTTTGGTGATGTTCATTTAGCTTTGTAAAGAGACACAGGAGAAGAATTGGGGTTCCTTCTAATAGGTGATTCGTCTCCTGCTCTTCCCATATACAGAGCAGTAGTTTATGGGCTAAGTATAAGACTGCAACCAGAATGTCTGAATTCAAACTCAGTTTTACCACAGTAGTAGCAGTGTAACCAGGAGCACCTTTCTGAACCTCTTTGTACCTCATTTTCCTCGTCTCTAACATGGAGACAATAATTGTTCCTGTCCCATAGGATTATCATGAGGACAAAACAAGTTACTATGAATAAAGCACTCAAAAGTGGGCCTGACTCAAGATGGATGGTCTTATTATGAACACACAGTATTAATAGTAACATCTGTTATGTCCATAAATGGCAGTATCAGCTAACCATTTACTGAAGCCAAAACCCTATGAAGAAGGGCAAGAGTCCTCTTAGCTAAAATTAATTGATCGTTCTTATGTACCCAGCACTGAGCTAGATCCTTTACATGCATTTCTTCGTTTAATTCTCAACAGACTAAATCAGGTACGATTGTTGTACCCATTTTACTGATAAGAAAACTAAGAAATTGAGCCAAAGTAATCTTGTTTCAAGACCTTTCAAACCTTACGGATTTGTACTCTGTATTCCCTGCATTTCTTTCCTTCTCTTACAATCCATCAGCATATATGCAGCTAACTCCCCACACTGGGACCTGAGAACATTCCAGGAATTCTAAGTAATTAATTTGGTAATAAAGTTCATTGAATATGACAATTGTATCCTGAAGTGATTTCTCAAACTTGGGAAAAAGAACCACATTTACAGTTCATTTAAAAGGCTGCGTAGTAATAACCTAGTCAGTGGTATGTACTGTAACCCTGTCTTCAGGATTGGCCATAATGCCTTTCTCGTCCCTATTGACTACTGTTTTTGCATCTTCTGTCTTTCTTTAGAATTTCCAGATGACATTAATCCTGTTACCAAAGAAAGAGGTGGACCCAGAGGCCCAGAACCTACCCGATATGGAGATTGGGAACGAAAAGGACGCTGTATTGATTTTTAAGACACATATTATTAACTTCAGTATCTTTTTCTGAATATGTACATCTGAATTTATTTCCAGTTGTTTTCTTTCTGTATATCCTTTAAGTCATTTAATTTCTATAATGTGTTTAAAAACATAAATAATGCCTGAAAGAAAATATGCTGCTATAAATTAAGGGGAAATAGTTGTACATTAGCACATTAATTTAATTTAAATATATTGGAGTATATAAATGGCAATTAGAGCGCAAACTCATTTCATCACATTTCAGTTTATGTTAATCAGCTGCTTATAAAATGCAAATGTAAATACAAGTTTTAATGATTTTTATTGCCGCATGCTAGGTAATAGTGACTTTTTAAATGTGAGTTAAGTAACACATTATAGTTTGATAAGGCCACAGTAACAACAGAAAATCTAACTCCAGAGCCAGTTTACTTGGGTTCAAATCCTGGCTCTGCTACTTATTAGCCATGTGATCTTGGATAAGTTATTTAACTTCTCCACATCTCAGTTATCTTCATGCATAAATTGGAGTTAATGCTAGTTCTACCCTATCAGATAGTGAGAAGATATTTAAGTAAGTACATGTAAACCACTTGGAGCAGTGCATAGCACATAGCTCTCAGTGTGTTAGCTATCCTTCGATCTTAAATGTATTTTTCCAAGACTCTGGCTTTCTGTGGAGAAATATTAAGAAACCAAGTTTGAAATACTTGAACTGAAATTGTTTTATATGAATGTAACATTAAAAAATCATTAGTTGGAAAATTAGTGATTTTTTGCATGGATTAACTGAGCTGAAATATATACCAGTTTGTTAAACATGAAATTTAGATACAGAGGGTCAATATGAGGAAAGCAGGGGATGAAATGGGCCAGCTTAGTTTTGATGACTCAGAAGCTCTTATATTGTGGCCCTTGGATAACTGGGTCAGGAAAAGGCATGTGCAGTTTACAGATGTGGAATGAAGGGAGGGTGGAGACTGCTCGGCTCGCTGAGGCGTCCTATGCTGTCCTCTGGCCTTACTCAGTCCCAGAGATTGGACCTTCAGCCCCCAGGCTACACTTAAATTACTTAGAAAGAAAGGGTTTGCAGGGTCTGTAGAAGACAATGCAGGGAGCTGATAATGCTGTAATACGACTTATAAGAGCAATATTATTTGAGAAGATAATAGGAGATTTATACAAGAGAATAAACTTTCCTAAAAGTGTATTCTCCTCAGAAACTAAGTAGTGTAGTAATTGGGCCTTGTCATTCAGTCTTGGTATCGGTTCTCTCTCTCCCAGTCAACATTTGTTCTTCTAATGGCCGTTACTGTGTATTCCGTTGAGCAATAACCACATTCCTTTAAAAATATTCTGTAGGGGCGCCTGGGTGGCACAGTCAGTTAAGCGTCTGCCTTCAGCTCAGGTCATGATCCCAGGGTCCTGGGATTGGGCCCTGCGTCGGGCTCCCTGCTCTACAGGAGGCCTGCTTCTCCCTCTCACACTCCCCCTGCTTGTGTTCCCTCTCTAGCTGTCTCTCTCTCTCTCTGTGTCAAATAAATAAATAAAATCTAAAAAAAAAAAAAATTCTGTAATTTAGTCATCCTTCAATTAGCCCACATTAGTGTAAGTTTTTATTAGGTTAACATTCCAGGAGTACTATGTCAAATTATTTTGTATAGTTTTGCCTGTGTTTGTGGTATGTGATACAGGAGAGATAACTTAGATACTTCAAAAATGAATATAAAATATGTAACAACCAAAGACTTCCAAAAGATGTAGCACTGGAACTGCATCACTCACATCTCGTCCTATGGGAAGCAGAGTTGACTGAGAACTGCAGCTGCTGCCCCATGGGATCCACCCCTGTGTTCCTGCTGAGGCTGCACTTCCTCCAGGCTGTTCCCAGCCAATGAATGAGTATGTTGGCCCACTCCCCTCATGGATGACATTGGCTCAGGGACTCCCCATTAGCCGGCTCAGTACTTTCCTCGGACTGTACTGCTGTCTGAGACTCTTCCTACCCAATCCTCCTTTCCTTCTCTCTCCCTTCATAGGTGTCAGACTCTGCCTACTTGTCCCCTTCATGATTCAAAACGTTTCCCCGGTAAATCACATTTAATCCCATTTTATCATTTGTTTCTCAGAGAACCCAAACTAATGTGTATAGTTTTAAAAGAACAGCCTATAAAAGAACAACTTATAGACAGGTTTTTAGAAAATGCCACAAAGCTTGTGGCTTTTTCTAGTACAACATAGTCTAACCATTTAAATTTTACATTGCTTGGGGATTCTGGGAAATTATAGATTGTACATTTATACAGAAGGCTCGTACCCTGGAAGCTTGTACATTTTAGGTGTTTTGGTAGAATTGAATTATGTCCAGCATTTTTCTTATTGTGATGTCAGTTGCTGTGACCTACTATGAGTCAAAATCTACTGTTAACCTATTATTAACTTGAAGAGCTAGCCTAAAGCCATATTCTGCAAATAAATAACAAATGTTCATTGGTTAAATAGTATGGCTTACAATGAAAACAGTAATTGTTAATGATGAATCAGCAAATTTTTGTTTTTTTTTTTTTTGTATCAGCAATTTTAATGATACTTTCAGAACAGGGCAGTAATTTTTACAAGTGCAAGATAAGAATGGCAGTGGACTTTTTTTTTTTAAGATTTTATTTATTTGACAGAGAGATGGAGAGCACAAGCAGGGGGAGTAGCAGGCAGAGGGAGAGGGAGAAGCAGACTCCCTGCTGAGCAGGGAACCCGCCACGGGGCTGATCCTGGGACCCTGAGATCATGACCTGAGCCAAAGGCAGATGCTTAACTGACTGAGCCACCTAAGCGCCCCAAGGCAGTGGACTGTTAACCAATACTGATTGAACAGTTATGAAGGAAAGTAAAATGAAGAATGCCTGAGTTCATTCCTGCATTCAGTTGATTCTATTTAATCAGTGATTGTTCAGATATTCTGCTAGTCTCTGTGTATTTGGTGATGAATGAAACAGAGCCCTTGCCATCCTGTCATAAAGTCTGATGGATTTGATTTACACATGAGAACAATTCCAAATGATAACTGACTGAAGACTAAATGCATTGCAAGTGACTGTACTTCACCCCAACCCAACCAAAGGGAACTTCCAACGTTTGATGAGGCTTTCACTTTCTGGATTTTTATTACTAGATGACTCTTTAGAAATCTAAGTGTTCACCTTTTTAAATTTAAACAGATTCTGTGAGATATGGATCTAGTCAAATATTCATTCTGTGATGAGTTGTGCTCTGACCTTGCCATATATCAGACATTGACCTAGGCACTGACCAGGAAGGTGTGGAGTGAACAGAGTGATGTAATTAAGATTCCTGGACATGTAAAGCTTCCTCAAGCCGTTCCTGGCTCCAGAAGGGCATTTTTGGCAGGCATCCCTCTGCTCAGCCACTGGAACTGAAGCTGCCTCTGACTTCCCTAAGCCAGGACTGGCTGTTATGAATGAATTATAAAGAATATTGAATGATCCATGCATAGGAGGGGATATGTGAATATTAAGAAATATTTATCATGATTAAGTATTTGGTGTTGGTTCTGTGTCCTCTGGGGACTTTGTTCTAAGTCTTCCTCCTTGAGATCTTTCATTCATAGAAAGACACCGCTTTCCTGACCCTCCCATTGACTCTGGCCTTGTTCCAACATATGCTGCTTTTGCATCTCCCTCCTTTTCTCCTCAGTGGGGGCAATACTATATATTCTGTCTAAACCAACTTCTCTCGTGATCACCCAAATCTGGATGGAAAATTAAAAAGGTAACCTCTAATATTCAAGGTAACCTCTAATATTCAACCTATTATTAGAGGTTACCTTTTTAGATAAAGTAACAGAATCTACTGTTTCAGCACTCTTTGGTCTTAAGGCCCTTTTATACTCTAAAACTCTTGGAGGTCCCTTAGTTGTTTAGGACCCCAAAGAACTTGTGTTTACGTGTGTCGTATCTATTGATATTTACCATGTTAGGAATGAAAACTGAGCAATATTTAATTAATTTTAAAATAATCCCAGGGGCGCGTGGGTGGCTCATTCGTTAAGCGTCTCCCTTCGGCTCAGGTCATGATCCCAGGGTCCTGGGATCGAGCCCCGCATCAGGCTCCCTGCTCGGCAGGAAGCCTGCTTCTCCCTCTCCCACTCCCCCTGCTTGTGTTCCTGCTCTCACTGTCTCTCTCTCTCTGTCAAATAAATAAATAAAATCTTTTAAAAAAAAATAATCCCATAATTGGGGCACCTGGCTGACTCAGTAGAGCATGCAGCTGTTGATCTCAGGGTCATGAGTTTGAGCCCCACCTGGGGTGTAGAGATTACTTAAAAATAAAATCTTAATAATAAAATAACCCCATAACAAACCCATTACATGTTAACATAAAATAGCATTTTTTTGGAAAAATAACTAATTTTTCTAAAACAAAAATTAAGAAAAGTCATATTGTTTCAAATTTTTGTAATCCTCTTTTATGTCTAATAGAAGGCAGCTGTATTTTCATATCCTTTTCTGCATTCAATCTGTTGTGATGCTGCTTTCTTTTTTTTAAGATTTTATGTAATCACTTGAGAGAGAGAGTGAACGAGCACAAGCAGGGGGAGTGGCAGAGGGAGAGGGAGAAGCAGGCTCCCCGCTGAGCAGGGAGCCCGACAAGGGGCTCGATCCCAGGACCCTGGGATCATGGCCTGAGCCAAAGGCAGACGCTTAACTGACTGAGCCACCAGGCACCCCATGATACTGCTTTGATTGAGGTGTATCGAAGAAAAAAGCTGGCTTCACACAGACCCAAAGTTAGAAAATGGAGGATCTCACAGATCCCCTGAAAAGGCCTTGGGGAACCCCAGAGTCCTTGGACCACAAACTTCAAGAACTGCTGAGTCAATTAAGTAGAAAGGAGGGTACTAAATGCAGGGCAAGCAGAACTGGCTGAGCCTCCAAGACCAAGTTTCAGAACCACACAACAGCGCTGGCTGGAGAAAGGAGCTGGTACCTGAAATTCTAGTTGGCTGCACCTCTTCCAGGCAAGAACCCGCTGACCACTGGATGGTCACAGCCACCACTGTAGCCACCTGAGCCCCGGAGGCTGCCGCCAACCACACTGACGAAACAAAGACTTGGTAGCTTCCCCTCCACCCCCATCTATCCTATTTCTGCATCATTGTCCTCTGTGGGTGGACACTAAAGTCAGATGTCTGTCTACCCTAGTGGAGGATAGGACATGTACTGTCACCGAATTCTGTGTGGCTTTGGGAGGCTTCACACTAGGGAACTTACCAGATGTAGAGATGGTGTTCAAAAGATTTTGTGCAGATGTTACGTGTCAACCACTATCACCTGAGAAAACTAGTTGAGAATCAGCTTTATTGGGGCATCAAATTGTGAAATATGTAAAATATAATGTAGACCTTTAAAAAATAAGATTTGCGTGATCCCTAAGACACATTAAATGTCTATTCTTGCTCATTTGAAGAATGCTTTAATAAAGATTGGACATCTGAGCCTGTAATTTCTTTTTACGCCACTTACATAGCCTTGGTTAATGAATATGAACATTAGTTATGTGAAAGTTGCTTAAAATTCAGGAACAGCCCATATTCATTTAAAATATAGTCTAGATATATTTAGGCCCTGCTTTTCTAACTTGGTCATGGCAAGTGGAATCTTGTTTAAAGCCTTGAAACTGCAAGTACTCCTAATTAGGAGTTTTACTAGCTGTTGCTAGTAAAAAGGAATCATGGACAGATTGAGAAGGGAGTTTTTTGTTGATGCAGGTGTGAGAAGGAGATGAAAATCAAAGGAACTTGTAGAAGCAACTTATTAAGAGAATATTGGAAGCTGAAAGCATGCAAGGGAGAAAACTAGGGAAATGTCTTTGCAGGGTTGTCTGTAGCCCCTTTAGAAAAATCTGAATTTATAAACTGAGATGTTATAGACTGGACTGTAACCATTATTTTTTTTTAAGATTTTATTTATTAGAGAGAGAGAGAGAGAGAGAGCGCGTGCGCACAAGTGGGGGGCGGGGCAGATGGAGAGGCAGGCTTCCCACTGAGCAGGGAGCCTGACTTGAGGCTCGATCCCAGGATCCTGAGATCATGACCTGAGCGGAAGGCTGACTCTTAACCGACGGAGTCACGGAGGCGCCCCTGTAACCATTATCTTAAAACATTGTATATTTCCTAGCATAGGAGGTCACTGTATTCAAGCTGACATCTTCAACTTTAGATATTCATAAAGTTTGGATTCTTTGGTTTATCAGAAGATTTCATATTTTGTTTCATCCCTCAATGACTCAGGTGGATCCCTTATTTTTTCAAAAAAGCTTACACAGATTTCATCTTGAGAATATCCTCTCATTTTCCTGCTGGTTAGAAATGTCAGAACTTCTGAGTGAATTGTCCCATATCAAATCCAAACCCTTGATTACATGACCCTCTACCATTGTCCATACCTACATACTAAATGTTTCAACTGGGCAGAGCAATCTTTTTATTTCCTAATTTTATATAGATAGGTTCTTCTTATTTCCTAATTTTATACAGATAGGTTAATGCTGACTAGAATGCCCCCTGCCTTTCTTTACAAACACTTATCTTTTCTCTCTTCCTCCAGTCCTTTGCTGAAATGAGGCTAGGTTTAAATTACATGAGTGAAACACTCTTCTCTGCTTCCAAAAAAAAAAAAAAAAAAGTCCGATTCACATCAGACCTTAATGTTTTTCCGTATGATGAATCCTGACCACCTCTAGTCAAGCCTGTCACTGCAGCAGCCCCTCGTCCCTGTCACAGATCCCACGCCTGGCATGCACAGCACCGCCCTGCGTGTATGTATGCTGGTGGTTGTGGTGACTTGGCCCTTGTCCTCTTTTCCAGTGTTCTGTGTTTTTCTCTTCTGTGGGGGTTAGAATACCAAAAGGGTGAGGGTTCTGAGCGCAAGCTCTGCCAATTCAATGCACTTGATGTGATTTGAAAGGGGATGCCCTGCCACGAGCTCGTACAGCGGGCAGGGATGGTTGCACAGGCCGGATCGGCCTGCAGCAGCACTCCAGGGTCTTGTCCCTAGCCCTGTGGGGTCACGAGGCATCACAATAGTGACATCCGTGACTTCTGATTCCTGAGTCACTACTGTGTTAGTGTATTGTACTGAACAGGTCCACAGAGAGACTTCTAACTCCCCACCCTCCTCTTTGTGGCTGAAGTGATGGCCACCCCCTGCCATAGGCCAGTTTGTTCTTCTCTGTCTTGAAGTTAATCCTGGAAGTTCATTCTAGTGTCTACCCACCCAGCCCTTCCAATGTCATCACTTCAATACCTTTCCATTAGAGTAACTAGAGAGGTTTCTGTTTCCTACAGTGAATCCTGTCAAGGTATTTATCTGTGGATAGACCACTTCTGTCACATCCTGTTTTGTTCCTAGATTCTGCACTTGCTTTTCTTTATGTATCTGGAGCTACTTGACCCCACCTACATGCCAATCCCCACTGCAGGCGACTAATAGGAGTTCCAGAAAGACAAAGAGAAACAGGGTAGAAGCTATTAAAGAGTCAAAGCAAGACTATTTAGCAGAATCAAAGAATATATCACCAGACTAAAGAGACCCGCCAGTACCAATTCCAAGTCATAATGAAATTGCAGACTATCAGGGATAATCAAAAATCTTCCAAAGAAGAGGAAAAAAATGTCACAAAGGAAAGAACAAATGGTACCAAGCTTTCCAGTAGAACACTGGGAAAAAAAAAAAATATATATATATATATATATATGATCCAGGAAGAAGAGATTCAACACAAGGGATGCAGTAAAGGAAGATTCCAGGGCACAGCTGAGCAGCAGCCCAGAGAACAACCAGTCCAGACAAGACTAAGGTGGGAGGTGTGTGGAAGGGAGATATGGGAGAGAGGGAAATGGAAATGACATATTATTTAATTTGCTTGAGCATTAAAAAAAAATGATTGATAAGCATCTGAGAAATGTTGGAGAATTTAGGAAACATCAACAAGAACCTAGAAAACTATGCAAACAAAAAAGGAGACGATTTTTAAATTATTAACTCTAGGAAAAACAACTTTGTACAGGAAAGGACACGGACCTACAGTACACTGGCTCAGAGAGTAACTCAACGCATGTAATTGTTACATAATTATAACAATTTTTAAGATGTCATTGATTTGAATTTTTTTGAGTCATGACTTACCTGTATGGAGAGAAGGGGAGAAAGTGGGCGGAGGATGATAGTGTCAGAGAGCTGAATCTCGCACACTGTACTAACAAGAAGTCCGGAGGTAATTGCTAAAATCGATCAGTCCAGAGATAACAATGTGTGCACGTCATGCAGAAAGAGGGAGGTAAATACCAGAAGAATCAACTGGGAGAGCTCAGAGTGCTTGCACCTGGAGGTGAACTGGCTGGGCAGGAATTGCTGTTTTTCATTAGAAGCTCTGTTTCTTAAAATAAATGAATATATTAGTTATTATATTAAGAACTTAACACAGGTTTCTTGGGAAAATTTAGAAAACAGAGTATGAAGAAGGAAACGAAAATTATCTGTGAAACCTCTATACCTGCTTAACCTTTGGTGAATTATCCTTCAATAGTCTTAAGTATGTATAGATTTTTTTTTTATATAGGCATTATCCTAATAATTTCATAGCCAAAATTTCACTATTTTAATCTTCAATTTCTTAATCACAAGTGATGTTAAACACTTCTCCCTATGATCATCAGCCTTTTGCATTTCCTCATTTCCTCTATTAATTGCTTTTACTTGTCTCTTGCTCATTTTCTTTTGGATATTGGTCTTTCTATTATCAATTTGTATGAGATTTTGCTCTTCAGTTCTGCTTGTTTATGCTGAAATGTTTATTTTTATAGGGACTTTTTTTTTGGTATAACTTGGCCTCTGTGACCTTAACTTATTAATATCCCTTCACAAATTCCTTCAATGGTTCTTGCCCATGATGAAGTCCTAAGTTCTGTGTCTGGCCTTCCTGGTCTGGCCCTTGACCTCTGTTTGGGCCTCTCTTCCACAGGCCTCCAACATTCCAGTCAAGACCTACCACTCAAAGCCTCTCAAACCGGCTTTCCAATATCTCCACATCTTGACAGATAAACATGCTTTCTGCCTTAAATGCCTTTTCTTTACTGTCTGTCTAAAAAACACCTTTTGATCTATACCTCACCTTCTTGACTCTCTTTTCTGTGTTCTTTCCGCATTCAACTACTACAAATGTAATAACTTGTTTTAGAATTAATTGTCAATTTTGTCTCCTCCATTAGTCTGTGGGCTTCCTTATCTGGTTTTGTTCAGCTTTGTATCCCCAGTTGCAGCACAATGCTGGGTTCTTAGTAAACACTCAATGAATGTTGGCTCAGTGTTGAATAATTCAGTATTTGTGGTAGGCAGAATTCCACAGTGGCCCCAAGATTCCCTCCCCATGGTGTACATGTGCTGCCCCTCCCCCTCCAGTGCAGGTAGGACCTGTCAATATAGAGATAGTCCTTCTCTTGATTAGGTTGCATTATATGGCAAAGGTGTTGGAACAGTTATTCTAGTGGTCATGTTACCATTTTCACAGACTCCACTGTGGCCAACTGGAGGAAGAGTCTCCTGCTGGCTGCTGAGAAGTAAGATGCTATGCTGGGAAGGTGCCGTATGCTAGAGGCTCAGCCTCTCGGAGCTGAGCATGGTCCCCAGCTGGGAGCCAGCAAGAACACAAGGACCTTAGTTCTACAGCCAGAAACCTCTGAATTCTGCCAACCACGTGCATGAGGTTGGAGGAGGATTCTGAGACTCGGAGAAGATCCCATCCCCAGCCGACACCTCAGATTCAGTCTAGTGAGACCCTAAGCAGAGGATCTAACTAACAGGTGCCCAGACTCCTAATCCAAGGAAGCTGTGGATAATAAGTGTGTGCTGCTTTAAGCCACTAAGTGTCTTGTAATGTCTTATGCAGCAACAGAAAACTGATACAGTGTTCAAGGTGCTATTACTAGGGCACTGGGGCCTTGAATCTCAGGAGCAATGACTGGGCGGGCTTTAGGACCGTATTGTTTCGATAACTGGATCCTGGTTTTGATTTTGTGTCCAAAAATCCCTCCAAGATCTGCCCTGCCAAACTCTCACCACTATCTCTCTTAAGAGAAGGAAAGCCATACTACCCGTAGGCATTCCCTGTGCTAACCACCCTATTGATCAACAATTTCATTACTGCTTGTGGATTCCTTCTTGCTGTGTTCTGTCCACATATACTAGCACTCCTGTTACTTTGCAGTGAAATCTCCCTTCCGTACGGAACCACACGTGTGAGCTACCACTTACTGTTTACTGTGGTAACTTTTATATGCTGCATCAAACCTGCTTGACTGAACCCTCAATAGCCCACAGACTGGTCTTGTTCACAGCCCAGAAGGTAGATCTGTTTCCTTCTCAGACTCCCCTCTAATAAGTTACCGGGCCCAGTATTCTAGAATTGGGTCAGTTGGGTCCCTCAGGCACAATAAAATGATCAATCCAAGTCATTAAAAGAACATTTAACCATAAAATGCTATTTGCTTTAATTTAGAAAAAATAATGAGAAGCATTTTTACAACTTTGAATTGCTATAAAAGTGCCCCAAATTCTTTTGATTTATTTAATAAATAGTTGATCTATTAGATAAAAGTGCACTGTTTTTTAAAAACCACCCAAAATACTAAAAGATTTGGAATCTTCTACCGTCTTTAATGTTGATAAAAGATAGGTAGCAGAGAGTTCCCCTTGAGTTGCCGGGCAAGTGATTTAAAAAGATAGGTGGTGGTTAAGGAAGAGGGAATTGGGGCAGGTCAAGCTAACGTGCTGCTTGGGGGAAGCCAGAGCGGCTGGGGAGGGCTGGCAAGTGCCACGTTGAGAGGAATTATTTAACCCAGTAATGGACTCGGTCTCAAAATGTCTGAGACTGAACCTGGTCTTAGCATCATTTATACAAGGATATAAGCTGAGCTCCAAGACAGTTCCCCTCATTTTCTGTAAATGAACCAAGAACTTCAGGCTACATAAGGCAAACCCCACTTACTTTTCAGAAACACTAAATTCACTTGAACTACCCATATTATTTGTGTTTAATTTTTCTAAGGCAATCTAAAAAGAATTACTAGAAACAGGAATCTGTAAGTACAGCAAGTGCCAAAATAACAGAATAAAGATTCTTTGCCATATTCAGATGCTTTCCAAAACTTAGAATAATTAAAATGTAAGAGGCAAAAATAGTTTCAGAAAAGAATAATGCTGACATTTTCAGATACTCCGCCAAAGCAAAGCTCCTCTTCTGGCATGTAGCAGCCTGACTTAGATGAGCCCCAGTGGGGGAATGAGCTCCTGCTGACTTCCTGCCAAGCCTCTCCACCCCTACATGCCGTCCCCAATGCAGGCTATCAAGTAGGCCTTGTTACCACACCAGGGTCAAGTCACTAAAACGATGCTTAGGTGTGAAATGTCATAGCTATTTCAGTAATTGAAATACAAGATATTTCCTTATTTTCCCCTTCAAAATGTGAGTACTAGATGAAGTTTTCAGGACACTCTCATAACCAGTTCAAGACCTACATATCATGATTTAATTTAAGCCCTCTCAGAAAATGTGCTTTCCTCCAAACTTTTCCAGCCTGCTCTTTGTAATAGTCCTCACATTACAGTCACTTCCAAAAAGCCCTCTAGATACATACTTGCACGGTTAACGGTATTAAGGTGCCTGTTAACATGTGTATAACTTGTTAGAATGTGTTAATTACTTTCGATATATTCATTGCCACTTGGCATTAAGCAATCTCCTGTGGAAAGAGACCAGACATCAACTTTATTATTGTTGCTTAAGCTTTTATTATGGAAATTTTAAAAATACACGGAGGTAGAAAGAATAACATAATGTGTCCCCCATGTCATGTACCCACCACCCAAGTTTAACAATTATCAATATTTATCAACAGTTATTAATTATGTTTCCTTTTACACACTTTTTCTCTCCTCTGAGATATTTTATGGCAAACAACTTCCCGCTGGATGTGTAATATAGAGAGGAGTTAAGTAAATGTCAGAGAATAAATAGGGCCCTGGCGGGGCAGCCTGTCCAACTGGTGGGGGCAAGACACTAGCAGAGGTTGTCAGCAGGAAGGAGAAACTAGCCCAGGACGAGGGTACTGAAAGGCCAAGGAGTTTTTTTAAAATGTCTATTTTCTGAGAAAGAAAACTGATCTTGACTGCAAAACAAAAAAAAAAAATGGTCTTCTTGTTTAAGGTTTTGTTTCATCTTAAGTATAGGATGATTGTGCCTATATTTTCATTTATTTCAAGATATTTATTTATTTTAGACTTAAAATACTCATAATTACCCTGAGTTTAAGCATCATGTTGTAAGCAGGATGGTAACCAATTGGTTCTCAGTTCCTCAGTTTTACAGCCAGTTCTTTATTTTTTTAAGAGGTGTTTATTTATTTGAGAGGGAGAAGGAGGGGAGGGGCAGAGGGAGAGGAAGCAGACTCCCCATTGAGCGCAGAGGCAGACACAGGGCTTGATCTCATGACCCTGAGATTGTGACCTGAGCCGAAATCAAGAGTCAGGGACTTAACTGACTGAGCCACCCAGACCCCCCTCTACGACTAATTCTTAAAGATCAAGAACAGTGATTTTACAGATTTTGGGACATACATTAAAAAATTTTACCATCTTTTACATTCAAGAAAATTATTATTGTTATTATTAAAACTATTATGCATCTTTGATTATATCACATATTTCCATTTCTTTTCCTTTGGAAAAGTGGCAGTTAAACTCTTTGGAATTGTCTATTCCTTAAACAAACCTCTATTTCCAAATATTCAACATATAGTCTTTCAGATAGTCCCTTGTCTATCTTTTTTCTTTTTTTTTAAGATTTTATTTATTTATTTGAGAGAGAGAAAGAGAGAGCACAAGCAGGGGGAGCAGGAGAGGGAGAAACAGATTCCCCGCTGAGCAAGAAGCCCGATGCGGAGCTCGATCCCAGGACCCTGGGATCATGACCTGAGCAGAAGGCCACTTAACTGGCTGAGACACCCAGGCACCCCAGTCCCTTGTCTATCTTTAAGTGTAAATGTAACCCAAGTGACTAAGTCCTCCTTACACTAGCATGTTTGGGAAAGGGGGGTTGTTACAGGACAGCATGTGAGTTATTCCTCACTGCAGAGGTGACCTCCTTGCCACTTGGCCACTCAGTGCCCATCTGTGGCTCATAGTCTTTCCCGTACCATCCAACACCCCTGCCTCCTCTCGGTGGGATACTGATATGGCTGGTCACTGCTCGGTGGAGGATGCTGGGAGAGGGCCATATTTCCTGTACCTCCGTGTCCCTTACACCCCCTGTGCTCAGATCAGTCTCTCAGTCAAGGTTTGAGGTGACTGAGAGAGTGTTTGGGGCAGCACAGAATAGGAAACAATGCACACTAACATGATAAGGTAAGCTATGAAAAAATTCATTGGGCTTTTTTTTTTTCCATATTATTGGTTTCCTTTAATTATTGTGACCTCACCAGGGAAGAATAAATTCTCTATCCCTCCCACCAATTCTGTAAGAGGCCAGTATTGTGTTTTTAAGGCCCAAGTTCTTTTTTACGTCTCTCTGCCTCCACCAAGGAAGTAAATAGCTGTTGTGATTCAGGTGCTTCGAGAGAGACTCACCTGGTCTGCCTCTGGAGGAGAGGGCAAGAGGGCTCAGGCTTTGGCTTCAGGTGGGAGTGTGGCCCATTCGTACCCCACCCCAAGCAGCACCCCTGCTGGAAGCCCCTTTGAGGGGATGGACCGGGGACTAAATGCCCAGTGCCCCAGTGTTGTGAGTTGTGCTCATTTCCTAGGGCTGCTGCAACAGTATCACAAACCTTGTTGCTCCAAACAACAGAAAGGCGTTATCTCACCGTCGTGGAGGCCACAAGTCTGAACTCAAGGTGCCGGCAGAGCCATGCTCCTGCTAAAACCTGTAGAGGAGAATCCTTCCTTGCCTCTTTCTAGCTTCTGATGGAATGCCAGCAATCCTTGGCGTTCCTTGGTTTGCAGGTACACAGCTCCAGTCTCGGCCCTTGTAGTCATGTGGCATTCTCCTTGTGTGTCTCTGCTTTCACATGGCTATCTGTTAGAAGGACTCCAGTCATATGGGAGTAGGGGCCCACCCTACTTCAGTATGACCTCATCTTAACAAATTATGTCTGTAATGACCCTCATTCCAAATAAGGTCATGTTTTGAGGTATCAGGGCTAGGACCTCAACATAGCTTTTTGGGGGAGAAACACAATTCAACCCATAACAAAAACCATGGTACAGGATACAGGGACCAAGCCTGCTATGGAGGAGGCAGCCACCAGCCTTTGAATAGGCCAAGCAAGCTTGAATAATGACTATTTTCAGCATCGACCAGCTAAAGACCAGAAGCCCTCCGCAGGTTTTCTAAGCTGTGTAAGCATTTAGAGACTCTTACACCACCTTAAGAGGGTTAAGGAAGCCTCCCTCGCTCCACCTCCACCATCCCAAATAATATGACTGTGCTTGCATTTCCTGGTGGGGGCGAGGGGGGATAGGTTGGCTGATTCCCATGCACTCATGGGAACATATTCAGATGACCCCACTTGACATCATGGTTCCTACTCCCTGGGCCATCCCCCCCCCCCACCCCAGCCATTTCTTTACCGGCTGTTTTTTCTAAGTGCCTCATTCTTTCATTTACTTTCCACAGTTGCTAGTGTTCTACTTTTAGAGTACTCTTTTATTTTCCATTTGAAACTTTTGTGGACTGTATACACATAGGCAAAAAAACTGATGTTGCTTCCTAGTCAAAAGTGCCATCTACTCCTGGTGGGCAGGCTTAGTAATAAAACATTTTGCAGTAACAATATTTCTTTAATACATCCTATATAAAATTTGTAAAAAGAATTTATTCTGCTACCAGACCCTATAAACAGCAGGGAAGGGATAGAAAAACATGTCCTCTCCCCATAGACTCAATCCCTAGGGGTTGAGAATACGGGAGGCTGGATTTTTTTTTCCTCCAGTTATATAAAAATCAAACAAATGCCCCATTTCTGCTCAAATTCATTCGAGATATCACCATTCTGATTTTTCCTTAGTTTTAAAACTAGACTCTGTCTACAATTTTTTAAATCCCATAATAGCACCCTCCTACTCAGAGACAAAATGGAAACCTCTGTACACTGTTCTGTAATCAAAGCATCTTCACGCAGTTGCACACAGGAAAAAAAAATCCAAGAAATAAGACGACAGGCCAACTACATTTATAAAATCATATAAATATTATGTAAAAGCATTTTAGTTGTATTTGATAAAACAGCTACTTTTACCGATAAAATTGCTAAACCACTTTTTTATTGAATTTTTTTTAAATTCCCCTTTAAAACAATGAAAAAGCAGGGCTGTAGGCAGTTTGCCCTTCACCCTCCCTTAATAGAAAATCATTAAGATTTATTAATCTGAATGCAGGATCATTTTACAAAGAATTTGATTTATATATATATATAAAGGTAGAGAGTACATCAGACCCTCACACCAAGATGTGCAAGCATTGACAGGTTAACGGCTAGTTACAAATCATTTCCATAAAGTTTCAGCTATTTCTTGGGCTTAAAGTATGGGTACAAACTAAATTATATATTGGTAATTGTTTTTTATGAAACCATCCATTTCCCTTTATTTATTTAACTACTCCAGAGCAAAGCCAAACAAAACAGAACAAAACAAAACAAAACAAAAAACCCAGCATACTTGTTGCATTTTTCTTAAGTCAAACCAAGCTGTTAACAGGATGAAGAGTCAATATACAAAGTATTCAATGAAAATTATCTGAAGCCACTCTAAAAAATATCACTGGTGCAAACCCACTTATCATTCATATTCATGAGAACAAATAACTGGTGAAAGTCACTGAGCAATTCTTCATTTACCACCTGTAATTTTTATAGTGACCGAACAGTGCAAACGCTTTGACTCCTCACTCTCAGCTTCCCAGCTACCATACTAAGGACAGAATTATTGGGAGCTGGCTGATGATCATATGGTGTAATAATATGGTGGGCTTTTTAGAATGGCACATTCATCACCTTCCCCATAATGCCTTCTTTTTCCATGGAACGGTTCTTTCACCCAAGACAAACCTGTCCCCTGTAAATAGAGCACCCTGCTGTCTCCTGTCAACGTCAAAGTTGTGATATTAAAGATGGACAAAACTCCCCCCAACTTTCTCTCACATAGGGCTCTAGGCCATTTTGCTCAGTGTCCTTGTGAACCCCCACCTCTCGTTCTGTATTGCGGGGACCATGCTCCTTGCACACAGAGTCCAGAGCCTAGGGGCCCTCTCAGCAGAGGTGGCTGGATGGTGGGGAGCTCCACACCTTCTCACAGAGCCTGTGGCTACTTTTCCATCTTTCCCGGAGGTACCACCAGCTCTAGTCAAGTTGATCAGAAGTTAGAACTGGACACTGCCTATATATTATAAATACCAGATGTTATCCAGAGCAGAGAAGAATAACTAGGAAATTAAGGAATTTATTTTTATGCTTTGGTTATGGGATGAATTGCTTTAGAGGCTCTTGGGAAGCAGCTGCAACTAAATAAGAACATGGACAATGCCTGAATTCTCCACTGAATTCCTGCAAGCCAGGAATCCAGGTTCATCAAATCCTTTTGGAAGATAAGATTTCTGGTCAAGGTAAGGAAATAAATAACCCTAATAGTAGAAGAATCATAGAACTTGGGATAAACCAGAGAATTACTGTTTCCAGTCTTCCTATCTCACAGATAAGAAAACAGGCTTAGAGAGGGTGAGGAAAACACAGGATCACAGTCTCCCACCCTCCAGTCTAACATGAAAGTGACGCCACCAACCAAAGCAGCATCCCCTGATTCAGCCCTCCTTCATCAGCATGTCCATCGCCAAGTCAGAGAGCTGACCACCTGAGAGGTGGCAAATAGTTAGCCACCAAGAAACTGGCTGGCCCATGTCCCAGGAAGCTTTCAGAAATTAGACTGCATTCTAGTTTACTGATTTTTTTCCCTGTAATTATGAACTAGCCCTTTTCAAAGGAAGGACGGACATATTTATTTATGTGCCAAACTGATACACAGAATGGCTTACTGTTCTGCACGTAGTGTGGAAACTATGCCATTCATTACTATGTTTGGTAGGATCATCTCAAATTTGAAAAGCAAATTACCAGTCTAAACCAACATATTAACTCCAAGCAGAATTAAATTTCAATTTGTGAGAGTCCTAACATTAGCTTGAAAACAAGATACACTAACGTTATAAAAATAAAAATAGACTACTACTTTTATTTGGTTTGTACCCATTTTTGTTCTTAGAATTACAAAAAGGAATACATTTGATAATTTTGCCCTACTAGTAGTATGTATATGTATGCATATATAGTTACATATGCATATATAATATACACAGGTATGTAAACACACACATTAGGAATAGAAAAGTTGTATTAAACTGAGCAGGGAACTACTCCTAGGAAATAGTAATACCCCTCCCACACTCCCACCCCACCCACATGCATTGATAGTTGTATCAGTTAAGATAGACTAGCATCTGCTGAGGTAATAAATAGCCCTTGGGTTGGGGGCCCAGGGCTTTTTTTTTAAGGTTTTATTTATTTATTTGACAGAGAGAGAGAGAACACAAGCAGGGGGAGTGGGAGAAGGAGAAGCAGGGAGCCCGATGCGGGGCTCGATCCCAGGACCCTGGGATCATGACCTGAGCCGAAGGCAGACGCTTAATGACTGAGCCACCCAGGCGCCCCGAAGGGTCTTTTTAAGATGCCAACAATTACAAACATTTTTTGCCAAGATTATTATTTCTTTGATAGTATAACTGCCTCAAAAACTTAGCTGGCCCCTTCCCTCTTCCTTTGGTTGGGTTATAATTAAGTGCTCAGCAGGGCTGGAGCCAGGGTCAGGGGAACTTGGTCAGTGTGGTCTGTGTGTCCGGAAGAGGTAGAGCCTGAATGTTTGGAAGGCTGATGATATACGGAGGGATTGAGCAGATCAGTAAATATATTGAGGAATAGGAGCCAGGCTTCTTACTGATAAAGGAGGTACAAATATGGTACAAAGGAAGGACAGAATAAATGCTAGAGTATCAAACTGGAATTGGAAATAGAGGTATCAGTGTGAACGTTTGGTTTTCAAAGTAGGTAGGTAGTTGATAGATAGGTATGTGTGTATGTGTTTTCCTGTGTATGTATATACATCCGTATATCACTCAGCTTGTTCTGCTGAGATGGCCTGGAAGGATTGATATTTCTGTAGCAATGAGCACACTGAACTCCTAGATCTTGGTTTCTCAATACCATTTTCAATTCAAGGCTCTTGAATAAATGGCTGATTATAGGGCTGGGGCAGGGAAAGTACAAGATGAGCCTGGAATATCTAGTTTTGCCAAACGGTAAGGATATGTTCAAAGAATAATAAGAGAAGGTCATAGGAGCCAGCTTCAAAGGTCTGCCACCGGCCAAATATGAAAAAATTTGAGGATAAATGTTGATCCATGTTATGCTGTGGCAAAATATACTACTGCTTCTGATAATTTGGAAGGCAAATGATGTGTCTCTAGACTTATAATTTTAGGGGAAGAGATGGGTTAATATTTGCTGCATTTCCAATTACTGAAAGACAGATGGGTTCAGAAATAACTGGCTAGTTTATAAGCAGGATCAAAAGGGAATAGAAAGTCGAGAAATTCAGAACTTGTAGCAATGAAAGAGGCAACTGCTGCTTAACTCCAAATAACAAAAGATGAAAATTAAGAAGTGTCTTGAGTTTGCAGCAAGGATCAAACCAAGAATATGGCTCTCAAACTCAATGAATAGATGAGGTGGCAGCCAGTAAACCCTTCAGTTGGTAAAAGACTGGAGAGTGTGTCACTCTAGAGTTCTTCAGTCCTTATCCACCACATTGACCTTATCACATTCAGCATCTTTCTGTTCTCTCTCCATAACACACACACACACCCCCCATTACTTTTTCTGTACCCTTTGAGAGAGTAAATTGCAGACATGATGCCTGTTATCCCTAATACTTTCATGTTAATCTATGTAAACCCCACAGCTAACATCATACTTAATGGCAAAAGGCTGAATGCTTTCCCCCTAAGATCAGGAACTACACAAGGAGGTATGCTCTTGCCACGTCTAATTAGCATTGCACTGAAAGTTCTAGACAGGACAGCTAAGCAAGGAAAAAAGATAAAAGTCATCCAAAATGGAAAGTAAGACACAAAATTGGGGTGCCTGGGTGGCAAAACCAGTTAAGCGTCGGACTATTGGTTTCAGCTCAGATCATGATTTCAGAGTTGTGAGATCAAGCCCAAAGTTGGCTCCACGCTCAGAGCAGAGTCTGCTTAAGATTCTCTCTCCATCTCCCTCTGCCCCTCCACCGCCCCCATTGTCTCTGTCCCTAAAATAAATAAATTTTATTTTAAAAAGGACATAAGGGCGCCTGGGTGGCTCAGTCGTTAAGTGTCTGCCTTCGGCTCAGGTCATGATCCCAGGGTCCTGGGATCGAGCCCCGCATCGGGCTCCCTGCTTCTCCCCCTCCCACTCCCCCTGCTTGTGTTCCTGCTCTCGTTGTCTCTCTCTCTGTCAAATAAATAAAATCTTTAAAAAAATAAAATAAAATAAAAAGGGACATAAAACCACCTCTATTTGCTATGATCATGTACATAGAAAAGATGAAGTGATCTACTAAAAAGCTATGAGAACTAATAAATGAGTTTGGCAAGGTTGAAGGATAAAAGATCAATATACAAGAATCAATTGTATTTTTATATATTAACAATAAACAAGCCAAGATGACATTAAGAAAACAATTTCATTTACAATACTATCAAAGAGAATGTGATACTTATGACGAAATTTCTAAAGGAGGTGAGAGCTGTATTCTGAGAACTGCAAAACATTGTTGATAAAAATTAAGGAAGCTCAGGAGCAGAGCAAGATGGCGGAGGAGTAGGAGACCTGGATTTCATCTGGTCTCAGGAATTCAGCTGAATAGGGATCAAACCATTCTGAACACCTACGAACTCAACAGAAGATCGAAGAAGAGAGTAGCAACAACTCTCTGAACAGAAAAGCGACCACTTTCTGGAAAGTAGGATGTGCGGAGAAGTGAATCCGAGGCGATATTTGGGAGGATAGACGGCGGGGGAGGGGGCTTCCGTCAGCCGCTTCTGGCAAGTGATAGAGCCGCGGAGCACAAAATCGGAACTTTTAGAAGTCGGCTCCGCTGAGGGACGTTGCTCCAGTGGCTAAGCGGGGGGGGGTTGGAACCCTCGTGGGACAGTGTGGTCTCAGGACCCTCGGGGTCACAGAAAGACCGGGGGTGCCTGAGTGCGGCAGAGCTCCCAGGTATCGGAGTGGGGAAGCCGGCTGCAGAGACGGAGCCGAGGCGCGGGCTCTCAGCTCGGGGTGGCCATAAACTGTGATCCGCGGCCCAGTCAGGCCACTGCTCCTCCAGCAGGGACCCAACAAGCGGCAGATCCAGGGAGACTCCCCTTCCTCCCCCAGGAGGAGCAGCGCAGGAGCGCAGCACAGGGATCTGCTGGGTTTGGAGACTCCATATGGGGTCAGGTGCCAGAGATAGAAACGCTCGGTCACAGGCCGGGTGAGCACGGAGTGCGGCCAGAGACCGGGGACATGGGAGTGACTGACTGCTTTTCTCTGGGGGCGCACTGAGGAGCGGGGCCCCGAGTTCTCGGCTCCTCCGGGCGGAGATTGGGAGGCCGCCATTTTCACTCTCATACTCCAAAGCTGTATGGAAAGCTTGCAGGGAACAAAAGCTCCTGAGATCAAACCCGAGCAGATTGCTCAGCCCGGACCGACAAGGGTGGGGCAGTTCCGCCTCTGGCAAAGACATTTGGGAACCATGGCAACAGGCCCCTCCCCCAGAAGATCAGCAAGAACAGCCAACCAAGACCAAGTTTACCAATCAATGAGAACGGTAGAACTCCGGCTCTAGGGGAATACTGCACATAGAATTCATGGCTTTTTTTTATTATGATTCTTTAGTCTTTCAAAGTTAATTCTTTTTAACTGTCTTTTTTTAAAAATTTTTCTTTTTCCCCTTTTCAACCAACATCTTATCAATCCCTTTTCTAAAAAACATTTTTATTTTTCGTTTTTAGAGTCATATTCTATCCCTTCATAGTAGTTACCCTTATTTTTGGCATATATATATAAGGTGTTCTCTCTTTAAAATTTTGAGATACAGTTTCTTCTAACAGATCAAAATATACCCTAAATCTCTAGTGTATGGCTTTGTTCTAGTCTCCTGCCTGATCACATTCTCTCCCTTTTTTCCCTTTTTTTTTTAAATCCTCTTCTTTCTTTTTTCAAACAACTTCTTATCTTATCAATTGCTTTTATAAAATCTTTTATAATTTTCACCTTTACAGTCATATTCCATCCCTTCATCGTATTAACCCTTATTTTTGTACATATATAAGTTTTTCTTTCTTTAAAATTGTGGGAGGCACTTTCTTCTAGCAAACCAAAATACACCCAAAATCTAGTGTGTGACACTGATCTATTCACCAGCCTGATCATATTTTATCATATTCTGTTTTTTTTTGTTTTGTTTTGTTCAGTTTTTGTTTGTTTTTATGTTTTTCTTTTTTTTTTTCCTTTTTCTGTTTCCTTTCTTTCCTTTCTTTTCCCCCAGTTTCAGGTCTTTTCTGATTTGTTTATAGTATATTTTCTGGGGACATTGTTACCCTGTTAGCATTTTGTTCTCTCATTCATCTATTCTCCTTTGGACAAAATGACAAGACGGAAAAAATCACCTCAACAAAAAGAACAAGAGGCAGTACCGACTGCCAGGGACTGACTCAATATGGACATCAGTACGATGTCAGAACTAGAGTTCATAATGTGGATTTTAAAGATACTAGCTGGACTTGAAAAAAGCATGGAGGTTATTAGCAAAACCCTTTCTGAAGAAATAAAAGAACTAAAATCTAACCAAGTCGAAATCAAAAAGGCTATTAATGAGGTGAAACCAAAAATGGGGGCTCTAACTGCTAGGAGAAATGAGGCAGAAGAGAGAATTAGTGATATAGAAGACCAAATGATGGAAAATAAAGAAGCTAAGAAAAAGAGAGATAAACAACTACTGGATCACGAGGGCAGAATTCGAGAGATAAGCGATACCATAAGACGAAACAACATTAGAATAATTGGGATCCCAGAAGAAGAAGAGAGAGAGAGGGGGGCAGAAGGTATATTGGAACAAATTATAGCAGAGAACTTCCCTAATTTGGGGAAGGAAACAGGCATCAAAATCCAGGAGGCACAGAGAACCCCTCTCAAAATCAGTAAAAGTAGGTGAACACCCCGACATCTAATAGTAAAACTTACAAGTCTCAGAGACAAAGAGAAAATCCTGAAAGCAGCTGGGGAGAAGAGATCTGTAACCTACAATGATAGAAACATTACATTGGCAACAGACCTATCCACAGAGACCTGGCAGGCCAAAAAGGACTGGCATGAAATATTCAGAGCACTAAATGAGAAAAATATGCAGCCAAGAATACTATATACAGCTAGGCTGTCATTGAAAATAGGAGAAATAAAAAGCTTCCAGGACAAACAAAAACTAGAGGAATTTGCAAACACAAAACCAGCCCTAAAGAAATATTGAAAGGGGTCTTCTAAGCAAAGAGAGAGCCTAAAAGCAACATAGCCCAGAAAGGAACACAGACAATATACAGTAACAGTCACCTTACAGACAATACAATGGCACTAAATTCATATCTTTCAATAGTTACCTTGAATGTAAATGGGCTAAATGCCCCAATCAAAAGACACAGGCTATCAGATTGGATAAAAAACCAAGACCCATCGATATGCTGTCTGCAAGAGACTCATTTTAGAACCAAAGACACCCTCACATTGAAAGTGAAGGAGTGGAAAACGATTTACCATGCTAATGGACACGAAAAGAAAGCTGGGGTGGCAATCCTTATATCAGACAAATTAGATTTTAAACCAAAGACTGTAATAAGAGATGAGGAAGGACACTATAACCCACTTAAACCCACTATAGACCACTTAAAGGGTCTATACAACAGGAAGACCTGACAATTATAAATATGTATGCCCCTAACATGGGAGCAGCCAATTATATAAGGCAATTAATAACAAAAGCAAAGAAACACATCGACAACAATACAATAATAGTGGGGGACTTTAACACCCCCCCGACTGAAATGGACAGATCACCTAAGCAAAAGATCAACAAGGAAATAAAGACTTTAACTGACACACTGGACCAAATGGACTTCACAGATATATTCAGAACATTCGATCCCAAAGCAACAGAATACACATTCTTCTCTAGTGCCCATGGAACGTTCTCCAGAATAGATCACATCGTAGGTCACAAATCAGGTCTCAACCGGTGCCAAAAGATTGGGATCATTCCCTGCATATTTTCAGACCACAATGCTTTGAAACTAGAACTCAATCACAAGAAGAAAGTCAGAAAGAACTCAAATACATGGAGGGTAAAGAGCATCCTACTAAAGAATGAATGGGTCAACCAGGAAATTAAAGAAGAATTAAAAAAATTCATGGAAACCCATGAAAATGAAAACACAACTGTTCAAAATCTTTGGGATGCAGCAAAGGCAGTCCTAAGAGGAAAGTATATAGCAATACAAGCCTTTCTCAAGAAATAAGAAAGGTCTCAAATACACAAAGTAACCCTACACATAAAGGAGCTGGAGAGAGAACAGCAAATATAGCCTCAACCCAGTAGGAGAAGAGAAATAATAAAGATCAGAGCAGAAATCAATGAAATAGAAACCAAAAGAACAGTAGAACAAATCAACAAAACCAGGAGGTGGTTCTTTGAAAGAATTAACAAGATTGATAAACCCCTGGCCAGACTTATCAAAAAGAAAAGAGAAATGACCCAAATCAACAAAATCATGAATGAAAGAGGAGAGATCACAACCAACACCAAAGAAATACAAACAATTATAAGAACATATTATGAGCAACTCTATGCCAGCAAATTAGATAATCTGGAAGAAATGGATGCATTCTGAGAGGTGGATCAACTACCAAAACTGAACGAGGAAGAAATAGAAAACCTGAACAGACCTATAACCACTAAGGAATTTGAAGCAGTAATACAAATCTCCCAAAAAACAAGAGCCCAGGGCCAGATCGCTTCCCAGGGGAATTCTACCAAACATTTAAAGAAGAATTGATACCTATTCTTCTGAAACTGTTCCAAAAAATAGAAATGGAAGGAAAACTTCCAAACTCGTTTTATGAGGCCACCATTACCTTGATCCTCAAACCAGACAAAGACCCCATCAAAAAGGAGAATTACAGACCAATATCCTTGATGAACATGGATGCAAAAATTCTCACCAAAATACTAGCCAATAGGATCCAACAGTACATTAAAAGGATTATTCACCACGACCAAGTGGGATTTATCCCTGGGCTGCAAGGTTGGTTCAGCATCCGCAAATACATTAATAAAAGAAAGGACAAGAACCATATGATCTTCTCAATAGATGCAGAAAAAGCATTTGACAAAGTACAGCATCCTTTCTTGGTCAAAACTCTTCAGAGTATAGGGATAGAGGGTACATACCTCAATATCATAAAAGCCATCTATGAAAAACCCACAGCGAATATCATTCTCAATGGGGAAAAACTGAGAGCTTTCCCTCTAAGGTCAGGAACACGGCAGGGATGTCCACTCTCACCACTGCTATTCAACATAGTATTAGAAGTCCTAGCCACAGCAATCAGACAACAAAAATAAATAAAAGGCATCCAAATTGGCAAAGAAGAAGTCAAACTCTCACTGTTTGCAGATGATGTGATGCTTTACATGGAAAACCCAAAATCCACCCCAAAACTGCTAGAACTCATACAGGAATTCAGTAAAGTGACAGGATATGAAATCAATGCCCAGAAATCAGTGGCATTCCTTTACACCAACAACAAGGCAGAAGAAGGAGAAATTAAGGTGGTGATCCCATTTACAACTGCACCCCAAACAATAAGATACCTAGGAATAAATCTAACCAAAGAGGCAAAGGATCTGTACTCAGAAAACTATAAAATACTCATGAAAGAGATTGAGGAAGACACAAAGAAATGGAAAAACGTTCCATGCTCATGGATTGGGAGAACCAACATTGTGAAGATGTCAATGCTACCTAGAGCAATCTACACATTCAATGCAGTCCCCATCAAAATACCATCCACTTTTTTCAAAGAAATGGAACAAATAATCCTAAAATTTGTATGGAACCAGAAAAGACCTCGAATAGCCAGAGGAATGTTGAAAAAGAAAAGCAAAGCTGGTGGCTTCACAATTCCAGACTTCAAGCTCTATTACAAAGCTGTCATCATCAAGACAGTATGGTACTGGCAAAAAACAGACACATAGATCAATGGAACAGAATAGAGAGCCCAGAAATGGACCCTCAACTCTATGGTCAACTCATCTTTGACAAAGCAGGAAAGAATGTCCACTGGAAAAAAGACAGTCTCTTCAACAAATGGTGTTGGGAAAATTGGACAGCCACATGCAGAAGAATGAAACTGGACCATTTTCTTACACCACACCCAAAAATAGACTCCAAATGGTTGAAAGACCTAAATGTGAGACAGGAGTCCATCAACATCCTAAAGGAGAACTCAGGCAGCAACTTCTTTGACCTCAGCCACAGCAACATCTTCCTAGAAACATTGCCAAATGCAAGGGAAACAAGGGCAAAAATGAACTATTGGGACTTCATCAAGATAAAAGGCTTTTGCACAGCAAAAGAAACAGTCAACAAAACCAAAAGATAACTGACAGAGTGGGAGAAGAAATTTGCAAATGACATATCAGATAAAGGGATAGTATCCAAAATGTATAAAGAACTTCTTAAACTCAGCACCCAAAGAACAAATGATCCAATCAAGAAATGGGCAGAAGACATGAACAGACATTTTTCCAAAGAAGACATCCAAATGGCCAACAGACACATGAAAAAATGATCAACATCACTCAGCATCAGTGAAATCCAAATCAAAACCTCAATGACATACCACCTCACACCAGTCAGAATGGCTAAAATTAAGAAGTCAGGAAACTACAGATGTTGGCGGGGATGTGGAGAAAGGGGAACCCTCTTACACTGTTGGTGGGAATGCAAGCTGGTGCAACCCCTCTGGAAAACAGTATGGAGGTTCCTCAAACAGTTGAAAATAGAGCTACCATACGATCCAGCAATTGCACTACTGGGTATTTACCCCAAAGATACAAATGTAGGGATCCGAAGGGGTACGTGCACCCCAATGTTTATAGCAGCAATGTCCACCATAGCCAAACTGTGGAAAGAGCTAAGATGTCCATCGACAGGTGAATGGATAAAGAAGTTGTGGTGTATATATACAATGGAATATTATGCAGCCATCAGAAAGAATGAAATCTTGCCATTTGCAATGACGTGGATGGAACTGGAGGGTGTTATGCTGAGCAAAATAAGTCAATCAGAGAAAGACATGTATCATATGACCTCACTGATACGAGGAATTCTTTATCTGAGGAAACAAACTGAGGGTTGCTGGAGTGGTGGGGGGGTTAGGAGGGATGGGGTGGCTGGGTGATAGACATTGGGGAGGGTATGTGCTATCATGAGCGCTGTGAAGTGTGCAAGACTGTTGAATCACAGACCTGTACCTCTGAAACAAATAATACTTTATATGTTAAAAAAAAAAGAGGAAGATAGCAGGAGGGGAAGAATGAAGGGGGGAAATCGGAGGGGGAGACGAACCATGAGAGACGATGGACTCTGAGAAACAAACTGAGGGTTTTAGAGGGGAAGGGGTGAGGGGATGGGTTAGCCTGGTGATGGGTATTAAAGAGGGCACGCTCTGCGTGGAGCACTGGGTGTTATATGCAAACAATGAATCATGGAACACTACATCACAACCTAATGATATAATGTATGGTGATTAACATAACATAATAAAAAAACATATTTTACACATTATGATATTCCTGAAGAAGGGGAAGTAGAAGGGGAATAAGAAGGAGAGGGAGGAGGAGGAGGAGGAGAAAAGGAGAAGGAGAAGAAGAAGAGGAAGAAGAGGAAGAAGAAGGAGAAGGAAAGAAGAAGACAGGGGAGGAGGAGGAGGAAAACCATTGCAAGTGTTGAGGATGTGGGGAAACTGGAGCCCTCATTCACTGCTGGTGGGAATGTAAAATGGTATTGCCTCTTTGAAAAAATGTTTGACCGTTCCTCAAAATGTTGAACATAGAGTTACCATATGACCGAGCAATTCACTCCTAGGTATGTACCAAAGAGAAATGAAAACATGTCCACACAAAAAACTTGTATATAAAGTGTCGTAGAGACATTATTCATAGCACATTTGTCAGGTTTTAGATTCCTGATAATTGCATTAGCAAGTGTGGTGCTTTGGTTTGCTTTTAACTGATTTCCAGGCAGGTAGAACATTTCTAAACATGTTTACCACTATTTTTTGTTTTCTTCTCATTTATGTCTTTGCCCACTTTTCCATTTTATTTCTGTTGAGGGATCTTTTTCTTACTGATCTGTATATAAAGCAGGTCTTACCAAAAAACAAGTTGCATTTGACAGGAGGGCTTGGGAGATCTGGAATTTAGGGATCCATTGTAATACTTGGCCCAGAGTAAATAGTGAAAAATTAGGAACAAGTAAGAATCTCTACTGTCATCACTTCTATTTAACAATGTAAATAGTGGGAACAACCCTTTTTCTCAAAAAAGTGGAAACAACCCAAATGTCCAATTTGATAAATGGGTAAATAAACTGTGGTTCTATGCACACAATGGAATATTATTACACAGCAATAAAAGGAACGAAATATTGATACATGCTACAGCATGGACGAACCCTGAACATATTATGAAAACTACCTGAAAGAAACCAATAACAAGGGGCGCCTGGGTGGCTCAGTCATTAAGTGTCTGCCTTCGGCTCAAGTCATGATCCCATGGTCCTGGGATCGAGCCCCACATGAGGCTCCCTGCTCGGCGGGAAGTCCGCTTCTCCCTCTCCCACTCCCCCTGCTTGTGTTCCCTCTCTCGCTGTGTCTCTATCAAATAAATAAATAAAATCTTAAAAAAGAAGAAACCAATAACAAAAGATCACATACTATAGAGTTCCATTTATATGAAATGTCCAGAACAAAATGTACAGAGGCAGAAAGTATATCAGTGTTTGTAGAAGGGTAGGAAGGAGATGGGGAGTATGTGTTAATGGGTGTGGAGTTTCTTCTTGGGGCAACGAAAACGTTCTAAATTGATTATGGTGATGGTTGCATAACTGTGAATATACTAAACACTATTGCATACATTAAATGTGTGAATTATATGGTTGTAAATGATATCTTAATAAACTGTTTTTTAAAGTATGTGTTTATTAAAGTGAAACACTAAAAAGCTGAAGTTTCCAACCAATTATAGGGTTTAAGACTTGTTGGTATTTCTTTTTTATTTTTACATTGAGGGTAGATAAAGTGCTGTGTTCAAAATTACCTGGATTCGTTTATTTTTTCTCTCTGAAGTTATGTTCATTTGAAATACAACTAGGTTTATTTGTTTCTGTTTATATTCAATTTTAGAGTTATGCCTACATTTAATTTTATTTTTGAATATTTAAAACATTTATGTTTCCAAAATAAGAACTATACATGTTATGCTCAGACAAGTGTTGTTTGCTCCTTTCTTATTCTTCCCACTTTGTTCTCATCCCAGCCCCATGTATGACCAATTTCATTAGTTTCTTGTTGTCTTTCCTGACATTCTTTAAAAAAAAAAAAAAAAAAGACTTTGGGCGCCTGGGTGGCTCAGTTGGTTAAACGACTGCCTTCGACTCAGGTCATGATCCTGGAGTCCCGGGATCGAGTCCCGCATCGGGCTCCCTGCTCAGCAGTGAGTCTGCTTCTCCCTCGGACCCTCCCCCCTCTCATGCTCTCTCTCTCAAATAAATAAATAAAATCTTAAAAAAAAAAAATCTCAGTTTGGATTACAAAGCAAATAGGAGACACACATAAAAAAGTGACTTAGAGCTTGAAGGTAAAAGAATGGTCAAAGATAGATCAAATTCACACAAAAAGAAAAGAGACTTCAATATTAATATCAGACAAGTTTGAATTTTATAGATAAAAGCACTAAACTAGACAAAGAAGGCCATTTTACAATGACAGAAGGGTACAATAGAAATGCATACAGATTGGCCCAGCAATTCCACTCTTAGTTAAGATGTATGTAAAGGCATGTGTGCCTGCGTGGCTCAGTTGGTTAAGCGACTGCCTTCGGCTCAGGCCATGATCTTGGAGTCCTGGGATCGAGTCCCGCATCATGCTCCCTGCTCAGCAGGGAGTCTGCTTCTCCCTCTGACCCTCCCCACTCTCATGTGCTCTCTCTCTCTCTCTCATTCTCACTCTCTCAAATAAATATATAAAACAAAATCTTTAAAAAAAGATGTATGTAAAGGTTATGACTGCAGTATTGTTTATAATAACAAAAGACTGAATACAGTCCCCCCCACCAATTTCTATCATTAGGATTTGTTGAATAAATTATAGTAGAGAATACTATGTAGCCCTGGAAAATAATGCACTGCTAAGGAAGAGCCTCCAAGATATGCTGTTAAGTGAAAAAAAAGCAAGATACAGAACAGTATGTACAGCATGCTTTCATTTGCAGTTATATTGTGTGTGCCTAGACAGCTTCTAGAAGATCTATAAATTGCCTTTGGGGAGGAAGATTAGGAAATTGGAGCTCTAGGTTGAGATTTAAATATTGATAGAAAGATAGATAGATAGATTTAATAATAAATATTTAATATGTAATATTCAAATAATTAAGTAGGGTAAGAAAATTCAAATAGTGTAAGAATGTGTGTAGGTACATCTATATATTAGAAGGTATATACCTACCTACGTATCTTCTTACACTATTTGAATTTTTCCTATACACATTACCTTTTCAGTTAAAAAAGAGCTAATTTGGGGGCACCTAGGTGGCTCAGTCAGTTAAGCGTCTGCCTTCGGCTCAGGTCATGATCTCGGTGTCCTGGGATCAAGCCCCGCATCGGGCTCCCTGCTCAGTGGGGAGTCTGCTTCTCCCTCTCCCTCTGCCACTCCCCCTGCTTGTACTGTCTCTCTCTCTGACAAATAAATAAACAAAATCTTAAAAAAAAAAAAAAGCTAACTGTAAAAGGTTTAAAAGATGAAAATCCCTTCCAGGCCCCAAATTCAATTGTATCATCATATTGCATAACCCTGTTCAATAGAGACTCTCCAAGAACACCTTATAAGTTGAACAGTAGAAAATGGTTGTTCATGTGATTCAAGTCTTAGGTACTGCTGAGTATTTTGTAAACCATGTGTTTAATTTTGTCACCAGAGGATTATATCACAGAATGTACCATAGAATAAGTCTCGTTATTTCTTTCAAAGATGAAATGAATAGTCTACAAAGGCCAGTGTCTTGAAATAAATGGAAAAGTTTTAGATGAATTCTGCCTTACCTAACATAGAGAAGGCATGGGGCGCCTGGGTGATTCAGTCGGTTAAGTGTCTGCTCAGGTCATGATCCCAGGGTCCTCACTCCACCTGCTCCTGCTCTCTCTCTCTGTCGCTCACTCTTTGTCTCAAGTAAATGAATAAAAAAATCTTTAAAAAAAAATAAAGAAGGCATCATAATAAAAAGTACATTGCTATTTTTTGTCAGAGTAAGGTCTGAATCCTGGCTTACCACTTACTTTCCATGTGACCTTGAGCAAACATGTTATCTCATGCAATCTAAGATTCCTCTTACATAAAAGGGGAATCATTCCTGCCCTGCTGGTCACATGGGGGGGGGGTTGTAGGGATCCAGGGAGATAATGGATATGAAGAAGCTAATCCAGCCTAAGGGATTATTAATAATTTTGCTACTCAGCATATGTAGACCATGTATTGAAAACAGACTAAAAAGGAGTAGCCAGATACTCAACTGTCAGTTTTCTAGAGTTTTCTGAGAAGACAGATCAACTGAGCAGCCACAGTGTACTGGCTCAGAACACAGGAGGCGACATGGCTCATTAAGTGTGTAAACTGATACCATAATGAAACAGGAGAGATGAAGCTGTTTGTCAGATATCCGATTTTAGGCTCATGGAATCATGGAGTGGTACCGAAATACTCAGTGTGGGATTTGAGGTACTTGCGTTCCTGGGACCTTGGTGACTGACACTTGTTGTGGCAAATATACGCTACATCTGGCTTTAGGAAAATTGTCATTTCAAAGTCTGGTACAAGAAGAGTAGGGAGAGGTGGCCTAATTAAAAGGCAATTTTAATAACTCAGATTAGTGGTTGGGAATGCTCTTTCCACATGTGATCCCACAAAAGGAACAAAGGGAATTCTTCCTCATGTAAGGTCACGGCTGCTGGTGGAACAGGTCTGAGCCATTCCTACAGGCCTCCTTCAGAGGCAGGAATTGGAACACAATTTGCAATGCCACACTCACACATAAACCTGTATCTCCAAAGATGAACTAAAACTTTTGTGCATTCAAGAGGTATTAGGATGGCGAAAAGGAATTGCTTAATAATTCAGTGCATCCATTAACCTAAGAAGGGCTTAAAAGTCATTTATTAGCATGAGCAATTGACTGTCAGCCCATTTTCAGTTGGCAATTTTATTACCATTTTATGTCAAAGGTTATCATTTCTTTTTAATATTTTCTTTTATATCTGATTTAATATTTTTATGGGACAGATTTAATAATAAATCGAGATATTTCTTAATTACTTTTTTACCTCTGAATTTTTTCACTCTTCTGCTGCTCTTTTTCTCTGGAGTGCATAACAGAATTTCATCAACAACAAGAAATTAGAGGTCTGATAAAAAAAAGTTGGGGGGGAATGCCTGGGTGTCTCAGTGGGATAAGCGTCTCCCTTCGGCTCAGGTCATGATCCCAGGGTCCTGGGATCGAGCCCCGCATCGGGCTCCCTGCTCAGCGGGAAGCCTGCTTCAACCTCTCCCACTCCCCTGCTTGTGTTCCCTCTCTCGCTGTGTCTCTCTCTGTCAAATAAATAAATAAAATCTTTTTTTTTTTTTTTTTTTGTCTGATACAGGCTTAGTGAGACTTACTACAACAGGAATTTATGTTAAAAAGGTCGGGACAGGATATTTCTGGCCAATGAGCTTAAAATGCACAACAGAATGAGAGATGCTTTAAAAAAAAAACTTAAAAGGCAAAATAGGCTTAGGTTCTACTTATGGAAATGAAGTTCTTGGAGCACAGGAAAGTAGTAATTCTGTTTTCTGCTGATCAAACCACAACTGAGACAAGAGTTCAGTTTAGGAAAACATAATCTAGAAGAAATATGGAGGAGGGCCACCAGAATAGAAAGAATCTGGAAACAGGCATGGGAGGAAGCACAGAAAGCATTTGGGAGGATTGGCCTGAGAAAGAGAACAAAAGAAGGACACAGGAAATGGTCTGAAAATAGACAAAGAACCACCAAGTGAAAGAAAGTGTGAACTTATTATATTTATCCACAGAACTAGGATTCTTAAGCAGAAATCAGTGCGTTATGGGTTAAATTATTTAAAATTATGTTTTAGCAAATAAACCTATTTAAAAATGGAATATCCTATATTGGGAAGTAGCTATTTCCCCGCCATTCAAGTAGAAGATAAACAGGCATCTCTCAAGGACACTATAAAGCAGTGCTGTCCAGTGAAACATTGTGCAGGGATACAAATGTCCTAGATATGTCCTGTCAAAACAGTACTGGGGCAAAGAGCCCTGGAAATATGACTAGTGTGACCAAGGAATGGGATTAATTTAAGTAATTCTAATTTAAATTTAAACGGCCATATGGGCATAGTGGAGGCTGCAGATATAGAGTCTAGGAGAAATTCCTGCATTGGGCTGAAATACGAAATACACCACCTCTAAGAGTTCTAACCTCACCTCCTAATGCCTCATTTCACTCCGGTTCCTTCCCCCTACTCCTCATACCCCACTCAAGTAATGCTAACCTGCTTATATCTCCTTGAATACACAATGCTATTTCATGTTTATAAAAGGTTTATTTGTATGGAATGATCTCCTCCAACATATTCTACTTTTCCTCATCCTTCCTTACATTCTTAGTTATTCTTCTGTAGAACTTTTTCTGATACCCCAACACTTATGTCCTCTGATCTTGGACATCTATCTCTTATTAAGTACATCATGCAATATTTCAACCATCTGTTTACATCTTCCTCTTGCCTATTTGCTCTGAGTTTCCTTATTTTTTTTATTTATTTGAGAGAGAGAGAACGAGAGATAGAAAGCATGAGAGGGAAGAGGGTCAGAGGGAGAAGCAGACTCCCTGCTGAGCAGGGAGCCCGATGTGGGACTCAATCCCGGGACTCCAGGATCATGACCTGAGCCGAAGGCAGTCGCTTAACCAACTGAGCCACCCAGGTGCCCAAGTTTCCTTATTTTTTTTAAGATTTTATTTTTAAGTAATCTCCACACCCAATGTGGGACTCAACCTCATGAGCCCCAGCTCAAGAGACATACATTCTATTGACTGAGCCAGCCAGGCACCCTGACTCTGAGATTCTTTAATTTAGGGCAATTTTGGGTCTCCAGCACTTAGCATAATTGGCTTCCATAGTAGTTCTGTTGAACAGAAATGGAGGATGCCCATGCCTGATACTCCTGACACATGTATTTACAAAATGAGAGCTCAGGGGCGCCTGGGTGGCTCAGTCGGTTAAGCATCCAACTCTTGGTTTTAGCTCAGGTCATGACCTCATGGGTCATGGGATCGAGCCCTGCTTTGAGCTCCATGCTCAGTGGGGAGTCTGCTTGGAGATTCTCTCTCCCCATCTCCCTCTGTCCCTTCCCCTGCTCTCATGCTTGCACATGCGTGCTCTCTCTCTCTCAAATAAATAAATCTTTAAAAAAATGATACCTAAGAAATCTCCATATAAGGGGAGATGTTACAACCTATAACTTATAGGTAAGAATGAAAAAGTCAAGGTTTTAAAATAATTTGTCCAATATAACAGAAAAATTAGAACAATTTGGCATATGATCATATGTTAACACTCACCTCACTGCTCCATTCCTGAACATCACTGTGTCAAGTTAAATACAGTTACTTTGGAGGAATTGTAATTAAAGCTCTTAGAGTCGCAAGGGATCTCAAGATATACCCTGCCTTTTAGCAGTGAGATCCAGAAAGGCTAAATAAACTTCCCACATTTACTCAGCTAAGAAGTGTCAGAATTGGCTTTAAAACCAGGTCTCCTATTTATTAAGAATTTATGTCTATGGTATACAATAATAGTTGTTATTTTTAAATTAAATGTATATTCAAATTTTACTGATTCCAAAATAATACTTGTTTTTTTATAGAAACATCAAAGAGTACAGACAAAATAGAGAAGTATGAAAAAGAGAATAAAGATCATCCATAATCTCCAAATGCAAAGGCTGATTCATTCATTCATTCCGTAATGTTCACTGCCAAAGGCCAATGGCAACACCGCAGAAATTGAGTAAGTTGGGCTTATTATTCATTGTAATGAAGGAGAATACACACCATGGAGAATCATGGGGTCTCTCAGTAAGAGAGTGTGTCAGAGAGAATGTATTACAATATTAGTACCTTGGTTGAGTGATTCAGGGAAGGGTATAGGGAAGGGGAGAAGGAGTTTCCTTTTAAACTGGTCCTGTTAGAAAACAAGACAGTTCTGTGATGGATATCTCAAATTTCAGTTACAAGAAGGAAGTTGTAATTTATAAAGAAGCAGTCATTCATTTTGTCCGAAACAGAGCATGCAGGGCTGGGTAGCACATTGACCTTGTTTTTGTTTTGTGTATTCTTAGGAAAATTACGAAGTGGCCTTACTTGTCTCATTTCATCATGGTCTCAGCATAAGCTTGTCTGAAGTTGCTGATCTCTGAGATGGTTTATGTCTAATGGGAATATAATACAGCCCAACTATGTCAGGCTAGCTCTGAATGTCAGGGACTGCTGCTTTTTGTCTTTCTTCTATATTCAGTCAATAAATATTGATTGAGCAGCTACTTAAAACTCAGATAAAGGAGTTAGAATGTAGTGAATAAAGTACATCTCACGTTTGCTTGGAGATTATATTCTAATTTGGGGATTTCCCTAAGCAAACAAATAAGTATATGACACAAGGTCAGGTAATGCTGACCTTCATCGTCAATGCTTTGAAGACACATAAAACAAGGAGAGAAACCCAAGTGGCAGGGGTTCCATTTTAGATAGGGTGGGCAGGGAAGGCCACTTTTGAGATGGTCTGAGCAAAGGTCTGAACGAAGTGAGGGAATAAACCATGAGAGGTGTGAGGGAAAAGAATTCCAAGCAGAAGGAACAGCAATTGAAAGTCCCTGGTGGAGAGGGGTATGTTTGCTATGTTTGAGGAACAGCTGAGGTCAGTGGGGTGGCAAAGGAGTGATGACAGGGTCTGTGGTAGGAGAAAAGGTCCAGGGGAGAGGCGGGAGGGAAAGGAAGTCAGATCATGTAAGGTTTTGTAAGCAATGGTGAAGTATTTGGACTTTAAGTGTGATGGAAGTCATTGGAGGATTTTGAGCAGGGAATGAACATGATCTTGCCTGTGTTTTTCAAGGATTACTCTGGCTGATAAGGGGTGAATATCTTTGGGAGGGCGGAAGGGGAGAAACATGATATAAGGAGGAGACCAATTAAAATACAACTTCTTTAGTCCTGGTAAAAGATGATGCTCTGTTCAATAGGATAGCGCATGTTACATGTAGTTACTGAGCACTTGAAATGTGGACAGTCCAAACTGGAGGTGCTGTAAGTGTAAAATACACATGGGATTAGGAAGACAGCTGGAGGGACACCTGAGTGGCTCAGTCGGTTAAGCATTTGCCTTTGGCTCAGGTCATGATCCCGGTGGGCTCAGGTCATAATCCCAGGGTCCTGGAATGAAGTCCCCCATTGGGCTCCTTGCTCAGCGGGGAGTCTGCTTCTCCCTCTGCCTGCCTCCCCCACTGCTTGTGCTCTCTCTCTCTGATAAATAAATGAATAAAATCTTAAAAAAAAATGGAAGACAGCTGAAAAAAAACCAATGTATCTCACTTATTATTTTTATGTTTATTACGTGTTGAAATGATAACACTTTGCAGATATTTGGTTAGATAAAGTATGTAATTAAAATTGATTTCACTTGCTTCTTTTCACCCTTTATTTTAAATAATTTTTTAAGCCCCAGTGTGGGGCTCGAACTCACAACCCTGAGATCAAGAGTCACATGCTATACTGACTGAGCCAGCCAGATGCCCTTCTTTTTACCCTTTTTAATATGGCTACTAGAAAATTTAGAATTATGCATGTGGCTTATGTTATGTTTCTATTAGATAGCACTCATCTAGAGTCATAGGCTGAAGGTGCACATGTGTGCTCTCTCTCTCTCAAATAAGTAAATAAATCTTTTTAAAAAGGGATACCTAAGAAATCTCCATATAAGGGGAAATGTTACAACCTCTAATTTATAAGTAAGAATAAAGAAGTCAAGATTTTAAAATAATTTGTCCAATATAACAGAAAAATTAGAACAATTTGGCGTATGATCATATGTTAACACTCACCTGAGGAAAGGTCAGATACATGATTATTTCTAAGGTAATGCTGGCATTGCTTGCTGATAAATTGGAAGAGGAGTATAAGAGAAAGAAAGGAATCAAGGGTGATTCTAGGACTTGAACATGAGTATCTGGGTGAATGGAGATGCCATTTGCTGAGCTAGGGTATGTCGGAGCAGGATCAGGTTTTGGAGGATAGGGGTTCAAGAGTTCCATTGTGGACATGCTAAGTTTGAGGTGTCTATTAGAAATTCAAGTGGAGATGTCTGGTAGGCAGTTCAAAGGAAAGCTTGGGACTGGGGATATAAATATGGGAGTCACAGGCATAGGGATGATATTTAAAATCATGGGACTGGATGAGATCACCACAGAAACAAGGATGATGGAGAAAAGAAGCAACCCAAGAACTGTATCTAAGAGCACTAGAGAAAAAAGAGAATCCTCTTGGGGAAAAATTCCATGAGAGTATACTATCTCAGAAGTCAAATGAACAAAGTGTTTGAAGAACATGGGAGTGATCAGCTCTATCAAATGCAGCTGAGAGACTCAATTTGAGGAGGACTGAGAATTGACCATTGGATTTGAAAAATGTGGAACAGAACATTGTCAATGTTGTGGTGGGGATGAGTCCCCATATGAGAAAGTACAAGAGAGATGGGAGTTGGGCAAGAGGACACAGTGATTAAAGTCTGTCCTTGGGTTTTGCTGCAAAGAGGAACAGAGAAATTAGGGGTAGGTATAGGGCAATGTGGAGTCTAGTAGTGAGAGGAATGGGATCTGGTAACAAGTGGAAAGTTGCCTTAGGTAGGAACCCACATTGTGCTTCCATTCCAACAGAAAGGAAAGCAGAGAGCACAGCATGGAGGCAGGTGAGTAGAGAGCTGGGGTTAGTGAGAGCATTTGGAAGCTCTCTTCAGACTGATTTAATTTTCTTAGTGAAATAAGAAACACGCCATCTGCTGACTAGGACAGGGAGACTGTTGAAAGCATGAGGAACGAAAATGTGTAAAATAGTCACCTTGAAGAGTTGGAGAATGGATATTATTAGGGAAGATTTTAGTTCTTGGGTCACTGTGACTTTCCAAAACTTTCATAAAATGCAATAATTTCAGTATCTAGGTACATAATCCTTCCAATATTCTGGCCTCTCAGTTCCTTGCTCTCTTCTCTTCCAGATCTTCTCTTCTAACACTCCTTTTCCTCCACTTGCTCCCATGATACCCTTGACCTTAACATTTACATAAAAGTAACACCTTCCCACAGTTTCAATTTCAAGTTCTCCATTTCCTAACCACCCCCTTCCAACTTTCTAGCTTATTTCCTCTAGTGCCCCAATCCCAACAATCCTCCATTCCATCCCTATGACCTTTTCACTATCCCTCACTGCCCTCCTATTTCAACTCCTTCCTTATTTACTCAGATGCCTTGGTCAATCATACGCATCCCCTTGACTATGGCCTCCAGTCCCTTGCCCCTGCCTGGGACTTGTCACTGCTCATAGATAGCACTCTAGCAACTCTCCCCCCTCTCTCTAGTTTCCTCAAATTGTCTTTCTCCTCTTGATTTTTCTTTTATTATACAGTACATGCTCTAGTTTCTCCCATCTTAAAAATACACAATTTTTTTAAAATCCTACTTTTTTCCCCACTAACTTCTATGCTTTCTCTCTTTTCCTGTATAGAAAAAAAACTTCTTGAAAGAGTTTTCTCCATCACTGCTTCCAAATCCTTCCTTTCATTTTTTCTTGGAAACTTCCTGGCTTTGCTTTGCCACTACCCCCACTAAAACTCTATATTGCAAAGTCCAGTTATTTATTCTCAGTCCTCATTTTACTCTGTCTACCAGAGATTTCATCTTGTTTCATCCTTTTCTTCACTTGGCTTCCAGGACATCAGAGTTTTCTAATTTTTTTTTCTATATCACTGGCTACTCCTTCTGAACACCTAAATGCTCAGATCTTGGACTTCATTTTTCTATCTTCATTCACTCCGTTGGTGATCTGATTTGGCCTCATGGCATTAAATGCCACGTGTATGCTTATGACATCCAGATTTTGTCTTTGGCCAAGGTCTGGCCCCTGAATTCCAAGCTTTTATTTAACTTCCCACTCAACAGCCCCACTTGAGTGTCTAATTGGCATCTCAAATCTAGCATATCCCAGACTGGCATTTTATCCATGCCAGCTAAACTTCCACTGCCCAGTCTTCCTCCTCCAGGGTTGATGGCAACTCCACTTTTCCAGTTGTTCAGACCACAAAGCCTTGAAGTCATCCTTGACTCTTCTTTGTCTCACATCTTACAATCAATGTGTTAGAAAATGTGCCCATTTCTTACCATCTTGGGCCACCCCAGGTCTTCCCTGACTGCTCCAAACTTAGTGGTTTCATATCTTGTGCACTATTGATCTACAGTACAGGAGTTGAAAAGCTCTAAGCATGTGGAGGAGAACAATGGGTGTAAGAAAATAAGTATTCTAAGCAAAAGAAAATAAAATCAGGGAAGAATAAAATGACTGCTAGCCATTTTATTTGGAGGACTGCTAGTAGTTCAACATAGCTAAAGCAAAGGATGGAAGAGATAAGCCTGGACAAATACACAGGGGCCAGATTATGGAAGGCCTTCTATTATTTACTAGGCAGTATGGACTTTATTTTGCAGGAATGAGGAGTCACTGAAAAGTCTTAAGTAGGGGGGAACGGAAGCTGATTTGTGTTGGAAAGATCACCATCACAGCAAAGTGGAAGAGAAGGTATATAGGACACAACTGGAGTGAGGGGTGGAGGGCAGACAGTCAAAAAGAAGAACTTTTGCAATAGCCTAGGGGAAGGATGGAGAGGACCTGAAATAATGGTCTGTGGAGACTGAGAAAGAGAAGATGAAGCTGAGAAATCTTAAAGATACAGAATCTCTCAGATCTGGATATGATTGAATATAAAGAAAGGAGGGTATCAACGGCAAGTCCCAGTTTTCTGCCTTGTGTGTGTTTGGATGGTGGTGCCACCACCTGAGAGAGAAGACTAGAGCACCAAGTACAGAGGACAGATGATGAGTTTCTTTTGGACAGACCGAGTGCCAGGTATCCAGGGACATCTCGGTGAAGACGTTCAGGAAGTTGTAAACTGTATGGGTCAGGCACTCTGGAGAGAGGTTGGGGCCGTGGAGGTGAGTTTAGGAGTTATTTGAATACACAGCACTTTGTTCTAGCCTGGGCGCTGTGAATTGCTCAGCGATAGGGCACTGAGGGAGAAGAAAAACAATCCAAGGATAATGTTAGGTATATGCACAGAAAAAGAAGCCCCTGAAATTCAGAAATGTTGGAGGTAAGGTGAGAACCAAGAGAGGGTGGAGTCTCAGAAATTAAGGGAGGAATTTCAAGAAGGGAGTTATTGAGTAAGATGAGGACTGTCTTAGGTAGCCCAGACGGCTATAACAAAATACCATAGGCAGGGAAGCTTTAAGCACAGACTTCTATTTCTCATGGTTCTGGAGGCTGGGAAGTCCAAGATCTGCTGATCTGCAGATTCAGTTCCTGCCCTTTTACTTACTTGGAGATGGCTGCCTTCTTGCTGGGATCCTTACATTCGAGGCGGGGGTGGGGGAGGGAGGGAGAGAGAGAGAGAGCGAATGAGTGAGCTCTGGTCTCTCTTCCGCTTCTCATTAGAACACTAGTCCATCATGGAGGCCCCAACCACATGATCTCATCTTAACCTAATTATCTCCCAAAGGCCCCACCTCTAAATAACATCGCATTGAGGGTTAGGGCTTAGACATATAAATTTGGGGGAGACACAAACATTAAATCCATAACACGAATTAAAGGAGTCCCTTAGATTTGACAGTCAAGAAGCATTTGCCGGCCTTCGTCAGAACAAAATTCGGTGAAGTTGTCAGGGTAGAGGTCTGATGGCCAATAAAGGGAAAAGTCTGAAAGCCAAGACAACGATCTCAGTCTAATGTCCCAGTAACCGACTTCAAAGGGAAGGAGAAAAAGAGGAATGTATTTAGAGAGGGGTGCAGAGCTGTTTTAAGGTGGAGAAATTTGAGCACGCTCAGTGAAGAATAATCTGATACTTTCAAAATACTGCAGAGAAAGGAGATGACTGATAGAACAAGGTCCTGGGATTAGAAAAGAGGAAGTAAATTTGGGGTCAGATAAAGTAAACATGCAGGTGGGAGCAGGGCCAGCTTCCTGGGGGGTGACCTGTACAGTTGCCCGGGGCTCACTCTCAGAAGGAGCCCTACGCTTCATTTAATTTCTGCCCTGGCCACTTTGAAATTCTTAATAGTGTTCTCTTTGAATTTGCATGTCATATGTGACATTCAATGGGACAAAGAAGCACGTGCATGAACAGAGAAGATTTGCCTGGCGGAAGGGCGCACAGCCTCCAGTTTAAGCCCACAGGCGTGGTAGGCAGTAGGCAGTTCACCTGGCTGCCCGGCACCCATGTGCCCACCTGACACAGACCGGGAACGACTGGAGGTGGGGCAGGAGCTGAGACCTTGTCCAGATTTAGTGGTGATTATGCAGTAGCTGCGGGAGCAGCAGTGGTGGTGGCCACAGCCCTGGCCCCGGAAGAGAGGAGGGACTCAGCATGGAGGCAGCTTCAGGACCTGTCCCAGGATCCCAACTCCACAGCATCTATACAAATATTAACTCTTCTGCAGGATCACCGGGGCAGGAACTCTTGGTGTGCAGGCAGTAAACTCTGTAAAAAATATTAATGTGGGCACCTGGGTGATTCAGTGGGTAAGCATCTGCCTTTGGCTCAGGTCATGATCCCAGGGTCCTGGGATGGAGCCCCGCGACGGGCTCCCTGCTCAGCTGGGAGTCTGCTTCTCCCTCTGTCTCTGCTGCTCTCTCTCTCTGTGTCAAATAAATAAATAAAATCTTTTAAAAATATATTAATGCAAAATAGACGTTGACACATGGGCATTGTAATAAAACATGTCAGGGAGTTATTAGAATATTTCAGAGTTCAGAATTTCTGGTTTTGAAAACTCCTGCTACACTGTCAAGCAAATGTCTCTTCAGTTGCTATTGTATAAATTTACACTTATAATTAAATTCGGACTTGATAGGAAACTGATTTGTATGAAGAGTTAAATCATTTTAGAAAAGCTGTTCCACAAGAATAGTCATCAGTTCTAGATGTACTAAAATTTATATTTCAGAATAATTTATCAGAAATTTTACTCAAATGTTGTCATAACCTATGAAACACTCTTAAAAGCTTCAATAATAGTTGCATCAGCAGAAAGATCCTTCTCAAAGTTAAAAATTATCAGAAATTATTTGCAATCCTGCATTTTAAAAGAGCAACTGACACTGCTTCCAGTTACATCAGTTGAAAACGAAGTTGCTAAAAGTAAAAAATTGTGCCACCCTAACAAATGAACTTGCAGAAAAGTGAGCCAGATTAGTCTTGTCATTAGGATGTGACATTAATAAAATATTATTATTGTATTATATGAAATTATGATACCAAAGACTTTTTTTTGCAATTTGAAAGTTTATCGCTATTGCGATTACTATTACTCCTAACATAATTTTATAATTTTATAATTAAAAAATATTTTTAAAGGAAAAAACTTTATATTTTAGTACCTATAACTGCATTTTTTGCTTACTTTTTAAAACAAGGGGCCCTGTTTTTCACTTTGCATTAAGCCCTGCAAAACAGGTAGCTGAACCTGGGTGTAAGGATGGGATGTTGAGGAAGCCTATGCCTGGTATATTCAGTTTCTTTTTTTTCTGTTCTGGAAAGTTGGAGGCAAGAAAATGACGAGTGGGGGGAATAGAAGGAGAGTGGGTTCTAAGTGTTGGCTCCAAGGGGAGTTTTAACGATTTAAATTTAGAGGGGGAATCAGTAAGGGAATGTAGCGTTTTGTCTGGAGGTTTTCAAATACTTTCAATATAATAATTTCTATAGCTTTTAAAAATTACTACATCGTTAATATGCATTTTATGACCAATCATAAAGGAAATTACATTTGGGGATTATGCTATTTCTGCCAAAACATTTGCTAGGTTTAATATCGTGTTGTGAAAAGTCAAATACAGTTAGCCTGACTCGATACAAAATAAACGATGTGCGAAGGTCTCAATTGCTGTAGGTGATAGAGAATAAATGTAAAAATGTCATATAAACTGTAAAGCATTATAGGCACTATAGTTGTTAAATTTAGTTTTAGTAAATGATCTATAAAATTGAATTTTAAAAATGTAGTTTGTTTGTAAAAGTGGAATTTTCCAGATTATGAAACTGGCATGTTCCCTTTGTTAAAAATTCGAAAACTTTGTCATATGGAGAAAAAAATTACAGGTCCTCTCTCAAAGTCTACTACTGTTATCATTTTGATGTGTTTTCTTCCAGATTTTTTTCTCAGCAAATTAATTAGAATGTATGATCATATAGTTACATGTTATATAAATTTTTCATAAAAATCATTTTGATATTTACATGATTGTCCATTATGTGGCTCTGTCATATTTATCCATTTACTTATTGTTGGAGATTTAGGTAGTTTCCAACTTTTTTGTAATTTTATATAACTACATGAAGGTTTCTCATTGAACTCCTTTCCAGTTAAAATGTTTCTAAAATTAAACCACATTTAATCATGCTTGTTTCTCTGCCTGTCCCCCTCCCCCTCTTAACAAACACAAAAATGTGAGTCATTGACCTATTTGAATCTTAGTTACTAAGACCATTATGCGTTAAAACATTATTCTCTTTTTTAAAGATTTTATTTATTTATTTTAGAGAGAGAAAGAGTGGGGGGAGGGACACGGGGGAGGGAGAAGGACAAGCCGACTCTGAGCTGAGTGTGGAGCCCAGTGGGGCTCGCTCTCATGACCCTGAGATCATGACCCGAGCTGAAATCAAGAGTAAGATGCTCAACCCACTGAGCCACCTAAGCACCCCTAAAACATTATTCTTAGAAGGTGAAAAAACACTAAAGCTAACCTCACAGGAAATTGCTTTTATGAACTTATTTTCTGTTTATGGCCGCAGAGTGGTAACGCCTGAGAATTTCTTAGCAGGGAGGAAAGGCAAAAGTTCAGATATTGCATGATAGTTGCATTAATCTTTGCAGGAGAGAACACTGGCTGGAAATGGGCTGAGGATTCCTGCCAGATATCATAAGCTGTTTTCTATCACCTCTAAACTATTTAAATGGAAATAGATCATTTGGAATCACATTTAGATTTTCCCAAAAATGACCACTCTAACTAGGAATGTTTCACTTGCCTTCTGTTCAATTCAGCCTCACCATTACTGACTGTTCCAGGCTATTTATTTTGTGGTCAGGAGACCTGAAAGAGTTAAAGCACTTTGCAAATGCCTTACTTGTGTTTGGGATTAATTTCCTCCCCCAACAGGATCTGGCTTATTAGAGCTTCAGATACGTCTAAAGAAAATTCTATGTTAGATGCATCACTGAACCGCTTGCTGTCTCACCAGGAGCCCACATGAAAATGGCTTGGTGGAGTAAACTTATTTTTGTCTCTTTCTTCTCATGAGTTTTCTACAAAACAGCTGGCCTTTTCTAAAATGAGGTTGACTAACCATTTACAAGATTTGAGAAGGGACTAATTAGTATTGGAGGTTGATTAGGGACTGTATCTATTTTTATTTAAAAAGTCACACACGAAGCATTTGTTTGGTGGCTTGCTGTAAAATTACTTTTCATCAACCACAGTGTTACTGGGTGGCTATTGCCTGGGAAAAAAGCCCATGGAGTCTTTATCACTGTTTGAAATTGGGCCTATTGTAATCAGTGTCACAACTACATGATTTTACACAGTTTTATAGGTGGAAGCAAGAGATAACAGGAACCCTGACCTCTTGGTGTCAGAGATATCTCTTCATTCATTGTTCAGAGTAGAGGCTAGGACTAACGTGCCTTTGCAGGCCTTTCCTTTGGGGGGTGAACAGAGATGACAAGTAGAGCCCAGGAGGCCTGCAGCTGAGGGAACAGTGACCATGAGGGCCCCCTTCGCCACCGTCCTGCCCCATCCTGACCTCTGAGGAGGCAGGCCCTTCAATGCCCTACCAACACTGGGCCAATCCCTGCCCCCAAAACATGCCTCAGGAGTAACACAAAAGAACGTGGAGAGACAGGTCTTTCAGGGCTGAAGTCCCAACTTCACATCTTCTTACTGCTCCTCTCTCACTAGCCTCCAGCTAGATTAAGTCCTCTGATTAACTGGTCTGAATTAACTCCGAATTCCTGAAGAACAAGGATTTCTCTTTTGTTCGTCTTTATGTGCCATTATGTTAAAGAGGTCTAAGCAGTTTCTTTCTTTCTTTCTTCTTTCTTTCTTTTTCTTTCTTTCTT